>NC_134862.1:39435030-40035030 GCF_049852395.1 Peromyscus maniculatus bairdii | reverse complement strand
GTGTTACCTGATTTTTTCTCCTCAAGGACTTGTTGCTGGTACTATAGTGATTGATAGCATACTTATACTCAAAACTTCTTGGATCCTTTTCAAACCAGACAGAAGCTCTGACTACCGAGAACAGAAGAGGGATGTCTCAGTGTAAGAAGAGAACACGAATCCACTCTGTCCGTCTGTTCACCCTTTTAGGGGGGTGCTCAAAGGATTAGATGATGGCTGCCAACATTGTGAGGTTTATCTTCTTTATTTATACTACTGACTCAAATGTTTAGAAACATTCCAAGACTCACCCAGAAATAGTTTTACTAGCTATCTGGGAAGCCCTTTTGTGAGTACAAGTTGGCACATGAAGTTAATAATTAACACACACACACACACACACACACACACACACACACACACACACACACCACACACCTGCCTTGAAAACACAAGAGAAATTGAGTACCTTAAGATTCTTCTTTCTTTTTTAAAAGATAATTTATTTTTATTTTATGTGCATTGGTATTTTGCCTACATGTATGAGGTTGCCAGATTCCCCTGGAACTGGAATTATAGACAGTTGTGAGCTGCTATGTGGGTGCTGGGAATTGAACCCAGGTCCTTTGGAAGAGCAGCCAGTGCTCTTAACATCTGAGCCATTTCTCCAGACCCAAGTTTTTTATTTCTAAATGCCTTTCTACAGTGAGTGAAATTAGGATTCCTTGAAGGAAGCTGATTTCAAAAGGGAAGCAGGAAAAATAGATGAGCATGAGAAATGTTCCCAAGTATCAGAAATTAAGGGTTTCAGAAAATAAGTACTTAAAAATGACAGGGACGTACTCAAAAGACTCAGAGCCCAGCATCAATAAGTCCTACCAATCAAACTTGAGATACTTCAAGCCAATACATTGGTAATAAATTACGGAATTACAGTGTAGTTTGAGTCTGTGCTGTGTAAATCAAGAGCTGAATTTTCCTTCCAGTAGATCTAGCTAAAACATGGAGGAGTTACAGATTTAGAAAAATAAGCATGGGCAGATTCACAGCAATAATATTTCAGGCAATTATCATTAATGGATGCTAGAGTTACCCGTGAAAATCTGATGAGACATCAGATCATTATGTAGTTTTTAGTTTTCTATCCCATAGGACACTTTCACACAACACTTAAACTTCCAAGATGTTTCTAATACAAAACTTGATATTTACTATTTTAACAACGTGATCCTTGTGCCACAAGCAGCGGGAAAAAGATAACAGTTCTTTTGAACATGGCAAATAAGAACTTAGCATCTTTTCTATGGTATTGTCAAAAATTCATAAGTGAAAAAATACACAAATAACAGATTCAAGCTATGAGGAAGCTTCAGAAAAAAAAATGACTTGGGGGCGGGCTACACAATATGGACCTGCGTTTTTCCAATGCGATAGGCTCATACTTCATTGAGTAGAAGAGCTAAAATAAGCTAATTATTAAAAAAGAAAGGGAGCCCAGATGGTAGTGACCAAGACCAGCCATATCACTGTGCTGGACAGGTCCCGAAGGGGAGGGCCGGGGATGGAAAAGAAACAGATGATGAAAGGAAGGAAAGCGTCAAAGGCAGCTGACAGGGGGGGGGGGGGGGGCTGCGGAAGCTGATGAGCCAGGCGGACAACTCGGTTAATGGCGTGCCTTTTTATACCCCTCAAATGGGGAAGCAGAACACAAATCCGTAAAGATAAAATCAGATAACAGAAACGCAGGAACTCAAGATATCTCAAGTTCCCCTTTAGTGAGGCACGTTCTGGGTTTGCAGACAAAGCATTTGACACATACATACGGGGACTACACCACCCCGCACCCCCCAGCCCCTGGTGCCCTGGCACCAGTACCCAGCTGGCCTTGTGTGGTATGATCCTGACTAGGAGAGGAGCAAAATGCCTGCATCCCATCACCAGGGCCTCTGGACAGTCTCCAGTCTTGCCCTCCACAGGTAGAGAGTGCTTGTCTAGCATGCAGGCAGCCTTGGTTTAAGCTTTGGTGCCATATGAATTGGGTACAGTGGTACATACGCTCTGGAGGTGGAGGCAGGAGCATGAGAAGTTTGAGGTCATCATTTACATAGAGAGTCTGAGGCACGACTGGGTACATGAGAATGCTTTTCTTCTTTTTATGAAAGTAGTTTCTCACTTGTCCTTCCACTGGTAAGCAGATAATGAAAATATGGTACATCTACACAATAGAATTTTATTATCTGTAACGAAAAGTGAGCCAAGTTCACAGATAAATGGATGAACTAGATAAATTATACTGAGCAGGAAAGCCCAGGCAGAGGAAGAGAAATTCCCCATACTCTCTCTCATAGTGAATCCTAGCTCAGAGATTTGTGTGTTTAACCTGGAGTACAGAAGCTACTCAAGGGCTGTTGGAGTTGGAGATGCCTCAAGGGAGCGGGTTAGCATAACACAGGTGAGATGAAAACAGAGAAGGAGGAAAGGGGGAGGTGGAAAACTTAAGCAGGGATGAGTATGAGGGAAAGGAGAGATGTGGCGTGGGGGGGGGGACCAATCAAAACTAAAGATGTATGAAAAACACAGAAGCTTGCTACTTTATAAGCCAATTAAAAATATAAGTTAAATAAAAGAGATTTACAAGGGGGAGGTTCAGCATGACTGGGTAATTGTGTTCCTGAAAGCCAAAGGTTACCGAACAAATTCCAGGTCTGGATATGAGACACTTCCTTAAGACTTGTAGGTCATACAGGCCCCAGAGCTCCTGCTAGTCTTCTTGGTTGCATGCCAGAAGGAGCTGATAAGATCCTGTCACTGAAGAAATCACACGCTTTGGTTGCAGCTGCAGAGATATCAACCTGGAACTGCGCTGGAAGCGTCCTCCATGCTGGGTAGCTTTCCCAGGGTGGAAGATGCTGTCCAGGCCGCTGTGAAATGTATTAATGGGCTTATTCTGATGTGAATCCTTTAAGCTACAATACCAACCTGCCAGGCAGGATGTACCCATTTGTGCAATAGTAACACACCTGTGTGTGAATAAGCGATTGCTCCATGATTGGATTTGAGGTCACTTTGTACCCTGAACTGGTGAAAGGCTCTTGTCTGTGGAGGTCATAAGCCTGGTGGGGAATTCACTATGCTTGTTCAGCTACATTGACACAGCATCAGACTGCCTTTTGATGTTTGTATTTATACCATGATCACATGATGCTCTCAGCCTTAACCAGAGAAGACTGCAGTGAAAGAAGGTAAATGCAGGGATTCAAGGCTCTTCCAAGGTACCGGGAACATGATGGTTGAGGGCTCACCCCATGCCTATGTGCCTGTGTATGTACAACATGCACACTCAATGTGTGTACGTATGTGTGCCTTGGTAGACTGTGTACTTGTGTGGGCATATGTAAATAGATGGGTGCAGGGTAACATATTTGTGTACTCTGTGCTCAATGCATAGGTGTACTGTTGTGGAATATTTGTTTACACTGTGTGAAGATGTATTGCTGTGGTTGGTATAGTAAAGAGCTGAACGGCCAATAGCTAGGCAGGAAGAGGTTAGGTGGGACTTCCAGGGACTGAGAGGCCTCTTGGAAGAAGAAAAGAGGAGCTGCCAGCCAGATAGGGAGAGAAAATAGGAAGTGCAAGATGGAAGAGAGGTACTCATTATTTTTGAGCTGGCTGCCTAAAGGAAACTCCGATTACAGTGTACTTATAAAGGTATGTGACTGTGTGAACCAATGTGAACATTAATGTATAAATGTGTGTAAATACTCGCGTATGTTTCTATGTAGATGTGTGTGAATGCATGTGTGTCTGTGTGTATGTGTCCCTATGGGTACTGATCTGTACACATGTACATGTGTGCATTTGTGTGTGTTTCTCCCTATGTGTGTGTGCCTCTGTGAACATGTTTTTATGTGTGTGCACGCTTCTGCCGATGTGTAGTTAATTGCCCATGCACATGTGTGTGCACTTGCATAATTATGTAGCTATGTAGTCCTGTATGAACATATTTACATATGTGGGCCTGTGTACATACATGTACACATATGTGTCTAGGCTCTTTTTTCAATCCACAGCTTACTTACATTCTTAGGAGTGCTTTTGCTTTCTGTTTTAAGATTTATTTTTTATTTTGTATGTATGGATGTTTTGTCTGCATGTATGTCTGTGCGCCACCTGTGTGTCTATCATACCAGTGGGAACAGGAAGAGGGTATTGGATCCCCAGGAACAGGAGTCACAGTTGTGAACTGCCATGTGGGTGCTGGGAATTGAACCCGAGTCCTCTGGAAAAGCAGCCAGTGCTCCTAACCACTGAGCCATCTCTCTAGCCCACTTCTTACAGAGTGTCCATGTTTATCCCATTCCTGGTTTTTCCTTCATCTCTCCTCCTGCAGCTGTCAGGGTTTTCAACGCCTGTTCTCATCTCAAGTTCTAATAAAATCATCCTCGAGCTTCTGAGTTTGTTGACAAATTCTTTTGTAATTGAGACTAAGAACCCAAAAGGGAACCTTGGTTTCCCGAGTAGCACCCATGCTTGTGCACCAAGGGCTACACCCAGTGAGGTTCCATGGGGTCTCTCCCACCCCAAATGGGATTTAGAATCACCATGGAAACAAGTCTCCAGGCATGTCTCCAAGGGATTTTCTGGATTAGGTTCATTGAGGTGACAAGACCCACTCTAAATGTGAGCATGGCCTGACGCCATGGCCTGGGGTCTGCAACCACATAAAAAGTAGACAGCAAGCTGAGCATCAGCCCAATGTCCCTGCCGCCATGCCGCCTCCTTCCTGATGGCTGCATCCCTTTGAATTGTAACCAGAAGTAAGCCCCTTCTCCCTAAAGCTGCCTCTTGCCTGGTGCTAGGTCACAGCCACAGGAATTAAGTAATTAAGATTGAAATTTGGTTCTGAGAAATGGGGCTGCTCTCATAAGCCTGACCCCATGGTTTATGGGCCTTTTGTCTGTGAGAGCAATGTGGAAGAATTTGGTCTAGAAAAGCCCTCTCAAATTGTGCAAACAGCTTAACAGCTGGGCATTGGCCACTTGTACCCATAAGCTCAGTTGTGGGGAGTGGAGATGGACAGATCCCTGCGGCTCATTGTCCAGCTAGACCAGCTGAACCAGTGAACTCAGAACTAAGAGAAGAAGCAAGGAAGACATGGTGATGTCTGGCCTTCACACATACCCACATAAGCAAGCACACCAGTGTCTACATGGCCATACAGCACACACACACACACACACACACACACACACACACACACACACACAGTTGACTTTTGAAACTGACCATCACATAGGACTAGCTTTTCTCAGCACTTCAGTTCACACTCCTATTTGTTAAAGACTACCTGGATAAACCACATTAGAAACACAGAAGATAAGTCGTTAACATTCTAAGAGTTAAACAGAGTTTTCAAGAATAACGAAGCCCTGACCTCCCTGCAGCACTGGCTTCATCAAGGTGGGAAAAGGGTTTTGGATCTTGGTGTTACTGTCTCCCATGTGACAGGATCGTCTCATGCATGTGAGGCATTACAGACCCCCTATCACGTGGAACTCTATGTAAGAGCCTGGGAGAGAGTTACCAGGGAGGAAAAGGAATCTGAACCAGGGATTTGGAGGGTCCTCAAGGCAGTTCTTGTTCTGTTGCTCAACTGACTGCCTTGGGCTCTACACTTCCTAAAGAGAGTCAACGGTAAAGAATGCAGGGGTGGAGAAAAGGAATCCTACAGTTTCTTGGGGACTATTACACATAGCTCTGGTGGATCACCTGTATTCTTGCTCAAAGAGGTCAAAGGTGTTCCCGGGAGCTCACCACAGTGTATATAGCCAGTTGAAAGTCTACTCCAGCTGGTTGGAACCACATCCAAATGTTCAGGGATCTAGTAATGGCCCTGAGTGTCTAGAACACGGGGTTTTTAAGGGCAGAGACCTCATCCAGGCATATTGCTCAGTAACTGCGAAGTGGGGGGGGGGGTGCTTTGCAGAGTTCCGCACAAACAGGCAGTTTTGACAAAGGCTAAGATAAGTTAGCTGGGACAGCCTGATCTTTGGTTCCTAGATAGAGGTGGGTAGTTTTCCATGGGATTCTCCATCAAGGAGATCAGGTTCTAGTTAAAAAACCTGGAATGGCCTCAGCAAGAATTACAAACAAGATGGAGGAACCTCTGCCCTGTCTGGCTCTAAGGGCACAGATATTAGACTTGAACCAATGTACTTGCTACAGGGTGACCTAGACTAGCAGTTTCTCTTTCTGTGACAGGATCCTGAGAGGAAGGGCCAGGAATCAGAAAATAAAGAAGATGGGAAAGTTCGGGACCAATAGGTCTTACACAAGCTATGTCTTATGCTGAGCAAGCTTATTAAGAAGTGCAGCACCTTAGATGTAGTTTACAGGGGAAAATGGGACAGAGTCAGCAGAAAGCTATCACACAATGGGAGAAAGTCAGCAAGAGGCAGATTAAGCAATGTTGCACAAAGGGAACACAGGATATCTCAAGTTCATCACAGATTGAACACACACAGATTGATGACTCCAGTCTATTTAGTAGAAATCTAATCCAAGTTCTCTCCCAGGACCCAAACCTAAACTTTAAGATCCTGGCCCCAGACTCAGGCTGGTCCTTGCCAAATTTAACCCCCCCCCTGCAAAGACAGGGAACTAGTGTTCTCTTTGTCCTTTTTTCAGGGCCTCTGAGGAAGCCCTGGATCTGCCTGGCTCCCAACAACACAGAGGAGGAGCGTCAACACAGAAAACAATGTCCTCAGTGATTCTGAGGGAAAGCATGTGGTCGGCCACACCCTGACCCATCCCACCAGACAGCACAAGTGCTAAAGGAGCCTGGGGGCTCCTTCTGAGTCCCCCAGGAGATCCCCTAAACAGCCTCCATGGACCTTAGCATGATCAAGAACTATGATTATTTTTGGCACCCACTTCATCTTAAACGCCCTCAGGAAAAGTATAGCCCCAAAGAAAACGATAAACAAGAAAACAAAATGAAAAAGTGGACTAGGCTTTTCAAAGGGGCAATATGTCATTCAGGCTTGGGCATAGGTTGCTGACAAGCCAGGCAGGTGACTCACACTCATCAGCTACAACACAAAGAATGCAGGGATTTGCCCATGTCTTTGTTTTCCTCATTGTTCCTCTGACACTATTGGTACTTAATGGTTAAAATTCTTACTGTCTTGTTTTTCATTTTTTTTCCACCATTGGATTCCTCCTTACAACTGTTTTTCTGCATTATTAATATAATTAATATAATAATTAATAATAACTAATGTATAACCATCACTATGTTTTGTTTTTTGTTTTGTTTTTGTTTTAACAACCCTAAGGCATGTCCTTGAGAGCAATATACAACAACGGCTTTAGAGTCATTGGTTGGCATAATCATGTTACTTTTGCTTAAACCTTATATTCTAATCTGGTAAAAATTGTGTCTTCTAAGGTATATAATGTTTGCAAACTAAACTCCTAGTAGGGAAGGCATTCCAGCCATCTCCTACTACAGCCAGTCTATCAAGAGTAGAGTGAGTCTGGGGAGAACCTCTTAGGTGGGGTTGTACCCATCATTAGCCCGGGAGAAGTTTCAGAAAATTAATTGCTCATCACATTTCTACTCCCGAAAACTTTCTGGGACCACAGTTGGAAGTGGAGGGTGTGGCAGGAGGAGAGGGATGTGGGGAGGAGGAAGAGGCATCAAGATGAACATGTGAAAGAAGCCAGCTGACAGACTACCTGTAACACGTAGAGTGTTCTCCTGGAAAGCCTGCACAAGAAAAGTGAGGTGCTGTGTAAAGGACAAGCTCGCCAGCTCACCACCTTTCTTAATAAACTGTCATTTGTGTCTGCTACAATTCTTTTTTTCCGTGGACACAGTGACCTGGAAACTTCAGTGGGTGCCCATCCATCCCTGACTTGGATCCCACCCACCAGGTCACAAAGGGATCAGGAAATTGTCGTTCCACCTAACGGCCGGTAGATGGTGCTATGGGCCTGCACAGATATTTTTACTCAGACGTTGGGGAACCTGTGCGGTTATTCCAGCTGAACCCTTTCTGTTAAAAAAGAGATAAGGTATTGCATGAGTTGGCTGTTTGATTGCATGAGTTGGCTGTTTGAAACCTGGGACTTATGCAGGGTCGCTTGGCTCGGCCTGGGAGGAGGGGACTGGACCTGCCTAGACTGAGTCTACCAGGTTGATCTCAGTCCTGGGGGAGGCTTTGCCCTGGAGGAGGTGGGAATGGGGCATGGGCTGGGGGGAAGGAAAGGGGGGCAGGAGGGGGGAGAACAAGGGAATCCATGGCTGATATGTAGAACTGAATTGTATTGTAAAATAAAAATAAAAAAAAATGAGATAAGGTTCCTGCACCTTTCCGAGTTTTCTCTCTTTCTTCTCATACTATCTTTCCCTTTTAAAGGAGGAACAAATTGTAGCTTGGAAACAATAAAAAGGAAAGGCCTTAAAGGGGCTGGAATCTCTTCAAGCAGCCCTGACCACTACTGCAGCTCAAGCTGGGCCATGTGGACCTCCTCCAGAGGCCGAGCATTGGCTATTTCCATTTTATATTCACATTTCCAACACAGACACAACGTATATCATAATTTAGCCTGCATTCTTATCTTTAGTATTGTTTTATGATTTTTGATTTATTACAACATATATTATGTAAGGTAGTCTTATTGCTGTATTTACAGCTTTGAAGACCTTTGAAATGTTTGTCAACTATTGTCTTGAATGAATTATATTCAGAAAATATATTACAGCCACAAAAAGCTTAGTAATGGGGACTGTAGACTAAAGTACATCTAATGGATGCTTTGGGGTTTACCATGATTTGTGAGTCTCTCATTAAAGATGTGGGACAATGAAGAAGCAGAGACTTTATCTCTGAAAGGCTTCCAACTGTGCCTCTAGAGGCAGGAGCTAGGTGTACATAGCAATAAAGAGAAATATTCATGGTAAAAACTATGACCTGGGAACATAAACAAAGATCAAAGAGAACACAATGTGATTAACAGCCAACAAGATGCCAGCAAAGGCTGGGGACCAGTCACACCTGAAAGGTCAGTGAGTCACAATGCAGTCAGGGCTAACAGCCAGCAGACAGCCATGGTCACCACTGACAAATCGGATTTCAAAATGGGCAAGAGGAGCTTCAGTCAGATCCCTAACTGGGTGTGCTGCATGTGAGCCGAGCTGTGTGTCCTTGTCCCCCTGGCTGGGGGTGGGTGGGGGTGGGTAAGATATCCTTAGAGGATTAACCAAACCCAGAGAAATGACATCAGTCTTTGGTCCATGGGAAACACTGTTCTCATGAAGAGCCAGCCACTCGCAGGTGCCCGGAGGAGCCCCCTCCAACCCTGTATGGACTCTGCTTGCTGGATTTCTGCCCCAAATCTGTAAACCTTGGGCACGCCCCTTCTTTTCATTCATTCCTCTTTACCATGACGTTCCCTAATAAAGGCCTCCTTCACTTCAAATTCCTGAGGCGTGTCCCCATATCTTAATGCTCCGACTTTCCTGTCCCAGGTGGATTTTTCCATGACTGTTGAGGCTTCTGGTGCCTGAGTCCTAGAGTCGTGCTATCCGGGGCTGGGAAAAACCCTGATGCACCACAGCCTTGCAGTGAGTATTCTCAGAGGCTGGTTCCAACTCTGGTCCTGTTGCTCCAGTGGGGCATCCAAGTCCTGAGGTGTAGCATTCAGACTGCCTCCAGGGGTTTGTGCTGTTCTCCTGGTAAGATGTGATTCTATGAAACACCAACTACTGGGAAGTAGTGTGTCTTCAGGAACACTCCAGGATGGATTCACTTCTGGTTATGCATTCATTCATGTGTGCACCATAAAAATCATTTCAAGGCCTACTTTTGGCAGCTGGGAAGGCGGTTGGGAGCTGAGAGGCAGGCAGAGCCCAAAGCCTGTGGAATACACTCCCTAAATGGGCTGCTGCCTCCTGCACTCTTCAGGGTGGAACAGGAGTTTGTGTAGTGGGTAGCTGTTCCAGTTTTGACCTGGAAGTACTACCTCCACTGAGGCTTCAGTAACTGTCATACCTATACGGCAGGGCCGAGACAGGAGCCCTTAAGACCTGAGATCCAGATGTGCCAGCTCTCTTGGTTCCTGGATCCTGGACACTGGAGGTAGACCAAGCAGAGTGTTCCGGAGTACACTGCTGGACTGTGTAGCCTATCCCTTTACTTGTTAGTTACCCCACATAATAAACCTCCCTTTTAACTACGTGGAGTTGCCTTAATACTACAACCAATATCTGGAGCCCAACAAAACAGAAAAGGGGAAGTGCTATGGGATGTCCTGTATGCTGTAAATATATGTTTCTATGATTGATTGATAAATAAAAGGCTGATTGGCCAGTAGCTAGGCAGGAAGGATAGTGTAGGCGGGACAAGGAGAGAGGAGAATGCTGGGTAGAAGAAGGCTGGGTCAGATGATGCTGCCAGCCACAGCCATAGGTAGCAAGACATAAGTTACTGGTAAGCCACGAGCTACGTGGCAAGGTATAGATTAATAGAAATGGGCCGAGTTTAAGTGTAAGAGCTAGACAGTGGTAGGCCTGAGCTAATGCCTGAACAGTTTAATTAATATGAGCTTCTGAGTGATTATTTTATCAACAGTTGTGGGGTCTGTCGGTCTGGGCAGGACTGGAGAAAACTCCAGCTACAGGTTTGCATCCAGTCACTTTGCTGTGCAGACCTATCTTCCCCCAAGCCTCCCTGAACATCATTAAAGGTAATGCTAATTCACATTAATGTGATGGGCTGGGATGCATGGTTAGCAGTAGAAATCCTAGGGACTTCCCAATTGATTGGTATCCATATTTATCAGCCAGATATAAAGCATTTGGTCCTTCAGAAGCACGGGGATGTATGGTAGTCAGCCCTTACATAGTCTGCTGTCTTGGCATTCTTGTTGAGTGTAAGTTGGACTTTGTCATACTATAAACAGGATCCCAACACTCTTGGAACTGTCTCCGTTCTCTGTCTCCTACCAGGTCCTCAGTTGAGTCCATCAAGATCTCTGCTATACCACTTCTTCCTGGTGGCACCCTTGCCCGTGAGGCAGTTAGGTACCGTCCAACTCCTCTTCACCTGTGAAGTATAGATAGGGAGCAGTACCCACCAGCCTGCTAAGCACATTCAGGACAGCCTCAATGAAGGCTTCAGCATAACTCTGCCTGCTTTCTCTTGCTCCCTGGCTGCTGGTGAGTGAGCATCTGCTTCTCTTGTTCCTCACCTGTGTTTATGCTGTCTCTGATACCGCCAGGTTCACACACTGAACCTAGCATCTCCCTAGAAAGTGCCCTTCTAGACAGAGAGATACTGCTCACTGCTCAGCAGAGAAGCACCGGGGCATCCACCAGCACAAACCTGCATGCTGTGTGCGGGACCCTGGGCACTCAGGCACTGGGCCCTCCGCGATGGCGAAAACACAGCTAGCGAAGGTGCATCTCAAATGCCCACGAGTCTCTGGAGTCCCAGCTGTGCCGGGCTAGACTTCCTAGCAGCTCCCCAAGAGACCAAAGCAAATTAGAAAAATCAGGCGGCACGTGCTTGCTGGCTCCCCACTTTCCGAGAAGGCGCTACCCACCACTTCCACCTGGCTTTGCACTCTGACTCCTCCAGAGTCTAGGGAGGGCAGAGAGGGGGAGCTGGATAGATGGTTGGGACCGATTGTTTCTCAGGGTGCCTCATAATTTACATTAGCACTCAACTGCACAGTATTCTCTCCGGCATATAATTTTTAAATATTCTCTCTTTTTCAGTTTTGCACCTGTAATTTGTGAACAGTTTGATTGCTGTCTTTCAATAACATTAGAATTCTTTTTTTATTATTTTATTATGATTGTTATGTTTGTCGCGAGTGCAGGCACATGCACATGAGCATGCCACAGACCATGTGTGGAGGTCAGAAGGCAACTTTTAGGAGCGGGTCCTGGGGATCAAAATAAGGTCATGGAATTCTGCATGGCCCTGAACCATCTCACCGGCTGTAGAATTTTTTAAAATTTACTCACATACTGTTATTCATTTGGCAGGGAAGCACTAGTGCAAATTGTAAAAATATGCCTGTGGGTAGCTAATGCTGGATAATTAGTTTATTTCAACTTCTGTCCATAGCATAAGTACATGTACGAAAATGATTATGTCCGGTATGGCTCAAAGCGTTTTTCAGCCCTTCTCTATCCTGGAGATTGCTACATTTCATCCTCTGTTCAGAATTCAGTAATTGCTCTGGGGGAGGAAAAAACCATATGGGCAGTAACTTTGACAAATGCAAAACTTTTAAAACTTTGCAGGTAAAGTTTTTTTTTGCAAAAACATTTTTCAAAATGATTTCCGTCACTACTTTAATTAAAATATAGCCAGAGATTTAATGCCCAATATGAACGTTACTCTCACCAAATCTTTCTCTCCATGGTTGATGCTCATGAACTCACACTCTAATTGAGTTTTATTATCTGTGTTATAAAACATATTGAACGCACGCTGCTTTCTCTACTCCATCATCATATCTAGAATAGCCTGTTCTCAGCTGATGAATACAGAGGTACAGAGCTGGCCCACGGTCCTCCCATCTACACCCCCCCCCCCGCCCCGCCGCCCCATTAACATCAATCAGCATAAGGCAGCGCTCTTCACATTCTTACTTTGGGTGATTCTCCCACCAGTGGGAACCAGTTGCTCACTTGCCCAGCTAGAGGGCAAGAAAACCAGTTAGAATCTAATCCTGTCTGATTTTGATGGCTCTGCCTGCCCTGTTTCAGTGGGGTCACTAGTAATCAACTTTAGTTTTTTGTCTTTCTCACACTTCCCCAGCTCTCCCACTTCCCCCACCACCCCCCCCCCCCATGCAAGGTGGCATAGAATTCACTAGGTCACTACAGTTGGCTGCAACCTCAAGGCCATTTCCTTGTGCTGTGATCTCGTGGTGTGAGTCCATGCCCGACTTGCCACCCAGTCTTTATTGATAAATGTATGTGTTTATTTCTACCTCAAAACCCATGGTAGTAGAAGGCCAGCTACTTTCTTATATTAAGATAGAAACTGAAGTGCTAATTTTGAAGAAAACAGGGAACCTTTGTTAGTAAAGGCAAAACCAGATTATCATAATGAGAAATTTGATTATAAAGAATCAAATGAGTTGCAGAATCCTGACAGTGTTCTGCTGAGGGAGGCAGGTAAGACATACATCTGTTCATTGGAGTGACTGGAAACAGAAATGACAATTTATATTGATGTGGCATAACAAAACAATTTATTCATAGGAGAATATAGACATAATATAAAATATAGAGAAACTCATTTTTTACTCTTCTGTATTAAACTTTATTTATTTTATGTTGTTAGATCTGGAGCCTTAAGAATAATATGCTGTATGTACATGTAACAGACCCTGGGGGAGATTGCCCTGTGTCTGGGAACTCATTCAAATGTCAAGCTTGCTTCCAGATTCCATTTTGTAGCCACTGGGATGGACTTTATTGTCTGCTCAAACTTCAATGCCCCTTTTTAATTTTTTAATTGAACTACAACTCTTTCTTCAAGTAAATATTATTTTTCAATTATTTCAAAACAAATTAAAGGTGCAAACATATTTTTTTTTGTGGTCAGTAAAGAGTGAGATGTGGTTTTGGAACTCAGCATTATGATGAAGTTGTCTCATCCTTGTTGATGGAAGGACCCCAGTTGGTTGGAGGGTTGGTTTTCCTCTGTAAGAGTCGGGGTGGCAGTGACTGACTATTCCCCCCTCTCCTAATTGAGTACATATCCACTCCACAGGGTCCTTCACTTTGAAGTAATTGAAAACTGGAAGTAAACAGGGAGTGGTATTGCATGCTATGGGTGGCACTGCCCATCACAGGTGGCATTGAATGATACAGGTATTGCATGTTACAGGTGGCACTGTACATTACAGATTTCATGTTACAAGTTATTTGTATGTTATAGGTGGCATTGTATGCTACAAATAGCATTGTATATTACAGGTGCATTATACATTACAGGTAGCATTGTGCAAGTTACAGGTGGTATTTCATGTTACAGGTGGCATTACATGTTACAGGTGACATTTTACGTTACATATACCATTGCATGTCACAGGCAGCTTTGCACATTACAGGATGTGGAAGCAAGTCTCATTTCATCACTATTCCATGCCAAGCACTTTCCTTTGGAATCTGGCAGCATTGTATTTCTGTACAAATTCATCACTTTGGTTTTATTTTTGGTCTCTTAATTCTCTGCTGTCCTCTCTGGTTCTTCATTGGGTATAGTGTCTGGGTTGTCTGGTAGGGAATGCTTCTCAGACCCTGCCAGGTGTGGTCACTGGGGGTTCCAGGTAGAATATATTTCTAGGTATTGGGAGCTGACAATTAGAGTGGAGATGGATTAGAAGGGAAGGTGTTGAGGGGGTCCTCAGGAAGGAGGAAAGCAGGGTGTTCCACCAGGATCTGCTTAGTTCCCTGGGAATTGGGGCAGAGAGTGAGGTAAGGCCACAGGAGGTGGTCTGCTACAGAACTGGGGGATTGGATTTGAAGGAGAGGAGGGAGCGTGATCTGCAGTTAGATATATAGATATCTTCAACAGATACAAGGGAATTGAAGTAACACCCTGCATGTTATCTGACCACCATGGTTTGAAACTCGGCTTCAACAACAGCAACGACAGGAAGCTTACAAACTAACAGAAACTGAACAACTCTCTACGGAATGAAAAACAGGCCAAGACAGAAGTTAAGAAAGAAACTATAAACTCTCTAGAAGTGAATGAAAATGAAAACAACATATCCAAACTTATGGGACACAAGGAAGGCGGGTCTAAGAGGCAAGTTCATAGCACTAAGTGCCTACATTAAAAAAAAAATTGGAGAGATCTCATATGAGTCACTTAACAGCACACCTGAAAGTTCTAGAAAAAAAGAATAAATCACACCCAAAAGGAATAGACAACAAGAAATAACCAAGCTCAGGGCTGGAACCAATAAAGTAGAAACAAGCAAACAAACAAAAGAAAAACCAAAGAATCAATGAAACAATGTATTCATTCTTTGAGGAAATCAATAAGATTGACAAACCCTAATCCAATTAACTAAAAGGTAGAGAGAGAAGATCCAAATTAACAAAATTAGAGATGAAAAGGGGAGGCACAATAACAGACACTGAGAAAATCATAAGGACATACTTTTAAAACTGTTATTCCAGGTTTTTAAATCAGAAAATCAAAAATAAATGGATAATTTTCTTGATACATACACTCTACCAAAGTTAAATCAAGATCAGATAAATAATTTAAACATACCTATATCTCCCTGTGAAATAGAAGCAGTAGTTAAAAAACTATTAACTAAAATAACACCAAGGCCACATGGTTTTAGTGCAGAATTCTACCAGACTTTCAAAGTAGAGTTAGTGCCAATACTCCTCAACTTATCCCACAAAATGGAAACAGAAGGAACACTGCCCTATTCATTTTCTGAAGCCACAGTTACCCTGATACCTAAACCACATAAAGACTCAACAAAGAAAGAGAATTATAGACCAACTACTCTTAAGAACATAGATGCAAAAAGTATCAATAAAATACTTACAAACTGAATCCAAGAACACATTAAAAAGATCACCACCATGGTCAACTAGGCTTCATCCTAGAGATGAAGAGATAGTTCAGCATACATAAATTGATGAATGTAATGTGGTTGATATATTGTGCACCCCAGTAAACTTATCTGGGGGTCAAAGAACAGAACAGCCATAATATTAAACATAGAGGTTAGGCAGTAGTAGCACACACCTTTAATCCTAGCATTCCAGAGTTAGAGATCCATCTGGATCTCTGTGAGTTCAAAGCCACACTGGATACAGCCAGGCATGGTGACACATGCCTTTAATCCCAGGAAGTGATGGCAGAAAGGTATATAAGGACTGAGGACCAGGAACTAGAGCTGGTTAAGCTTTTAAGCTTTTGAGCAGCAGTTCGGCTGCGATTCATTTGGATGAGGACTCAGAGGCTTCCACTCTGAGGAAACAGGATCAGCTGAGAAATTGGCGAGGTGAGGTAGCTGTGGCCTGTTCTGCTTCTTCCAGCACTCACCCCAATAACTGGCATCAGGTTTGTTTTTATTGATAAGACCTTTTAAGATTCGTGCTACAATGTAATCCACCATACCAACAAACTGAAAAACAAAAGCTACATGATCATCTCATTAGATGCAGAAAAAGCCTTTGACAAAATCCAGTACCTCTTCATGATAAAAGTCCTATAGAGATTAGAGATACAAGGAACACACCTCAACATAATAAAGACAATTACAGCAATCTCACAGCCAATATAAACCTAAATAGAGATAAACTCAAAGATTTCTGACTAAAACCAGGAACAAGACAATGTTGTCCACTTTCTCTATACCTATTCAATATAGTAATTGAAGTCTTATCCAGAACAATAAGACAGCTGAAGGAGATCAAGGGGATATAAATTGGAAGAGAAGTCAAAATATCTTTATATGCAGATGATATGATAGTATACAAAAATGACCCTTAAAAATTCCACTGGGAAACTCCTACAGCTGATAAACACTTTCAGCAAAGTGTCAGGATACAAAAAAAAACAACAACAACAACAACAACAACAACAACAAAAAACCACACATAAAAATCAGTAGCCTTCCTATATACAAATCACAAATGGACTGAGAAAGAAATCAGGGAAACAACACCTTTTACCCTAGCCATATGTATATCTTGGAATAACCAAGCTATACAAGCTTGTGAAACCAAGCAAGTGAAAGACTCGCATGATAAAACCTTTAAGATATTGAAGAAAGAAATTGAAGAAAATATACCAAAGATGGAAAAAGCTCCTGTTTGTGAATCAGTAGGAGTAATATATTAAAAATGGCCACCCAATCAAAAGCAATCTGCAGATTCAATGTAATCTCCATCAAAATTCTGATTTTTCACAGAAATCAAAAGTACAATTTTCAGCTTCATATTAAAATACAAAAAAAAAACCAGGATAGCTAAAATAACCTGGAATAATGATAATATAAAAAAGCTACTGGCATCATCACTATCTCTGACTTCAAATTGTACTACAGAGTTATAGTAATAATAAAAACAGTATGGTATTGGCATAAAAACAGGTATGTTAATCAATGGAATATAATTGAAGACTCAGACATAAACCTACATGCCTCAGACATCTGATTTTTGATAAAGAAGCCAGAAACACACAGAGGAATAAATAGCATCTTCAACAAATGGTGCTGGGCAAGCTGCATGTAAAAGAATCCAAATAGATTAATAATAATGACCCTGCACAAAACTCAACTCTAAATGTATCAAAGACCTCAACATAATACAAGATACTTCAACATAAATCCAGACACACTGAATGTAACAAAAGAGAAAATGGGGAATAGCCTTGAACTCATTGGCAAAGGAGACAACTTTCTGAACGGAACACAGCACAGGCACGAAGATCAGCAATTAATAAATGGGACCTCATGAAACTGTGATGTTTCCACATAGCAAAGAACACTATTATTCACACAAAGCAGCAGCCTACAGAATGTTAATTTTTTTAAAAACCAATCTCTATTCTATAGAGGACTAATATCTATAATACATAAAGAACTCAAAACCTGGCCATCAAGAAAAAAAACACAATTAAAACTGTGTTAGAGATCTAAACAGAGAATTCCCAAGAGAGGAAACTCAAATGACTGCGAAGCACTTAGAGAAATGTTCAACATCCTTAGTCATCGGGGAAGTGTAAATCTAAACTATTTTGAGGTTTAATTTTGCATAAATCAGAATGGCCAGGACCAACAAAATAAAAGACAGCTTGTGCTGGCATGGACATAGAATAAGGGGAACACACGTCCATTGCTGGTGGGAGTGCAAACTTGTACAGCAACTGTGGAAATTAGTGTGGTAGTTCTTCAGGAAGATGGGAATTGATGTACCTCAAGATCCAGCTATGCCACTTTGGGCATATACACAAAGGACACTACCATAGAAACACTTGCTCAATCATATTCACTGTTGCTCTATTCATAATAGCCAAAATTTGGAAATCTTGTCTGTCAACAAGTGAAAGAAAATGTAGTACATTTATACAGTGTCTATTACTTAGCAGTTACAAAAATGAAATGAAGTTCAAAAGTATATGGATGAAACTGAAAAGCTTCTGCATGGCAAATGCCATTGTCCTTTTGACAAAGTGGCAGTCTACAGAATGGTAAACCCAGTGAGTGAGGTAATTTGCTTATATGTGGATATAGGCTGTTATGCCGATGATGTTATACACTACAGGCAAGCTACAACCCATAGAACCACAGAGGTTAGGTATACAGTAAGGGACTAGGGAGAACAGATGGATCTCCCTAGGAAGGGGAAATAGAACAGATAATTATGGATGGATGGATGGGGGTTGACACTAGAATAGGAAGATCAAGAGAAAAGGGGGAGGGAAGAGGGGATGAGGGAGGGAATAGGGGATAGACAGCTAAAATTAAGGGCCCCTTTGAGTGGTAGTATGGAAACCTAATAGAGTAGAAGCTTCCTAAAACATATACATATATGAAGATGATATAAATGAAATGGCCAATTAATGGGGGAGACAGCCCCAACTGGATATCTCTTGTCATCAAATGAAGCTTCCAGTACAGGGAATGGGCTATATCTTATTGAGCTGTTGGCTAATGAGGTCTCATGTCAACCCCCAAACAATGCAGGCTGTTGCCAAAGCTATAGGTTGCCCTCTACAAACTGACATCAAAGCCCCATTGCTGAAGACAATACCTACACAACTCATTGAATGCAGAGAAGTGGAGCTGGTGCCTTCCTAGTACCTTCACCCTACAGGCTAGTGTTCTTGGTACTGGAAGGTACTCTACAGGCTACCAAACAGGAAATGTAAATAGCAACCCAGACACAAACCCTATGATCTACAATGGTGTCCTTCCTGCAAGATATGCTAATACAACGGGGCGGGGGGGGGGGACCTTGTAGGAATAATCAGCCAGTATCTGATTTTACTTAAGACCAACTCCATGAGATGGAATCCATTTAGTGTCTTAACAGACACTAACTCCCACTGATCAGAAGACTAAGAATGTGACAGAGAGCAGCTGAAACCTAGAACAGATTTCCCCCATGTTTTTGTAACTCACCTACCTGATATTTCTACCAGTGTACTTGGAAAAGGTCTTGATTTATGGCTGTCTTTCTTCTGTTACTATAAAATCTCCATAGAAGTTCAGGCTGATCTCAGACTTATCATATACCCAATGATAGCCTTAAAATTCTGATCCTTCTGCTTCTACAATTTAACTGATGAGATTACAGGTGTGCACCATGCCTACTTCATGTAGTGTTGCAGGTTGAACCCAGAACTTCATGCATTCTAGACAAGTGCTCTACTAGCTGACCTATGTCCCCTGTCCTAAATGAACTTTTCATTAACATTTAATTGTATTTTCTTTGAGAAAGAGCATCGCAACAGATTAGTGATATTAAAAAGTGTTTTAATAATGGCAGGGACATGGCATTATGTGATAGAGCTCTTGCTTAGCATGCACATGGCCCTGGATTCCATCCTTGGTTCCATGAAAACCATGTTTCTGTTATGTTTAAGGGATGGGATGAGATGCAGTAGGTTCAATAGGGGGATAGAAGGGAAGAGAGAGGGGAAAGAGAAGGGGTGCAAGGAGAGAGAGAGGAGAGAGAGAAAGAAGAGAAAGAGAGGTGTGTGTGTGTGTGAGAGAGAGAGAGAGAGAGAGAGAGAGAGAGAGAGAGGAGGGAGGGAGGGAGGGAGGGAGGGAGGGGGAGAGAGAGAGAGAGAGAGAGAGAGAGAGAGAGAGAGAGAGAGAGAGAGAGAGAGAGAGAGGTGTCAAGGTGTCTAGGGGGGTTCTGAAGCAAGAGATACCTCTGTTCTGCCAGATGAAGTAGGAGGTATATGCTTAAAAGTTTCTGATGGGGAAGGGATGTCCCATACCGCCATGCACCACACTTAGTTAATGTGACTTAGGCTTATATATGCTAAGAGTCACAGAGGTGCTGAATAGGGGATGAGGGTTATTCATGTGCCAGTACTATCGAAGATGCCTCAGACCTTGGTGGGCGTGTGGGAGGAGAGTAGGAGTGACCTGTCAGCTCTCTGAAGCTGCTGACTTCTTTCAGAGCTACATGCTCAAAATTAATAACCATTATTCTAGTAGGCAAAGGATAGCTTGGAGTATACATAGAGTTTTCTCAATAAATCTTGACCTGTTTGTTGTGTACAAAAATATATAAATAATGGTTGGCCTTTTGATTATGATGAAATACAGAATTATGATTTATGTATAAATTTTATTTTGTTTATGTAAAATGTGTCATCAATATATCTTTAAACTGAGTTTCATAATCACAATGGTGAGAGCTTTAAAATCTGTATTTATTCTTCAAATAATTTATGTTGCTTATATTATCCTTCCCATGTAGTAGGTAAAAAGCAAGACTCAGAATACTAATTGGCTTGTTGAAAGTCCAATAGTGAACACTTAAAGTTCTAACTCTCTTCTCCTAATTCTGTATCTAGAGTTTTGTGTCATGGATACAAGGTTTTGAGGGTAGGAAAAGATCTTTGCAGATTAGTTGCCAATAGTTACTTCAAAAAGATTCTGTGAGGATGTCCTTTCAACCTCATTGTGTGTGTGTGTGTGTGTGTGTGTGTGTGTGTGTGTGTGTGTGTGTGTGTGTGTGTTTGTGTGTGTGTGTGTACATGCACACACATAGATAGACAGAGAGACAGACAGAGATAGAGGGATACAGAGACAGACAGATAGAGAGAGAGGAGGGAGACAGAGAAAGGAGAGGAAGAGGAGAGAGGGGGAAAGAGGGAGGAAGAGAGGGGAAAAAGAAGGGGTACAAAGAGAGAGTGGAGAGAGAGAGGAGAGAAAGAGAGAGGGAAGATAGATAGAGACAGGAGAGAGAGAGGAGAGAGAGAAGAGAGGAGAGAGAGAGAGAGAGAGAGAGAGAGAGAGAGAGAGAGAGAGAGAGAGAGAGAGAGAGAGAGAGAGAGAGAGAGATCTGCTAGAACCACAGACTCCACTACAGGGATTCTGGGGACAAGGCTTATAGAACTGTTTCTTTCAAATAAGGCAACTGCAAACCTCATTGTCAGGACTGTAAACCTTGCCAGGTATGCAATCTGAAATTAAGAAAATGCTTTAAATCTCACCCATTTCTCCATGGCTGTATCACAACCATAGTCAGTCAGTCAAAACTGTTTTCTATAAAGATACTGGCAATTAATATTGTAACTTTCATGTGTAGTGCTCCCAGCTTCACACATTCATCTGAAAGTGCCTTCTTTAGAACAAACACTGTAGTGGGTAGTCATTCCAGTTTTGGTCTGGAAGTTCCAACCTCCATTGATGCTTCAGTAATTGTCATGCCTACAAGGTGGGGCCAAGAGGGGACCCTGAAGACCTGAGATCTGGATGCACCAGCTCTCTTGGTTCCTGGACTCTGGATACTGGAGGTAGACCGAGCAGAGTTCTCCAGAGAACACTGCCAGACTGCACCATGCCTTTCCCAGACGCTGTAAACTATCCATTCACTTGTAAGTTACCTCACAAAATAAACCTTCCTTTTAACTGCATGGAGTGGCCTTAATAATTTCACCAATATCTGGTGCCAAATATGGGGCACGAACCCACGATCCTGAGATTAAGAGTCTCATGCTCTACTGACTGAGCAATTTTAAGAAAACGATGCCCCTTCTCCCTAAGGTTTCATATTTCTCAGGGTTATGGATGATGGTTATAGAGTTGGGGGTGGAAGAAAATATTAAACTCAGTATTCTCCTTAAGAAAAGAAAAAGTGTCTAAAAAAAGAAAGAGAGAGAAAAGAAGAAATGGAATGGATAGGTATAAGATATTATGGTAGATTATTGTATATACTAGTAAACAAATTTAGTAAAATAGCAGCCTTAGATAATTTGCACTGTTATGGATTCTTATATGTTGATACAAATGTAAACTATTTTTATATTCCTCTTTAAGATAATTTGTATATTAATACAAATACAGAACTATATTTGTTATAATGTACATATATTTCTACTCTTATTTAAAATATTTGTATATTGATACAAATGTAAATTTATATCTGTCATACTGTATGTATGTTCTACTTCTGTTTAGGATATTCTGTATATTGATATATATTTAAGATTATTATCATATTTCATATCACACTATACATTCCTACCTCTGTTATAAATATTTTGTGTATTGTCACAATTTTGAAGTCATCATCCTTTACCATACATTTGCTTATAGACTGTTTACCTTGTTTACATGAAGCCTTAGTCCTTAGGTTATTTCAGTAGATAAAACTTATAGGTTTATAGTCATCTATGCTTGTCATCTCTAGAGTTACATTAGTTAGGTTATCCAGATTTACAGATACATAGGTCAGATGGACAGGTAATTTTCAAACACTTCATAGACCTAGAGAATATGACATTCAAATAACTTAGAATTCTGTTGACGTGAGACACAATTGCTCCTGGCAGCACCAGTTTGATCCCAAGAGAATGTTGGGCTTCTAAGATATTTCCATTTGGAAGTTTATCTTCTTGGCACAAAATGGCCTATTGTGCAAAGAACTGCCCTTGCCTCAACTGCTGACAATATGAGTGCTGTCCTTCTGGACAAGTGGGACACAAGGAAAAGTGACTTCTGAACTCTGCCAAGACAGGGTAAGATGGTCTTTCAGAATTCCTGCTTCTGAAAATGGTCTGTCAGATACTCTAGGCCTGTAGCCAGTTTGAATGCACCAACAATGCTGAGAAACATTAGGTGACTGTCCAGGCTGCCAGCTGTCTCTGTCTACTCTTGCAAGTTTCCCGAAAGTTACTTGCATCCATCTTCCATTTCTCAGGTACCATTATATTCCTTCTCAGGTCTTTTATGGGACTGAAGACTAGCAGTTATAGTTACAACTTAGTACATATATATAATATCTTAGATAGAACATTTTAAGTATCAGATTCAGGTTCTTTAGGATAGGACACCTTTTGGAATGATCTTTGTAACATGCCATTTACCTATGCTCTAGACTTCTCTGGATTTTAGTATGTGTTTCTTGCTTGATATTGTTCGCATTGATTGTAGTTCCATCTTATCTAGGTCATTATCCCTCATTACTCCTGGACAATATTTGATAACCATTCCTTTGTATATAGTCTTGTATTAGGTTAGAACCTTCTTATTTAGACAAAAGGGGGAGATGTAGTGGGTAGCCATTCCAGCTTTGATCTGGAAGTTCCAACCCCCATTGAGGCTTCGGTGATTGTCACACCTACAAGGTGGGGCCAAGAGAGGACCCTGAATACCTGAGATCCAGATGCGATGGCTCTCTTGGATGCTGGAGGTAGACCGAGCAGAGTTCTCCAGAGAACACCACCAGACTGCACCATACCTTTCCCAGATTCTGTAAACTATCCATTCACTTTTAAGTCACCCCACAAAATAAACCTTTTTAACTGCGTGGAGTGGCCTTAATAATTTCACCAATAAAACACAACCAACAAAAGGAGATGGTAGAACCATGGCTCCTAATGTTTATCGTGCTTATTCTGTAAATTCAGTGTCTCTAGGCTCTATCAGAGTAGTAGTCCATACTTCATTCCCTGCTACGTCACTTTCTGTTCCTTTAGCCATTACTTTCTCCCCCTCCATTCTTCGTATGAGTTCTGTGTTCCTAGTGTTTATTTACTTATTTTTTTTTGAGCCTGTGCATCCTCACTTTGATGCTTTCACATAGTGACAGGCAGTTGGATGTTAACGAAACTCCAGTTTACATGGAGAGAGACTGTTAGATGCCGGAAACCCAAGGAAGAGGTAGGTCTGCTAGTCCAGAGTCTTTGAGCATCTCCGCTCAGCACAGATGCTGCAGTGGTCAGTTCAGCCCAGGCTGTGGTTGGAGACTGCTCTGTGTTCCTGTCTCAGGAGGAAAGTAGATAGATCAATGGATGGCATCAAGCCACCCATGAGAATACCTCACCCTTGAGACTCGGTAACCCATTGTTGGAAAGCACTGAACCCGATGGATACAAGTATAAGTCACAGATGTGGATTTAAAGCAAGCTGATACTACTTGGTTGTTAAAGCACAGCTTATTTCCTACTGGAGCAAGCGGGCCTCTGGTTTTCACTGTTTCTGTTAACGCCGGCCTTGCTTTCTTCGTAGCCCCTCTCCAAGTACATATTGGACCCTTGTCTCTCCTCTTGTATTTAGTTTAGTAATTTGTATAGTAGCTTTCCTTCCTACTTTGGAGTCACCACTTGTCTGAGCTGTGATAAAGTCATTTTAATAATCATATTTGCCATGGGTGGGTCTATATCTGAAAATGGGGTACAGAATTGGGAGCAAGGTTCAAATTCTGACTCTGTAATTTATTGTACACATTGGACAATTTACTACCATTTCCTCTTCTACAAGGTGGGTTTTCTTTATATATATATATATATATATATATATATATATATATATATATATATATATATATATATATATATATCTTAGTTAGGGTTCCCATTGTTGTGAAGAGACACAATGACCATGGCAACTCTTATAAAGGCAAACATTTAATTGGAATGGCTTACACTTTCTCCAACAAAGCCACCCCTTCTAATAATGCCACTCCCTATGAACTTATATGGGCCAATTACATTCAACCTACCACATTCCACTCCCTGGCCCCATAAGCTTGTAACAATATCATAATGCAAGATGCATTCAGTCTGACTTCAAAAGTTCCCATAGTCTGTCACAGTCTCAACACTGTTTAAAAGTTCAAAGCTCAAAATCTTTTCTGAGATTCATGCAATCTCTTAACTGTAATCCCCTGTAAAATCAAATACTTCGATCATATACTTTGAACATATAATGGCACAGGATTACTGTTCCAAAATGTAGGGAAGGGAGCATAGTGAGGAAATACTGGACCAAAGCAAGACTTAAAATCAGCTGGACAGACTCCAAACTCTGCATCTCCATGTCTGATGTCAAAACACTCTTCAGATCTCCAACTCTGTTCAGCTTTGTTGACTGCAACACACTTCTCCCTCTTGGGATATTTCCACTCCCTGTTAGCAGCTCTCTTTGGCAGGTATCCACGACAGCTCTGGCACTTCCAACATTTCAGAGTCTCCAAAGCAACCCAGGCTTCACCTTCACAGCTTCACACAATGACCTCTCTAGGCCTTCATTTAGGGACACTCTGACACATGACTACCTTCATGACTTTCCTTAGTTTCAGATTAAGACTCCATTACCTTTTCTTCTATCCTTGAAGCCAGAACTATGTGGCCAATGTTGCCAAATTCTGCTGCTTACTGGGGCTGGAACATGGCCCCCTCATTCAATTACAACTTCACCAGCTTTCTGCCCTTCACTGTCTGAGTTTGGCTGTCCTGAAACAGGATCTGTAGACCGTGCTGGCCTCAAACTCAGAGAACCGCCTGCCTCTGCTTCTGGAGCGCTGGGATTAAAGGTGTGCAATTCCTTTGCAGAAGTTGGAAGCTTAACTAGGTAGGATCTTGCTCTGAGGTCATCATATCCCTTATTCCATTTCTTAATCTGTTTATCTCCTTGAACACAGGATTTAGCTCTATTCCACTTCCTGAGGCTCTTTTTCTCCTCAAAATTTATAGTTTGTAATTTACCCTGCTCAGTTTCTCCTTTTCATCATAAATCTTCATTAGAGTTTCCACTAATATCTACATGACAGAGCCTAACTAGGCTGTTTTGAGATTTCTTCTGCCAACAGAATTAATCCAAAACTCTTCACTTTAGCCTCAGGCAGACTTTCTGGACAAGGGCAAAGGGCAGCCACATTCATCACCAAAATATCACAAGACTGATCTCTAGGCCACATTCTAACATTCTCCTATGAAACATCTTAAGCCAGGCCCCTGTGGTTCAAATCACACTCAGCACCACTGTCTTCCATGCTCCTACTAGCATGGCTCATTAAGCAACACTTAAAGCATTTCAACTGCTTTTCTAATCCACAGTCCCAAGGTCCATAATCCTTCAAACAAAAGCATGGTCAGGCCTATTAACAGCAATACCTCAGTCCCTGGTACCAACTTTTGTCTTATGCTTTCTATTGCTGCGAAGAGACACAATAACCACAGCAACTCTGATAAAGGAAAACATTTAATTGGGCCGGCTTACCATTTCAGCGGTTCAGTCCATTATCATCATGGTGGGACATGGCAGCGTGCAGGCAGACATGGTGCTGGAGCAGGAGCTGAGAGTTCTACATCTTGATCCTCAGGCAACAGGAAGTGAACTGTCTTCCACACTGAGCATAGCTTGAGCAAAGGGGACTGCAAAGCCCACCCCCATAGTGATACACTTCCTCCAACAAGGCCACACCTACTAATAGTGTCACTACTTGTGAGTTTTGGAGGCCAATTACATTCATTCTATGACAATGTAGTAGAAAATTGAGTAACATAAAGATTGTAGGACTCTTCATATAGTGGCTGACACACAGAAAGTACCCCAGATGTGTTACTTACTGCTGTTTTTATTTTAATTCCTGCAATTTTTAAGATATTATGTTTAATTTGGCATTCCAAATTAAATAATATATACATGTAAGATGATACCTTTAGTTACTTCTTTCTGGTGTTTCTCTTTGTGTGGCATGTTGCATCTACATATCTTAAGTAAATCAAAGGCCTCTAAGATTTTTGTCACCTCTATTTTAATTAAAAAAAAATTTAATTGGCACATTGCAATAACACACATTTATGGGGTACAACGTGATGTTTTGATGTACAGATATAATCAGAGATGATTAAATTGAGTTAGTTAGCACATCTATCTCCTCTAATACTTACCAATTTTTGTAAAGAAAATGTTTAAAATTACTCCTCTCTTAATCATTGTGAACTATATAATACATTGTTTTTAGCTAGAGTCAAAATGTTTTTCAGGGCCTGCAGAGATAGCTCAATCCCTAAGAGCACTTTCTGCTCTTGCAGAGGACAGGGGTTCAATTCCCAGCATCCATATGGTGACTAGTAACTATCTGTTACCCCAGTTCCTGGGCATCTAACAGGCACCTACCTGGTGCATATATATGCATAGAGACAAATATCATACACATAAAATTGAAAATAAATAAATCTGATGAAATTTTTTTCTATAGGCAGCAAAATCTTGCTCCTCAATATAATTGAAATGTTGTTGTACCATTCATTTAGATTGGTACCATTTTACCTCGATCAGATCTCCATATGACTGCCTACTCTTGGCTCTGGTCACCATCATTTTGCTGTTTCATATTTATTCATTTAGTTATATTTTGGTCTCATGTAACCCAGGCTGGCCTGAACATCTAATCCTCTTGCCTCTACTTCCTAGTACTGGGATTCCAGGCACGCTCCATACCTGGCTTGTATGGTGCTGTGGATAGAACCCAGGGCCCCGTGCATGGTAGGCAAACACTATACCCTTTGAACTACACCCCAACCCTTTATCTCATTGTTTCTGAATCTGTTTTAATATTACAGGTACAACTGAGATAGTGTAGTATGTTGCTCTGTCTTCTTCCATTAAGTATAATGTCCTAGTCCATCCATGTTGGGGTACATGGGCAGGATTTGTTTCTTTTGAAGACTTAATATTATTCTGTATGAGTACTGCATATCTTTTCCACACAATCATTCATTAATGGACACAGTTGTTCCATGCTTTAGCTACAGTAATAATTCTGCAGTGAACAGGGGAGTGCAAATCTCTTTGCTATATTAACTCCATTGCCTCTGACAGCTGTCCAGAAATGGAGTTGCTGGAATGTAGAGCAATTCTATTTTTAGTTGTTTATTTAAAAATTTATTTACTTTATATGTGTGGGTGTTTGCCTGCATGTATGTCTGTGTATCATTTGAGTGCCTAGTAAGCATCAGATCCTCTGTAACTGGAGTTATGGATGTTTATGGGATGCCATGTGGGTGCTCGGAATTGAATGTGTGTCTCATGGAAAAACAGTCAGTGCTCTAAACTGCTGAGCCATTTCTCCGGCCCCTAGATGTTTATATTTTAAGGAACTTCCATACAGTTTCCATAATGAATGTATTATCTCCTTCTTGCTAACACTGTAAAACAGATTTATTTGTTCACCATACTTGTTAACAACTTTTTAAAAATAATAGTCATTTTAACAGGAATGAGTTGATATCTCATTGTAGTTCCACTTTGCATTATCAAAATGATTAATGACCTCCTATATAGAAAACCCTAAAGACTTCATCAAAAACATGTTAGTACTGGTAAGCAAATCCAGTAAAGTTGCAGGATACAAAATCAATACAGCAATCAGTAGTGTTTGCACAATTTAACAATGAAATATTGGAAAAGGAAATCAATAAAACAACCACATTTACAAAAGCTACAAAAAGTACTTAGGACTAAATTTAATCAGTAGGTAAAAGATTATAATTGAAAACTGTAAAAATTTCTGAAAGAAATTGAAGGTGCTGACGTGAATAAGTGGGAATAAATTAATGTTTGTAGATTAGAATTAATATATTAAATTTGCCTATATACGCAAGCATATGTAGGTTTGGTGAAATTCTTGACACAGTTGTAATACCACTTTCATAAAAATTGAAAAATTCTAAAATTCATATAGAATAATTATAGACTTTGAAAAGCCAAAGGTCTTGAATCAAAAGAGCAACACTGGTGACATCCTACTATGTGATTTTAAAAGGTACGTACTGTAACTGTAGTTATCAAGATGACACAGTCCTAGAATGAAGACACATTGACCCATGGGATAGGATAAAATGCCCAGAAATAAACACATATTTGTGGATAGTTGGTTTTCAACAAAGGTGTTAAGAACAGACAGTGGGAACTGAACAATCCTGTCAGTACAGAGTTTGGGGGAAATAAATACCCACAACAGAAGGCTAAGAACAGGCCCTGGGCTGTTGAGATGACTTGGTAGGTAAAGGTGCTTGTGGTGCAGCCTGGTGACCTGAGTTCATTCCCTGGAACACAGGCAAAGGTGACAGGGACAGACTCCACAGAGTCGTCCTGTGACCTCCGTCCACTGTGACATGCACGCCCCCTCCTTTATCATGCACTCATTCACTCAATAATGATTTTTTCCTTTTAATCTTTAAATTAAAAAGCAGGCCCTCATTTCAGATGATTTCACTGATAAAATAGATTCAAAATGGATTAGAGTCTTAAACGTAAAGATTGAAAGTCTAAAACTAGAAGCAAACAAGATGAAAAACTGCATCATGTTGATCTGGATAGTGACTGTTTAGATTGGAAGTTTAGGAAAGAAAAGAAAAAAAATAGACAAATAGGCAGTTTCTGTTTAACAAAGGAAACAGCAAAATGATGAGCAGCTCAGAGGACAAAGAAAATTTCCCAAATTATATGTCAGCTAATATGAAAAGTATATGAAAAATTCAATAACTCAATAGCAAGAAAGCAAATATGTTGAATTTTACAAAACAAGCCAAGGACCAAAAGAAACATTTATCTGAAGAAGACATATAAGTGGCCAGCACAGATCTAAAAGAAATTGCTCTTGGTTGTTTATTCATTTTTTATTTTTTATTTTTGTGTGTGTTATATATGTACTCTTTGTAAAGGGTTTTATATAAAATTTGCACAATTGGATGTAGCTAATATACTTGGGAAAATTCAGATGAGTAATAACTCTGTAATGAAGAAACATTGCTATACATACAAATATTGAAGGTTGTTTTCAATTGCAAAAAAATTGAAAGGACCTAAATGTCCAATTGTAATAGTCTGGCTAAAAATATCACAGTGCATTCACTCAGCCTCCACAATAAAATACACATCACAATCAGATTGAGAAACAGTGGAAATGCTTAACGTGGTGCATGCTATAGTCCAGAGCTGAGTTAAGGGATTGAATACACCCTTTTGTAAGTTCATCCTCCATACCTCATCACCTGATGAGGCTGGGATTCTATTCATCTGTTTACAGACTTGTGAGGTTAGTGGACACTATTGATGATAATCACCTCGGTTATCTACTGAAAATACATACAGAAGATCATAGGCACCTTCCAATCTACCATCCATTTGTACTCTGATTTCTTTTCTAGAGATTCTCGTTCATTTAGGCTGTTTTAGTGACATATAACTTAGAGCCCCCATGTCATTGACAGTGTAAAGGTGAATTGCTGTTGGTATCTTCATACAGATTTGATTTTTCCCTCTGTGCCGTCAATATTTTGTAGAATTCAAAGTTACAAAACTAGTTGTATTAGTTTGCTTTCTGTTGCTGTGATAGACCCCATGACCCAAACCGACTTCTGCATTACAGTCCATCATTGAAGGAAGCCAAGTTAGGAGCTCAAAGCAGGAACCCAGAGGCAGGAACAGAAGCAGAGGCTGTGGAGAAGTGCTCTACACCTGCTTGCTCTTCCTGTTTGTTTTCTTATATACTCCAGGATCACCATCTCAGGGGTGGTACCACTCATGCTGAGCTGGCCCTTTCCACATCCATTTTCAGTCAAGAAAGTGCCCTAAAGGTTTGCTCATAGGCCAATCTGATGGAGGCATTTTCTCAGTTGAGGCTCCCTCTTCTCAGATGACTCCAGATTGTGTCACGTCGACAAAACTAACAAACAAGCACGCTAGCATGGCGTATATGCTGATCAATAAAAAGCAGTACATAAGGCAGCGAGAAGAGATGCCAGCATCAGCAGCTGGACCACTGCTGAGCATCACAAGAGATCCTCCCTCCTACGCCTGCCTTAATGATTAAGGATAGGGCCTATCCTCTGACCCCAGCCACACTTCACCAGCAAACCCAGAACCATTACACTCTTAGGAATTGATGTGTTCTTCCGTGGATGGAGAAGCAAAGTTTTAATGAGGCAGTCATTTTAACACATTGAAAGCTGTTTCTTCATAAAACTCTAATAACCAAGATAAGTAAGGGTTCCAACAAGTTACATTAGGAAATCTGCACAGAGTTCTTAATGAAGTGGCAAAGATAATTATAGACTTCTAATTAACTACTTAATTGCTATAAATTAGTAAATCTCCCAGCTTGGCTAGCTTTTACTGAGTTTTGTTACTGAAAAAAAAAATAAAAAACCCCACAACACTCTCTTCAACTTTCTTATTATACTGTCAGTATAATTAACCATTTCCTTACACTACTGACCTTTGAAAAGAGACATTTAATTATTCTTATTTGTTACTTATTATTTTCAGTCATCAAAAAAAGTAACAGCTTCTGCAAGCAACCAGCACCTTAGCTTAAAACTTGAATCTATGTAAATTATGGAATATTGAGTCACAGGGCTTTGAGACTAATGCAGCCTATTTCTTAAATAGATGGGAAACCATCTCTAACTCTATTACCAGGGAAGGGAAATTATCAGCTAATACTTTATGATACATTCTGAGCCTTGTTATGCATTAATGCATTTTTTCTCATTATCGTCTCCTCATTATAAAAGAGATAAGTGCAGTTGTAACAGGACAATTGCCACCTGCAATTAAGTCAATGAAGGGGAAAACGTTAAGAATCCAGAGCAACCTTTAGAGTACCGAGAAAGGTTAGTCAATGGGCACCAGTCACGGCCAGGGAAAAGAGAAGTTCCTCAGTGCTCTCGGACACAAAGTCACTCTGGGGGCAATGGTGTGCTATGGATGTCCAAAGTGGAGAGGAAGGAGCTGGAGAATTTCACAACAAAGAAAGGGCAAATGTTTGAGGAGAGAGATGTGTTTATTACACGATGTTTGCAGGTCTCAAAACATTACGTGGTCCTCCATAAATACACTGTCTTAGGGCTTCTATTGCTGTGATAAAAACCGCTATGAACTATGAGCTTACATATACTGAGGCAAGCATGCACAGCACCTGCATGGGTCTGCACCAGGACCTCTGCATATATATTATGTCTTCCAGTTTAGTGTTTGTGATGACTATTCTTGGCCGTCAACTTGACTACACCGGAAATGAACTAAAATCCCAAACAGGAGAGGCACACCTGTGAGGAATCTTTGCTTAATTTGAAGTGGGAAGATCCACATCTAACCTGGATTGGTGGGGAGTCGGTCACACCTTTAATCTGGATCTTTGAGGTGAAGAGACATACCTCTAATCTGGACCACACATCCTGAAAGCCTGTATAAGGACATGAAAGAAGGAACTTTTTGTTCTTTGTCTCCTTGCTCCCACCTTGCTAGCCAGTTCATTCCTTCACTAGAGTTAGAGCCCTCTCCTTCAGGATCTTGGCATCTACTGAAGACCAGCTATAAGTTCTGTTATTCTTTTTTTCTTTTTCTTTTTCTTTTTTTTCAAGATAGGGTTTTTCTGTGTAGCTTTGCGCCTTTCCTGGATCTTGCTCTGTAGACCAGGCTGGCCTCGAATTCACAAAGATCCGCCTGGCTCTGCCTCCCAAGTGCTGGAATTAAAGGCATTTGCCACCACCGCCCAGCCTGTTATTCTTTTTTTTTTTTTTTTTTTTTTTTTGGTTTTTCGAGACAGGGTTTCTCTGTGTAGCTTTGCGCCTTTCCTGGAGCTCACTTGGTAGCCCAGGCTGGCCTCGAACTCACAGAGATCCGCCTGGCTCTGCCTCCCGAGTGCTGGGATTAAAGGCGTGCGCCACCAACGCCCGGCCCCAGCCTGTTATTCTTAATACAGTGTTTTTATGGGATTTCTGAGTGTGTGAACTAGTGGATCTCTGTCTGATTCTTGTGCCTTCTCTTGAGTTTTTTTCCTTCTGTTTATTTTGTCCAGCTCTGATGTGCTAGTTTTTTGTTTTATTTGATTATATTTTATTATTATTCCTTAGAAGCCTGTTTGTTTCTAATGAGAGACAGAAAGGGAGTCAGTCCAGATCAGAGGGGAGGAAAAGAGGAAGTGAGAGGAGTAGAGGGAGCAGAACCATAATCAGAATATATTACGTGAAGAAAAACATCTACTTTCAATAAAAGGAAAACAAAACAAAACACAATGGACAAACACTCACGGGGAGGAAAGGAGACCTGCAAACATCATCTTACAGTTTGCAGTCCATCATCCGGGGAAGCCAGGACAGGGACTCAGGGCAGTATTTGGAGGGAGAGACTGAAGTAGATACATGGAGGGACACTGCTTACTGGCTTGCTTTTTATGGCTTGCTCAGCTTGCTGTTTTACACACCCCAGGACTATCTACCCAGTGATGGCTCTACCCTCAGTCAGCTGGGTCCTCTCACATCAGTCACTAACAAAATGCCCCCATAGGCTTGTCCACAGGCCAATCAGGGAGGGGGCATTTTCTCAACTGGTGTTCTCTCTTCCCAAATGACTCTAGCCTGTGTCATGTTGACATTAAAAACTAGCCAGCACACATGCATTCTTTTGTGTCTGCTTAAAATTTAATTCAAATGAAACTATTTTTTTTTTTAAACTTACTGGACTTATTCACTGAGGCTTGAAACAACAGTTCATTGATACCTTTTTTGGCAACTACGGGAATAAAGAATTGTATGGTGCAAAGGTAATTTTAAATCTCAGTGCAGTGGCTTCATAGAAGGAATCAACACTTCTTTCACAAGAAGTACACTATCGGCACTGGACACTGCTGTGTGGGTGTTGCTCCCTGGCTTCATAAATGTTGACTATTAACAAGTACAGTTTCCATTTGCTCATATTTGAATTTATTGTTTTATTTAACAACCCTGTTATTGCTCGAATGATGTAATCCAGAAAGAAAGACAAATGATCTCCCAGGAGATCTGAATGCTGTGAGAATCTCTTCCACGTAAAATACAAACATGATGGCTCTCAGCCTCCCTTTATGTGTCCTAGCAGTATGAGTAGGGAAGAGACCCAAGTCTGAATAGTTTATCCTTCCAGGGGAGGGAAAGTGGTTGAATTACAAAAAAATGCAAAAGTTGGACCAACCAGGTGGCTCATTGGACAGAGGGATTAGCATGCAGGACTCACAAGCTGAGTTCCGTTCCTAGACTCCCACAAAATGACAAGAGAGAGTTGACTCCTTACAGTTTTCATCTGACTTCCACATGTGCAGTACACACATGCAAGGACACACACACACACACACACACACACACACACACACACACACACACACACACATGCATACACACAGTAAATAAATAGATATTCTTTAAAAAAGTAAAAGCTGATGAAATCTATTTTAGATTTGTTGGTAAACATTTGTCTGCGGTGCTCATAAGAATGGAATCAAGATGTTTATAGCAGCATTATTCATAATAGCCAGAACCTGGAAACAACCTAGATGCCCTTCAACCAAAGAATGGATAAAGAAAATGTGGTACATTTACACAATGGAGTATTACACAATGGTAAAAAAACAATGTCATCATGAAATTTGTAGGCAGATAGATGGAACTAGAAAAAAATCTTCCTAAGTGAGATAATCCAGATCCAGAAAGACAAACATGGTATGTACTCACTCATAATCAAATATTAGATGCAAAGCAAAGGATAACCAGTTGACAGTTCACAACCCCAGAGAAGCTAGGTAAAGAGGAAGGCCCTAAGAGGGACACACATGAATCACCTCAGGAAAGGGAAAGGGTTAAGATCTCCTGGGTAAACTGGTTGGAGGGAGTAGAGGGGAGGGGATGGGAGGTGGGAACATAAGGGCTCAAGATGGCTGAGTTGGGGGAGAGACGGGAAGGAAGAGCAATGAAAGAGATAACTTGACAGAGTGTACCATTAAGGGGATGGGGAGAAATCTGCAGCTAGGGAAAACCCCAGGAACTCACAAGACTGTTCCCCACTAAAACTCATAGCAATGGTGGAGAGGATGCTTGAACTAGCTTTCCCCTGCACTCAGATTGGTATCCATCCTAATTGTCATCATAGAACCTACATCCAGTGACTGATGGAAGCAGATGCTGAGACCCACAGCCAAGCACTTGGCCAAGATTATAAGGTGACTGAATTCTTTAGGTCTCAATTTTATTAGCTACTCATTTTACCCACTTATGGTGTGTTGAACAGTTTGCACAAATACTGTGTATATATCCCTGAGGAGGTGGTTGTGATTTGATTAGGTTTTAAATGAACATCCCTAACTAGTGCAATATACCTATCGATATCTGAGGTGAGATAACATTTTCTTCTAAAAGCTAAGTAGAGACAACTTTTAAAAATGTTCCCAGTGAGAGAGAGAGAGAGAGAGAGAGAGAGAGAGAGAGAGAGAGAGAGAGAGAGGAACAAACTGGTGGATCTGGGTACATCCTTCCAAACATTGCTCTGGCAGGACTCCTTAGCTCCTAGGCTTTGCTGGAATGTGGCCTCAGCCACTGGACTCAATGACCGATAATGTCTCCACACGGAATCAGTGGTTGGCCTTGGCGTTTACATTGAGCCAGGGGTTGAAGATTTCTCCAGTACCAAGCTCCCTGACTCTCTCTTGGCAAGGTGCCGGGCACGTTCATCACTGCCTTGGATATTCTTTCCCAGTTATCACTGTCATCTCCACACTGGGCAGTGTTACCCAAGGCGCTTCTCCAGCCTCTGCCTTGACCAGGGGAACCCAGCATGGCTTGTCAATCTGCCCTGAGCATCCTCCCACTAAAGTTCCTGGTACATCAAGAACATTAAATTCATGTCAACTTGAGGGCTGAGCGAAGATTCTAGATTTTTCAACCTCCCCTCAGTTCTTCATCTCCTGAGCCTCACAGAAAGCAGGAGCCAAGCAGAGGCCATGCCCAATGCACCGACCTTTCCTAGTGATGCCACCTAAATGTGAGGCTTAGTGCAAAGGTATGGAGGTTCCAGTGGAGCCTGGGAAGGAAGTTTTCTCATTTCCAGCCTGTTGGAAGAATCAGAGAACACATTGCTCTAAATTGAAATGGTGGGTTTAGGTATCTTTCCTATATTTTTTATGTGCAAAATAGTGCTTTCCCCCTCTGATTTTTGATTTATTTTTAAGTGTGTGTGTGTGTGTGTGTGTCCGTGTGTGTGTGTGTGTGTGTGTGTGTGTGTGTGTGTGTGTGTGTGTGTGTGTCCTTAGAGCCTAGAGACAACATATCCCTTGGAGCTGGAGTTACAGGCAGTTGTGAGTTGCCTGACATGGGTGTTGGAACCAAACCTGGGTCCTCTACAAGAACAACACATGCTTTTAACTGATGAGACATCTCTCCAATTCTTCATCATCAATCATCATCATTATTTACTTTTGGCACTCAAAGAACCCATGCCTTATATCTATGAAAGTCATGTAAATTCCTCAAATAAAATATTCACTCAAAATATAGTAGGTGTTACAAATTCATAAAACTTCAGAATAGCTCCCAAAATTATCTTTAAGAATGAAGAAACCGAGCTTGGGAATGCTAAATAATGCTGAAGTCTCATGCCAGGAATAAACCTGCAATTTCCACTTAAAACTCCCTGACTCTGCACTTCTATCTACCATTAAATGTGGCTTTGCATACAGTGAAGGTAGACTGTGTCCTTAGACTTATGAACCTCTCTGCAGCATGCAATGAAGGGAGGGAGCAGGTAAAGAAGGCCGGCTTCAAAGGGAGGCTGACCCCAGTCTGGGCCAAGTTCCCCTTCTTTTGGGTGTTGAGGAGGTAGAGGAGTGCTCCACCCTCCCCGCAGACAGAGATGCTCAGGCCCTAACTCTTTGATCTCAGGGTTATATTACCTCCTGCTTGGCAACAGGGAACCAAGGTAGCAAATGGAATTAAGGTTGATCATCAAACACCCTGAAAATAAGAATGTTCATATTTTCCTGATCTTCTAAGTGGGCTGAATGTAGTCATGAGAGTCCTTCACGGTGAGGGAAAGAGGGAGAAGAGGGAACTAACTAGAGCAGTGTGGCAGGGACTGGGCTTACGTTGCTAGTTTTGAAGATGAAAGATTTCAAGACGATGAGGGCTGGCCTCTCTAGAAACCAGAAAAATCAACAGGGCAGGCTGTGCCTGTGACTAGCTGAAGGAACTTGCATGTGAGACTTATTTATTTATTTACCTATCAATTTATTTATTTATTCATTTATTCAAAGATTATGAAAGGCCAAATAATTTATTTACTACATTTACTTTATTAATTTTAATAATTTCATACATTTACATCACTTCTATTCCACCTTCCTCCTTCCAATTCCTCTTGTGTCTCCCTCTACTCCCTCTCAAATTCATGACATTTTCTTAATTATTATTATTACACACACACACACACACACACACACACACACACACACACACACACACACATTTATACACATGTGTATATGAACACAACCTTCTAAGTCCATTCAATGCTGCCCATCTGGATATGTGTTCAAGGCTGGCCACTCGGGGCTGGATAACCTATCAAGAAGCTCATCCTTGAGGAAGAGTGATTCCTCCTCTTTAAGGAAACATTAATTGCCTATAGCTCTTCATTTAGCACTGAAGCCTTCTGAGATTTTCTCTAACAATATTGGAATGTTGGGATATCAACTGGTGTTGTTATTGTGCACGTCTTGTTTAGGCTACTGTATTGTTAAGATTTCATGGGTGCATCTCCCTGTCATATAAAAGACAATCTTCTCCCATCCCGTTTGCTTCTATCCTAGGTCTCTGGGCCATCCAGCCTCTGGGCCTGGCCCTCCAGGTAGTGTCAAATGTGGGCTCCCTCTCATGGCATGGGTCTCAGGCTGGACCAGTCATTGGTTGGCCACTTCCACAATCTCTGTGCCACCCTTACCTCAGCACGCCCCATAGGCAGGACAGACTGTAGGTCGAAGGTGATATGGCTGGGTTGGTGTTCCAGTTCCTTCACCAGAAGTCTTGCCTGGTCAAAGGCGATGACCAGTTCAGGCTACATATCTTCTGTTGCTAGAAGTCATAGCTGGAGTGCTGTGGGATATTTGTACACTGTATGAAAATGTATTGCTATGATAAAAAGCTGAACAGCCAATAGCTAGGCTGGAGGTATAGATGGGACTTCCGGAGACATGGAGAACTCTGGGAAGAAGAAGATGGAGTCACCAGCCAGACTCAGAGGAAGCAGCATGAGCAGTACAGAGAGATGAGGTGATGAGCTGTGTGACAGAACATAGATCAAAATAAATGGGTTAATTTAAGTTATAAGAGCTAGTGGGACAAGTCTAAGCTAAGGCTGAGCTTTCATAATAAGAAGTCTCCATGTCACTATTTGGGAGCTGGCTGGTGGGACAGAAAAAGACTCAGTCCACTGCAGTCATCCTTGTAAATTCCTGTGAGTTTCCCCTGCATCAGGTTTTCATCTGACCCCGAAATGGTCCCCCTTTCCAGTTGACTCTTTCAGTACTCCCCCCCCCCCGTCTCCCACCCCACCTGATTCCTCTTGTTCTCATCCCCACTCAATGTAATGATGCCTAATTATATTCTGCTATACTCATAGATTGGTGCCTAGTCCAATAGTAATCAGAGAGGATTCATCCAGCAATCGGGGGAAACAGATGAAGAGACCACAGTTAAACATAGGCTGAGCTCGGGGAATCCTGCTAAAGAGAGGGTGGAAGGATTGTAGGAGTCAGGGAGGTTGAGAACATCAGAAGAAAAAAACAGAATCAACTAACCTGGGCTCACAGGGGCTCACAGACACTGAACCGACAACCAGGGAGCCTGCAGGGGACTGACCTCGGCCCTCTGCATATATGTGACAGTTGTGTAGCTTGGTCTTCTTGTGGGACTCCTAACAGTGGGAGCAGGGGCTGTCTCTGACTTCTTTACTGGCTTTTGGGACCCTTCCCTCTACTGGGTTGCCTCCTCCAGCCTTAATACAAGAGGAGGTGCTTGGTCTTACTGCAACTTGATAGGCCAGTTTTGTTGCTGTCCATGGGAGGCCTGCCCTTTTCTAAATAGAAATGGAGGAGGAATGGATGAGGGCAGGGAGGCAGGAAAGAGGTGGGGGAGGGACATGGAGGAGACAAGGGAGGGGAAACTACATTTGGGATGTAAAGTCAATCAATCAATCAATCAATCAAAGACTGTCTCACTGAAGATGCCCTGTCCTCTGGCTCTTACGCTCTTTCCATCCTTCTCTGCTGCTCCCTGACCTTTAGGAGTAGGGGCTGTGCTGTAAATGTATCAGCTGTGAGTGGGCATCCCACAGTTAGTTGTTCTCTATGTTTTGACCAGTTGTAGATTTTTGTGATGGTCTCCACAGGGTGTACAAACAAGCTTCTTGAGTGGTGGGAGCTATCCTTGTCTGTGGGTGTAAGGGTACATATTTAGAATGCAGTTAGAAAAGTACACTGTTTTAGGGTAGTGGCAATACCAGGTTCTCCTCTAAAGTCCATGACTGTATTAGCCACAGGTAGGTGTCTGGGTTAACAGTACCAGGCATGAACTCTTACTGAGTGGAACTTAAGTACAATTAGCCACCTATTAGTTACCACCAAGATATAAGCGCCACTAACGCATTCATTAGGATATCTTACCTCGGTGGTCCCTGTGATTTGCAGCTGGGTATGACTATTAATTGTTGTTTTCCTTGACAGCTTGCATAGAACCCTCAGATACTATGAGAGCTTGTCTCAGGGAGGAGGCTTCCAGGTCAACTCTATCTCTATTCCTCCTTGGCCAGTGTCTGAAGAATGTGGTGTCTTCAGCAATAAGGTCTTACCAATATTCTTGAAGGTAAACAAGACCACCAGCAACAGTATCTCTTGTTTTGGGAGTCTCTTGGACTCCCATTACCAACAAAAGCTGGCACTGGGGTTTTCATTAGTGTTTGGCACTTGGGGGAGTGATATAACATTATTTAAATTATTTATATATGTATACACACATATATGTAATCAATCACAAAATAATACATTTCTATAGCCTTTTCAAACATCCTTAGTATTATTGATTCCTTTTTCTATTATCTCTTTATTTCCCTCTCTTCATCCACCTCATTTTGCTTTTTCCATTTCCCCCTTCATTACTACTCCAGTCTCTAGCAGGCTTTTGCCCAGCCCCTCCATGGACCCCTTTTACTTCCCTGGTTTCTGCAGTTGGTGAGACCCATTTAGAAGGACATCTGCATCCTAGGATAGCAGGATCATAAGAGTGTGTTGTTTCAATCCACTAAGTTTGCAGTGATTTGATAAAGTGACAGGATGAGGCTGGGCTCAGAGTGTGTGTTTATGATGAGATGGTATTCTTGGCCTTCCTGCTCCATGTTTACACCAAGGTCCAGGAGAGAGTTGACTCAGTATTGATGGTGTCCAAGGAGTATGGGTTGAGTCCGCTGCTGGATGAGGTCACTCACCAGCAGCTGAGTCAACTCATATTCCCTAAGCATGTACAGTAGTTTTGATGAGTATGAATTGTGTTCTCAGGTATGAAAAATATTTCAAAGCAGGTCTATTGGCCATTTTTTAAAATCTAAGCTGGCTTCTGAAATTTTCTTCATATTAAGACAGAGACATCTTCATAAGGGGGTAATTTGGGGAGATTTTATGATTTTTATCTGTCTGATGTTGGAAATTATGTTCCTATTGAAGGTGGTCATCGGGCAGAAGATAAGCAGGTGGGTGTACACATGTGTGACAGAGGGATACAGAGGATATGGGTTTACGGAGTCAACATAGGACATTAGTGGAGATATAAACAAAATCACAGCTTAAAAAAGCACAACTTACATACCCATAATTTCCCACTACTGCAACAACAAAAGGAGAAATGCTATCCCCACCCACTAGGTGGCAGTGCAGTGTAAGCAGAGAGAAATGTCTTTTCCCAGCTTCTGGCTCTCCTGCAGCTGGTGAAAAATGCTTCACAGCTGCTTCCAAGGCAGGGGAAAGAAATCAGTCCTGTTAGGGCAGCCAGTGCGGGGAGCAGGGCCAATGCAGACTCAGTTCAGGGCAGGCGAGTTCTAGGAAGGCTGAGCATCTGCACATCAATCCTTTGTAGTAGCGGTACGGTTCTGCCAAGATGCTTCAGGTCTCTAAGGTTTTCCCACATATATAGTGCATATGAATATTAACATCGTCCATGCGGTGGTGCTATGAAGATATGTAATTTTAAAACATGAGATGGAATGGGCAGGCAATTACTTCTCTCCCCCCCTACCTCTTTGCCTGGGGGAAAAGAAATAGAATTTGTTTGGGACCTGAAGTTTAATCTCTAGAAATGCTTGTGATACAATCATAGATCTTAGAATGTAAGGACAGGTGACATTTTTTTTTTTTCTTTACTGTGCTTTGGCTTTGCTCAGATTTTCCCAAGAACTGCTGTCTCCTCTCCTGGTGGCTGCTGTTCTCTCCCTTACTTCCCCTTTACAATCGAAGCTCATTCCCATGAGAGTAATGCTCATGAGGAATAAACAGAGGTCGGAAATTCCAAACCAACGTTTATGATTTTTATATAGGCTGCGGGTCACAACTGGGACAGCAAGGCTGACAATTATTCCCCTCTTCTGCTTGATAGCAAGCTGGTATTCAGTTTGTGGGTCCACAAAAGTGTTACCCAAATAGCTGAATTCATTATTTCAGAGTCAAATAGTGACTCTAGAAGATGCAGCTACCCAGAATGTACAAATGCAACCTCATTTTGGCAAATAAATCCTTTCAACCATAATTAAGCTAGGACCCTAAGTAAAGGTTACTCTGAATTATCTAGGTGGAACCTCATACACAGGCAGGCATCTATACATGGTGACTGTAAATTCCAGAAGAATTGTCACTTGTCAGAACAAGGCCAGTTATAATTTAGTAGGATCCTATTTAACTTTGGTCCATTCCTTTCTGAATTCTCATGGATCTCATTGCAATAGGCTTAATCATCCCAACTTTACATTTCTGGAAACTGTAGCTCAAAACCTTAACTCCCCTCAGGGATGGGGAGCCCCTATCTCTTGTTTGAACTGCAGCCGTTTCCACCCTTGGTGTAGTGTTCAACTTCCACGGTCAAGTCCTTCCCAAGTGTCTTCGTTATGGTTCTATTGCTGTGCTCTGTGCCATGATCAGAAACATCATGGGGGGAGAGAGTTTATTTTACTTACACTTCCTTCTTATGTATTCTGTTTTTATATCGGCAGCAACCAATATATAAATCAAGGCAACCAGGGCAGTTCTCTAAGTGAGGGCCCCAACTTAGGTGATCCTAATTTATGGTAAGTTAACATTAAAACCAACTTCAGTACCAAGTGTCTTTCTCCCTGTGCTCACTTGCAGGTTGGGATCCCATTCTTATGTCCTCTTTTGATGGATGGCTGTTTGCTCAATACTCTCCCTTCACAGAAGTGTTCTAAAACTAGCATACATCTGAGTCAGGGCCATGCTGAGTTTTCTGGGTCTATGGGAGCAGCGTATATGGAAGGTTTACATTCCATTTTCCCAAATATTTGACTTATGGACCAGGTTATTGAAGAATGCATGGTTTGAGAGCTGTGTCTTGGGAAAGAACCAAGAGACTGTGTTTGGGGTGCACTGAAGTGCTGCTAGAATAGGTCCACCCTGGGGTCCAGCTAGACTCCCTTCATCTCCAGGCCCAGGCTGTGCTTCAGAATGCCTTGTACATTTATAACCCCCAAGAGGAGGAATGTGCACACTGAGAGTGCTGTTCACTCCACAGAGGGCACGGGTCTAGGGGAAAATTCTGCAGGAGCTTTTGGGAGCAGTCTAGGGACATTTGGATAAGGAACAATGAGGTCTGGACACGTGCATCACAGTCTGGGGGTGAATGGAGTTACCTCTGTGGCCACATCCTTTGGCCCCATGGTAGCCTCATTCCATTGCAGAGGGCGTGCTCTGAGATGAATATGGGGTGAAACTTTACAGATGAGTCTAAAGGCAGAAGTGCCCATGATTTTCTTAGAGCCTGGATTCCCTATGTAAGGAACACTGTGACAAATGCCCGACAAGTGCCATTGTCCTCAAGTCAAGTTGGTGTTTAGAGGTGCTTCTATTCAGCCTTTCAGGATTACTGTTACCTAGTGTTCAGTTCTTCTTTGTAAACTCAAGACCTCAAGACCTCCATTTCCACAGCACATAATGTCAAACGCCAATTCTCTAAAATAGAACCCCTGTTCCAAAGGACTTTGCCATATTTTATTTGAAATCATTGTGCATTTGAAGTGAAGGAATGCATCTGTGAATGGTGGACTTTCTTGTTACATTTTCAATTTCTTTGCCAGCATTATGATACCAAATGTCCCCCAAACATGGTAGCTTAAGGAATTTTTCACTGAAGTCCTGTGGGGACAAGGTGTTAACATGTTAGCAGATACATGCATCATCTGTTAGATTTTGTTCTCTCTTTTTTAATATCTGGAGAAATCCTTGACCATTTGGGAATGATGGTGTCAATGGATTTATTTTTCTTAGCTCAGAATTCCCTACTTTGTCCTTAGAACAGAACCTATTTATTTCCTCTGTGGATAGTTTCCTTCTAGGAGCCCTTACGTGTTGGCTGGGGAGATTGCTTTCTGGTACCCTGATCTTTATTGCTGTGTGGAATATTTTTACTTCCTAGCCATAGTCACCAAAGCTTACTTTGGATGTAATAAAATACCAGGCATGTCTAAGCAAAGGCTTGCACTCTGATGAAGGCTGTGAAAGGCCAGCCTGCTTGCTGTGGTACTAACCAGTGGAGCAGGCTTGGGTTTCTTTCTTGTGCCCATCTTCCGTCTGGACCTCCTGTGTTTACTCCGTGTTCATTAACTCTTGTTCTTCTCAGCGCTGAGGCACTGGGGAGGCTTTCAAAAGGTGTGACACCCCCCCCCGCCCCCCGCCCTGCTTTTGTCATGCACGGAGAGACTTTCCAATTAGGTCATAGCTAAATATTGATTCTCTATTAGATAGAAACATAAATGCCATTTTATTTCCTGTATTAACGCTATTAAACATCCTCTCTGGCTACAGGCGTCCAAGTGCTATGATTTCCACTGTTCCCCAAAGCTGAAGCATACAATACATCATCTCAGGAGATAAAGGCAGACAGTAGACCACTGGACAGAACTACCGCACCTTGATGAGCACTGACAATTTTGAGTCCATTTTTCAGGCACCAACCAGAGAGACATTTCTTGAGAGATTGTCAGTTGCCTGAGTAAAGATAGCAATGATGAATGTAGAACTCTGAAAAGGCAGGTGACGTACTAAATATCAGAGTCACAGAAGAAAACTATCCTTTCACTGGAATGGTGTTGCTCATGAACACTCAGCAGTGTTCAGAATAGGGTGGGGTACCTAGCATTCAGGTGAAGCATGGGGGGCCATGCCATCACTATGACATTTTGCTATCACTGTAACAAAATGACTGAAATAATCAACTTACAAAGAGAAGAGGTTTTTGATGGCTCATAACCGATTGATCCTGTTGCTTTGGGCATATGATAAGACAACACATGCTGGTGAGAAAACATACTTGAATGAAATCACTCACCTCAAAAAAAAAAAAAAAAAAAGAGGATAACAAAGAACCCAGGATCCCACATTCCCTTGGATGCACATCCTCAGTGACATAGGACCTCTCACTGGGTCCTGTTTTTTAAAGGGTCTATTTCCCAATAGTACCTCTCTGTTGACCTTCATGTATAGACCTCTGGGGGCCTTCGACATCCAATCTACAGAAGAAGGTATGTTCCAGCAACTGGACCTTCACCAGGTACTGTCTCACAGCAGCAACAACGCTGGTGTGGCCTCAGCTCTGAGCATCCCAGCCTCACATTTTTGCCTTGCCTCTCATCTCCTGATCTTTCCAGTCATTCTGTTTCCTTCACACAGAAAACCAGGAGAAAATTTAGCTCAGTGCAAAGACTTTGTCTAATACTGTTGTCCAAAAATAGGACAAACTTTTCTCCAGGAGCAGTCTGCACCCTGCATCTCTTAGGGAGCCCCAGCTGAGGCTTAATAACCTGTTGTAAGGTAATTGGAAAGAGGATTAAAACCCTGCAATTAAGAAAATAAGCTCTGGAATATAAAAGATTTAAGTTAAACGTCTCTCTCTAAGTAGATATTTTATTTTGAGTGGTTGCTAGTTTCTGGGGCTGACTGGCCTAGTTTTAAAGGCTGTCCTGCCACCCAGGACTGTGTCAAGCTTGCATGTCCTTTCTCATCTACAGAACTCACTGATCTCATCTGTGAAATGTGGGCAGAAATTGTGTGCCGGTAAGTGCTATTTCCAGCAATGTATGAGTCCTAAGCCAGTCAGAACGCATGAGCCTTTCGTTAACAGATCATAATCCGAAAACAGGAAGCACTTGATAAAAGCAAACAATTACTGTTGTTATTTGGCCCCCACAGCCCATGTTTCCTTCACAACAAATACAGTGTTGTGCTTCGGTGAGCAAATGTCCTTCATAGGCTCAGGTATGTGAGCACTTGGACCCCAGTTGGTGGCCCTGTTTAGGAGATTATGGAACCTTGAGGAGAGCATTGCTGGAGGAAGTACATCCCTGAGAGCAGGTTTTAAGGGTTTACAGCCTCACCCCACTTCCTGTTCCCCCGTCTCAGCTTCCTGTGTGTAGATAAAAAACATGATCTGCCAGCTTCCTGCTCCTGCCACCAAGCCACACATTACATATCATAGCAGATTTTATGCCTCTGCAGCCACAAACCAAACAACCTTTCTTCTTTCTGTTGCTTTTGGTCATCATGCAACAGGAATGTAACTAATACAGATGGCACGAACTGTGTGAATTTTTGCTTGAAAAAGAAATAAAATATCTAGAGTATTTAGCATGGTACATGACATACTAAGCAAATATATTGTTTAGTTTCAGGAAATATTTTGAAATGCTAATATATAAGATTCGTATCAAACAGATTCTGAATTTTATTGAAGGCACTGTCTTCATCTATTGAGATGATCATGTAATGTTTATCAGTCTGTTTGCTTATGTCAAACCATCCTTGCAGCCCTGGTTGAAACCAAGTTGGTCACTTTTTTAAATGTCTTACTGAGTCCAGTTTGCAAGTATTTTATTGTTGATATTCATATCTATGTTCATCAAGAAAATTCTTCTATAGTTTGCCCCTCTTTATCTTTAGGGGGTGTTTTGTAACAGGGTGGTACTGGCTTGCTAGAATAACTTTGGAACATTACTTCCACAGTGAGAAGAGCTGTTTATAGAATACTTTAAGGAATGGTTACACATTCTGATTTTCTGCTCTGACAGCAGTCAGTAGTGAATCCATCATTTCTTAAGCTTACCTTTGCAGATATCTCTTAGTGCTTTAATTTCATTGTTCATTATAGGCATATCAAGTGTTTATATATTTCCATTCTGTTTTGGTGGGTCATATGTATTTATATACGAGTCTAGTTCCTCTAGACTTTCTAGTTTCTGAGAACATAGGCTTTCAAATTACTCCCTCATGATCTCTGTATTTCAGTGATGTCTTTTGTAAAATCTACCTTTTTATTTCAAATTATACTAATTTGCATAATCTCTTCCATCTTTAATTGGATAGTTGGGCTGAAGGTTTGTCCAGGGTGTGTGTTTATTCACAAAACCAATTCTTTGCTTCATTGATTGGTATTATTTTAGTCTCCATTTCATTTGTGCCCTAATCTTCATTATTTTCCATTATGCAATTTTGGCTCATCCTTGTTTTGTTGAGACATTGAGATACACCAGGGGGTTGGTTATTTGTTTGAAATCTTTGCCTTTTCTTTTCAAATGTATGCAGTCATGGCTATGAGCTGCCCTCTTAGAACTGCCTTTGCTGAATCCCAAAGTCCCTGGAAAGTTGTATTTTCATTTTCAATTGATTCTAGGATATGTAAAATTTCTTTGTTGATGTTTCAATTGCTCACTCACTTTTTTCCTTTGTTGATTTTTTTCGGGGGATGGGTCATGAACTGAACAGATAGTTCTCAAAGAAGTACAAATGACCAATGAATACATGAAAAATTGTTCAATGTATTTAGGCACCAGTGAAATGTAAATTAAAACTACAATGAAATTCACTTTACCCCAGTCAGAATGGTTATCTTGAAGTAAGCAAAAACAATGCTGGCCAGGATGCCGTAAGGCTGAACCCTTACACACTGTAATGAATGGAAATTAGTGCAGGATTATGTCAATCAGTATAGACCAGAGTTTCTTCAAACAGTTCCAATCAGAACTTGCATGTACTCCAGCCATTCCACTCCTGGGTATACATTAAAAGGAAGCAAAGCCAGCATGTAGACACCCATGTACTGACATCCAACACAACACCATTCACATTACTTTAGACTAGGACACAGCCTACCTGGCCAGGTGTCCATCAACAGATGGATGGATGAGGAAACTGTGGTACGTACAGGACAGGTGTTATTCAGCCATGAAGAAGAATGAAGTTCCGTCATCTGCAAGAGAAACAAATGTCACTGGAGATCTTCTACTAAGTGATATCAGCCAGGTTCAGAAGGACAAACATCCTATTTTCTTTCATATGAAGAGTCTCCATTGTTTCTTTTTTAAAAAAAGAGAGATTAAAGTTGAAATAGAAGAGGACAATTTGAGAAGAGAAAGTGATCAGTAAGGCGGGAAGGAGATATGGGAGAGTGAATATATTCCATAATGACCTCCCTTATTGTATACAATTCATATACTAATAAGAAAATAAAGCTATTTTGTATAATTTATATTCATTAATACAATTTTCTTCCACATGAGAGATTTAAAATATTGGTATGTTAAAAATAAAATTGAGATACTGTGATTGAATGGATGACCAATGACCAAATATCAAAAGGATTTTTTCCAGTGTGCTGTCTGGGAATAGTTACCGATAAATTAGGTATGTACACATTCAATCTAATTTAAACCACTAGATGGGTGGAGGAGATAGAAAGGAAGGGGAGACAGAGAACATAATGAAAACCAAAGCATGCAAATCCTACTCATAGGAGAGATGAGAGGAAAATGGTATCATACCTCACCGTTCTTATATGGGGTATATTTATTAATCCCCACCATAATGGTCTTTAATATTCATTTTGAAAAAAATATGGAGTTTTCATTTTGAAGGTCAGAAACTAATTTAAAAAGCACGGCATGATTTTAGGCTGAATTCCAAAAGCTATAAATGCCTCTCAGTCTCATCAGCTACACAGTACTGTCAGAATCTAGACGTATGTGAATTGTTTTTCCCTGTGAATTATTTTAGATGGTATTTCTTGACATTGTCAATGCAAATGTTTCTAATATGCATTATTTAACATCTCCCTTTCATCTCAGTTTTGAAATGCTAAGAGAGAAGCCTGTGGTCTCTTAGTTTTCATTTCCTATGAGCTGGAAGTGTGGTCTACCTCTGAACAATTCATTTTTTTTTGTTTTCTAGATGAGTAATTTTTTCATACTCGGACTTAACAAACATTGTCTGGAATAAGGTTTATAGAAGACACAGTGGAGGTCTAAGGTCTTGTTCCTAGTTTCCAGGTTCATATGCTCTAGTTGAGGTGGATGAAGCAAGGGAAAGCATGAAATATGCCTACAAAGGAATAGCATAACAGTTAGCTGCTTATCCTCACCATGTGGGTTCAGAGATCACTCTGGAATGAAGAGGAAAGCTTCATTCTTAGGGGCTGTTGTTATGAGGTGATGCATTGATCATAAGTGCCAGCTCATGATGTCTGTGCTCACTTCCTCACTGACGTTGTGACACAGGAACACACATCTCCTCTTCCATCTATGCAATGGCCAGGATGATGCCTCCCTCCCTTTGTTTGTGACTGAAGGAGCTAGAGACTAAGTATGGACAAGTCTGCCATGTTGCAGTCAGTCACTAGCTGTGGCTTTGCTATGTGGATTCCTGACATACAATTATGTAAGAACCCAAAAGGAGGCTGTGGTAATTTGAATAAGAACGGCCCCACAGGCCCGTATATTTGAATGCTTAATCACTAGGGAATGGAACCCTTTGACAGGATTAGGAAGTTTAGGAAGTGCAGCCTTGTTGGAGGAAGTGTGTCCCTGGGAGGGTGGGCTTTCAGGTTTCAAAAGCCCAAGCCAGGCCCAGTGTTACTTTCTCTCTTCCTGTGGGGCAGGATGTAGAACTCTCAGCTCTTTCTCCAGCGCCGCGTCTGCCTGCGTGCCTCCATGTTCCCCACCATGATGATAATGGACTAAGCCTCTGAAACTGTAAGCGAGCCCCCGATTAAATGCTTTCTTTTCTAAGAGTTGCTTTGGTCATGGTGTCTCTTTACAAGAGAACAGTGACCAAGACAGATGGGTCGGATTTAGAGGCATTCTCAAGGGCTTGAAATCTGAACGTGTTTGTCATGTGGAGGGGGAAAGGAGCAAGCGATAGGATCGGAAGTTCCATACCGACAGTGCCAAACGCTAGGGACATTTGTGAAAAAACGTTATTATGCAATCATAAAGGAACAGTTGCTATGAATTGTTGTTGCTTAGGACTTGGAACATATAATTTTGTCACTTATATAAACCTTTTCATACACCATTAGGAACAAAAATGAATATTTGTTTTAAATGGAAAATACTCATAATTACTAGTCAAATTATTTTTGGTTATTATGGATGATAGGAAAAATAAATCCCCTGGTCATGAGCAACGCAGCCAACACAGTAAATCAGATCAGGCCAAATTAATAAGTCCAGGTTTAATCTGAGCAGATCATTCCCGGGTGGTCCCAGGAAGTAGGAGAACCCATGAGGGGAAACTGCAAGGGGAAGTCTTGGCCAGACCTTAAGTATACCCCCTCCCCCCGCCCCCGGGTGGAGCTGCTGCTTGGCAGACTTTCTCAGGGCCGGGGTCTGGAGAGGGCAGCTCTAGAGATCTCCAACATGGGGTGCTCCCTGCAAATTCCCAACAGGAACAGCAGTAATGTGAGATTACTGTTTTGCTAAGTTTCGAAGCCTTCTCCTTAAGTCTAAACTTCCATTCCCACCCTAACGGTGGTGAGGAAGTGCAAGCAGGCAGTTGGTAAGTAACAGATGTTTGTCATAGTGTCTGCTGCCCGGGAGCCCCAGCACTTAGCTCACCTGGGTGACATGGATAGTGAGCATCCAAATTCACAGGTGACTGACTACATCCCAGAAGATGACCACTGTGAACACAGAAAAGAGAATCCAAATCCATATTTTCTATCCTTTTTGGGTGGCAGGACCCAAACCACCATCTCCCTTGATATTGACAGCCTGGGGAATGATTTTAATTCCTAAGCAGGAAATTTTCTCCTCGATTGATGCTTCTCTTCTCTAATGACAAGCATTGTTTACACACGTCACAATGAGCTGGTAGGATCCACGTTCAGCTACTTCATCTACAACTGTGTAAGCATAAGGACAGCTTCTCGAAGACAGTCAACTATGTTAGGCCATGTGATCAGTGCCACTGCTATTTCACAGACAATGGGCACAGTGGGTGAAGCTGAGACCTGAGCCAAGGTACCAGGATATTTTTTTTTTCTTCACTCCTTCAAGATTTCAAACTGTTTCTTTTCTTTCCCACTCCAAGATTTCATGGTATGGACACCCCCACCCCTGATTGCAGAGGTGATCTCCTCAGCTCATTTTACCACCTTGATCTGCATTGACAGGGAGACCACTCTGTCATAAAATCAGAAGATTACTCTGTCCAAAATGCCAGGAAAGGAGGAGGAGGAGGGAGAGGAGAAGAGGAAGGAGGGGGAGGAAGGAGGAGGAAGGGAGGAAGGGAGGAGGGGAGGAAGGGGAAGGCATAGGGCATATTTGAAGGGCAGGTGGTAAGTTCCTTTGCAAAATGGAGGTTTGAGAGTCCCCTGGAGGAGGCACCTCCTGGGACTGGCCCTGGGAATTCAAATTTGAGTGTCAGCACAGGAAGTAATAGAACCAACCACGAGGTAATTCTGCTCCTGTATAATTGCATAATTAAAATAATGATACCTCAGCTTCACTTAGTGCTTTATCACTTCAAAACTCTTTACATACATTGGTACCTTTAATCACCTATAATATTTTTTAATTTAGGTGATATTGAACCTGCTCCATGTTATAAAAATATTTTAATGTGTTTTTATTCTGGAGATGAGAGAACACGATATGAGAACGAATCCCAGCCTCACTGCACAGATAAAGAGACTAAGATTCATAAGGCATATGTAACTTGCCCAGCAAGTGTTCAAGCTGCATTCTCCCAGGCTATGTCTGCCTGCAGAGCTACTTCCCTTACATATGTGAATGAGAATTCCTGGAAAGAAGCTGTGCCTGCCAAAGCTGATTGACTGATTAGAATTGCAGTGATACAGAGAAGTTGAGCTGTTGTAGGTCCAGAGCCTGAGGACTATTTATCTTGGGCCATCCTTAACCCTCTAAATAGCCCTTCCTCCACCTCCGTGTCAGGCCTAATATCCTGTGGCTAACAGCTAAAAATTTTTCAGAAAATATTAAGTTAGCCAGCTACAAGCTTCTGTCCCAAAGCTAAGAATGTCATAAGGCAGTCCCAGGTCTCTAGCTGTGGGGTCTCTGCTTTGCCATAATCACCTCTCTGATGTTTCCACCAATGTATTTGAGCAGTCTTGATCTATGACTTCTTTTGTTCTGTTACTTTAAAAACTTTGTGAAACGGCTTCTGTATTGGAACACGGGATTTGGAATAACCTAAATCTGTGTCCCAGGCCATGGTTTCTCATAGTTGGCTCCAGAATAAATAATCTCTTCTCCTGTTTGAGGTGAGGGCCATGCTTTCTTCATTGACCCAGGAGGGTTACCAGGTGCTTTTCTGCACTTTTGACCTGTGCCACGTCCTGCTGTGTTATGTAGTACACGATAGTGTCAGTGCATACTGCAATTCATTCAGCTCTTTTGTGTGTGTGTGTGTGTGTGTGTGTGTGTGTGTGTGTGTGTGTGATTCATTTGTTTGTTTTTATTAACATAATTTTTTTATTGATTCTGTGGAAATTTCACATTCTGCAACCCAATCCCACTCAGTTCCCAGTCCTTCTGTGTGCACCCTCCAACAAATAACATAAAAATAAAAAAGTAATTAAGAAACCAAACCAAACCAACAACAAACAAAAAAATCACTTCGAGCCTGGTCTTTCCCGCCTTTCCATCTCATATTCATTTGTTGCAGTGGCCTTGGGAGCTGTGGTGGGTCATGTGGTACACCCTTTTGCCTATGCAGCTTTACTTGCAAATGTTCGTTGCCATGAGTTGTTGGTCCGGTTCAAGGCCTCTGGCTTCTGGTACACTGTCGATACTGGACCCTCACCGAGACCCCTCTCAGATACTCTGCTGTGGCCCCGAGTCATGGAGATCTTGGGGCTATGGTTCCACAGGACTGGTGTCTTCATGAGCTCCAGCAGGTCATAGATGGGGTAGATGTTGAGGTGGGCCATCTCTAGTGGGCCTGGGTGGCAGCTGAGTTGGTCAGTTGGGGCCTCCACTGGGACTGCCCTCTTCAGGAGAGGGTCAGGGCCCACTCCCCTGTACCCATGCCGTTTGGGCCAGCTTTCTTACATGCACCATGAAGGATAGGCTGGCACGGGGTGGGGAGGGTACAATTCTCTCAAGGACATTGAGGATCAGGGATAGCTCTCTCACTCCTGCACTACTAGGGCCAGTTCTAGGGTTGGGGAATCTCCCACTGAGGCCGCCAGCAAGGGCCAGGACATGGCCCCCAATGGTAACACAGGCCACAGACATCAACACAGATCCTGACTGTGATAGGATCACAGATCCACACATGGCCTTTGGCCACAATTATGACCCAGACCTCACCATGCCCCTGGGTGGCAGTGAAGTCTACTCAGATCAGTATGACCCCAGTGACAGCATGGCCTTCGGACACTAACAGGGCCTCAGGTGGTGGCCCAGACTATGGGCATCTGAATGGCCTTCAGTGGTAACATGGGCCACTGACATCAACACAGACTCCAGCTGTAGCAGAGCCAATGACCCAGACCTGGCTCTCAGAAGCAGCAGCCCAGGCTGGGACATCACATGGCCCCAGGTGGCAGTGTAGGCTGCCTATATCAGCCTGTTCCTCACTACTGTCCTGTCTTCAGTTCTGCCTCTCTCCATAGTGCACGAACCACTCTACTTCCCCTTCTTTCCCATTTCCTCACCCCATACCTGTTCATGGTAGTTAGTGCTGCCTGCCCAGAGGCTGTAGGGTGCCGGGCGCCGGGGCTGTTCATTCAGCTCTAATTGGCTCTGAACACAGACCCTTCCCACATTACCAGAAGACGGTCAAAAGAATCCATGGTGACAATGCCTTGGGGAGCTGTAAGAGAGGCTCCAGGAAAAGAGGCAGAAGGCCTTTTATTTCAGGTGCATTTAGTTCCCTGGATTATTCTTGGACGTGATTTCATGCCTCCTATGACTAACATTTACATTCAATTTATAGGACACGTTTGTTGGATGTCAGAACATGGCTATAGAACCCAATCTGGTCAGTGTACCCAGAATCTGGATATGGCCTTCTGCCTTGCTTTCCTGCATGTAATATGTAGTATGTGCCAGGCAATTATCTTTAAATTGGTCTTTCCTGAGAAAGTTCTGGGAAAGGGTTGCTTTGTTAATATTTATTATGTGCTTACTGACGTTTATTTACGTGTTTTTCTGATCATGTTTTTCTGAACTCAATCTTCCTCGGATCATTGATTTTTTGTTTGTTTTATTTATAAACATTTTAAACTATATAAATATTGCCCGTGTTTATTTATAAAGTACACTGGAACTGAAGTAAGGTTGTCCATAGCACTGGACTGTGGTCTGCCCCATCCTTTTAGATCCTCAGGTCCCAGGTCCAGCAGACAGATCTGCACAGGCTGGCCGAAAAGTCAACACCACAGGAGACAGACTGAGTACAGTGAACCTTATAAGTCAACTCATCTCCCTGGCCCACGAGACTTGATTCAGGTTCTACATAGCCTCTAGAATCTAGCTGTTGTCATTAATCCCATGTCTTGTACAGCCAAACTTGCTTAAGTAGCCAGTGGTTATCTCTCCCTTCTTCATCTTCCCTGGATTCTTCAGTCCTAGTCTTGAGGACTTCTTTTGAATTCCCAGAAAAACAGAGTTCATCAAATCTTGGATTCTAGATTCTAAATTCTAGATTCTTATTCTAGATTCTGGATTCTTGGATTCTGAACTCTGACTCACGGATCTTGTCTGAGCTCGTGGATCTTGTCTGAGCTCGGTCCCCATCTATTGAAGCCTGACTATTAAGCACTGTGATAGTCAATAGCCATTTCTATTCAAATCACAGTGGAGGGATTGACCCAGGCTCCACCGCCAGGTTTGTCATGGGCTCCACCACTGGAAATCATGGTGGATGCCTCTTCAGTAAAATGGCCAAAAAAGAAGAACGTGGAATATTTAGGAGACAGCAGGTAGGGGGGTTGTGGTAGCTAAGATTTAAGCAAAATAAATGACTAACACTTCAGGGCTCTGGGACTCTAAGCTAGTAAGAACAGTTTTTTAAATCCTGGCAAGCTCCTCTTCAGAAACATAGACTTTCAAGCCTTCTAGACAATTTGCTTTAGCTGAGGGAGAGTCTCAGGACACACAATTTTAACACACCAGGAAAAATGCTGAACTTTTCAATTAAATTTCACCAGCATTGCTCATCACAGAAGATCCAGTCACTAACCAAGGTCATGGATGCCTATGAGGGTATCTGTAAGGGTCTGGAAGAGTTGTGAGGGCTGTTTACAACTTTTACCTTGGTGCTAGCCTGTCTCCAGTTAGATATAATCAAAACTAGTAATCTGGTTACCATACTTGTGGTGATTTGAATAAGAATGACCCACATAGGCTCATATTTTTGAATACTTAGGGAATGGTTTTAGGATGTGCGGCCTTGTTGGAGTAGGTGTGGCTTTGGAGGAAGTGTGTCACTGGGGGTGGGATTTGGAGTTTCAAATGCTTAAGCTGGGTCCAGTGTATCTCTCTCTTCCTGATGCCTGCCAATCTGGATATAGAACTCTTAGCTCCTTCTCCAGCACCATGTCTGCCTGCATGCCACCATGATGACAAAGGACTAAACCTCTGAAACAGTAAGCATGCCCCAATTAAATGCTTTCTTTCATAAGAGTTGCTGAGGTCGTGGTGTCTCTTCACAGCAATATAAACCTTAACTAAGAATATCCAAAGCAAGTATTAAAGCCTTAGACCAGGAAGAGGCTCCTGGACTGAACACTGGAACCTTCTTTGTTTAACGCTCTCTCATCCCTGTTCCTCTTAAGCAACTTCTTTCTCTTCTCAAATGTATGGGTCCTCTACTACTTAGGGTATAAATTGTCAGAAATAAGGGGCATGGATTAAAGAAACCTTCAAAGAAGAAGTAGTACCAAGCCCTAAGGTGTCCAGTTATGTATTAGGACTCCAGGTGCAAGAATTACTAACCCTTCCTGTGTTGTGGAAGGAGACAGATGTCTCTTCCCACATCCCTGAAGAAAAGTGACCCTCCCTTCCCCTAGGAATCATCAACTGTCAATAGCTTCTCTGCTAGGGGTGGGACTGTGTGAGTAGCCCCTCCATCCATGCTGGTATTTTGGCTGACTTGATCTTGTATTGGTCTTGTGTATGTAGTCATAGTTGCTATATGCTCACTTAGTCACTTAATGTTCTACCATCTTGTCATTGTAGGTTCCAGTTTTCCCCACACTGTGGCATTGTTCATCTACTTGGGACCATACCCTTGAAGACCATTGAGTCACCCTCCTTCAGAAGCCATCGACTGTTGATAGCGCCTTAGTTAGGGGTGGGGGCTAATAAACCACCTCTACCTCTATGCTATTGTGTTGACTGGCTTGATCTTGTGCAGGTCTTGTGCAGGCAACCACAGCTGCCGTGAATTCATGAGTATAGCGGGCTGGTCATGTCCAGGAGACAGTGCTTCACTCTAGTTTTCCCCAACCTGTGACACACAGAATTGTTCTTCCTTTTTTCCCCTCAATGGTGCCTGAGCCTTGGGAGAGTAGTGGTATAGCTGTCCCAATTGTGGCTGAGAACTCAATGACAATTGACCAAATGTGAATGGGCATAAAGTGACCAAAAGTCAGAGACTTTGGCTTTTAAACAAGAGTAATGAGAAATAAATATGTCCCTTGCCTAAAATAACTTAAAAATAAAACACATGAATTACCATCTTCAGTTGTTATCTCTGACAGAAAATAGAAACAAGCTAAGACCCTTAAGAACCACAGCCTATCACTGCACAGTTGTCAGGTAAGGTTGTAGGGAGGACGCATTAGAATTCTGCAGAGAAATGGACCTAATGGATGAATGGGTATAGATGATAGGTAGGTAGGTAAATAGGTAGGTAGGTAGGTAGGTAGGTAGGTAGATAGATAGATAATAGATAGATGGTAAGTATAGAAAAGGAATTTACATAGATGAAATTTTAATGATTTGGTTTATTATGAGGATTGGTTCATGTAGTTATAAAAGTAAAAAAATATCAACATCTTTCATTTGCAAGCTGGAGAAAAAGACAAGCTGGTGGTAAATTAAGCCTGGGTCCAAATTCAGTAAGGTAATCTCTTTGAGTTGGAAGGCCTGAGAACCGTGGTAGTCAATGGCCAAACTCTCATTTTGAGTGTGAAGGTCTGAGAACCAGAAAAGCCATGATCATGAGTTGTGCAGTTCCAGTGTCCATGAACCAGGAGCCCAGATGTCCAAGGGCAGGAAAACAGAGACACCCCAGGTCAAGGAGAGGCGACGGAGATTCTGTCTACATTTCTTGTTCTTTTTACCCTCAACTAATCTGGTTGTTCCTATCTTTGTTGGTGAAGGCACACCTTATTCACTGTACTGATTCCAGTGCTGCTCTGCTATAGAAACCCCTTTATAGGCATTTCCAAGAAAAGGTTACAAGCTATGCCACAGACTAGCCAAGCTGATTCACACAATTAATAACTGCTCCAGAGGAGGAACCCCAAAGGAGCTTGGTTGTTTCCTGAGTTGACGAGACCAAGTCTGAAGTACAGAGAAACGAAAGCAGCAGAACACGTGAGACACAACACTATGGATAAAAAGTACTCAGTAGAAAGAGAGCTCTAGTCATCCTCAGGATTTCTCGGGGCCTTTTCCTAGATGCCGCTCATTGAACACGCTTCCCCAAACCAAGAAAGAACTGTGAGCGCTGAGCAGGAAGAAGCATTTTCAGAGTTTGCATGTGGCCAGAAGAGTCACCCTTTTCACCAGCCAGAATGAAATTACCTTAAGATATATATGCAGCAAGTGAAGTTTGCAAAAAGTATAATACATTGGAAGTGGGAAAAATAGCCCCAGACATTCCATGCCAAATCTACAAGCTCCCAAAAGTTAAAGATGCATAGTTTAATTTTATCTCGGAACAAAGCTCCAGGATAGTATAAAATTAAAAATTTCTGTATTCAATGAAAAAAAATTTACAAGTTATTTATAAAAGGACTCAGCTTAGTTCACCAAATTGATTGTCTTGTTCATAAGAATCTGATGTTAAGTATGTGAGTTTCCCTAATATTAAGAATGAAGTAGCTTCTCAAAATTACCAGTAATTACTAAAGTAAACATACGACTGAATTAGACAATTTTAAAGTATAAAGTGCTTGCAAGGAAGCTGTGATCTCACTACACACTGAGCAAGCTATTTGTGATTTGAAGATTAGATAAGGTGGGATGTTTAGAAGGGTTAGGCACATAATATACAGGCACACAACAGGAGTCTGCAGAGCCCAGTTGCGTTATTTTATTACAATCGGTTTAATCTCTTCATAGGCTCTGGAGAAAGCTACGCTGTTTTTGACCACCATGGTTTTTATTTATTTTTTTTATTTCCCAGAAGCAATTGACTAATTCATGTTATTTCAACTATACTGTTTTCATTATTTCCTTTCAACCACGAGGTAATTTTTAGAGAGCCCATGTACACTGAGCTGTCCATCTATAGAGAGAGCTCTTAGGTAAGTATTGTCTCCAGGGAGGTTGAGACCATCTGTTTCAAAACATGATGACTTCTAGGACAGATCTAAGTGATGTCATTTTAAAAATACTGGAAGAAGTTTCTGAATCTAGCCATTCTGGCTAGGAGAAGCTGACAGACAGTAGTGTTGAAGTTATTCTTGATGGAAGGTCTGGAAATTGGTGGTCAAAACACTTCTGAGGGATGGGAGAAGTTTTCCACACTCATTAGAGACTGGGGTAAGTCATGGACACATCAAACATGATGTGTTACATTAATTGCTATGTGCACCGAGTCCAGGGGTTTTCTTTTGAGGGAACGGGGAGGATTAGGGCAGTTTCTAATCCTTTAACCATGGCAGAGATGGTTCTGAGAGTGTTGATTTAATCTCTCCTAAAAAATTACCACAAACTTTTTGCCAAGGTTCACTTTCTGCCCATATTTTTTCAATGTCCTCCTTAGTTAAAGGTACAACAATTTCTGCTGGGTCTATTCCTGCTAATTGACAAAGTCTCAATTTTCCTTTTAAAATCAAGTCAGATCTTTTCCACATAAGTTTTTTATTTTTTACTCTGTTTATTTGGTAGAAATATCCATTCCAATATAATATCTTCCCTCTGCATTAAAATTCCTGTAGGAGAATGCCTAGAGGGTAAAATAACCAAAATGCAATCGAGCTTTGGATCCACACAATCCACATGTCCTTCCTGTACTTTCTTTTCTACCAAGGCCAATTCTTTCTCAGCTTCAGGTGATAATTCTCTTGGACTATGTAAGTCCTTGTCACCTTCTAGGGTTTTAAACAAATTACTCAGTTCATCAATTTTTTTTTAACCCCAGCAATAGTTCGTAGATGGGAAATGTCTCCAAATAATCTATGAAAGTCATTAGGAGTCTGTAATCGATCTCTCCTAATTTGCACCTTTTGCGGTCTAATTTTTTGTAGGCCTACTTTATATCCTAAATAATTAATAGAATCCGCTCTTTGTATGTTTTCAGGAAAATTTGTAATCCCCAACAAAGGAAAATTTTCTTTACTTCTTCAAACATTCTTTCTAAAGTATCTGCATTTGAGTCAGCTAGTAAAATATCCATATAATGATAAATTATAGATTTGGGAATTTTTTTCTTCACACTTTTTTCTGTATTCTTCTTTTGCATTCTCTATTCTTTATTCTCCAGGTGACTCTCATTCTTGTTTTCCTTCTAACTCATTTTAACTCTCTTTTGAAGCAGTCACACAAGACAACCACCCATGGAAACGTCTCCTCATGCTTCTCGTGCCACATCTTCAGAATCTCACTAGTGTTGTTTTTATATTGCTCATTAATCATCTGTATATTTGTTGTTACTCAGGGAGTCTCTGTAGGCCAAGGGGTAGATATGGCAGTTCAGCTACGCCTTCCATAGGTGTTAGTAGTGTTCTTGGTGTGGTGAAGTGCTGCACACAGCTGTTTCATTAAAATATTTATAAACATCTGCACTAAATTAAGCATGACAGATTTATGATAGCTTATTTCATAGAATGTTAGCAAAATGGATGAACACAGTGTGCTATTGTACATGTGTTGATTTTTCTCACATAAACTTTTACACATCTTATGGTAGAATCTCTCCATTTTAGAGGTGCTCAAGTTGGATCAGAAATACAAATGAAATGCTGCTACAGTTCTTTGAGTTTATTTTTACACTTAAGTTTTTCCCTGAGTTCAAAATGGAAAGGCTCTCATCAAAATGTACCTTCCTAGTCAAGAATAACATCACTGGAAAGTTGGAGATAGAAATGATTTTTTTCTTCTCTCAACAGTCCAGACTGCCAAAGTATTGTGGCATTATTAGAAGTCTGGATTTTCACTTTAAAATGAAAGCTCTATGTGTCTTCTAAGTTCTGTGCTATGTAGCATATCAGCCAGATACCTCATTAAAGCCTTGCTTTGTTAAAAACAGAGGAAATAGCAAGTCCTGACCTTAGTTCTATAATGTACACTATCTATAGCATTCCAAAACATAACACTTAAATGACTACAGGGCAAGGAAGTAACTAATTAAGTGAGAATAATTGTAATGAATAAGTTATAAAATAAATTTCAAATAGCATAAGACTGGGAAATTTTGTATATAATCAAAAGGAACTTTAGGAAAATATCCTGCTGTCTCCAAAAAACACGAGGTGCTGAGTTTCCTATAGGAAAGCAGACAATAAATGATTTTTATTAGTTTAATTTTGTATCTCTATTATACTATGGCAAAGGAAACATTCAGTTAATCCGATGTGTAGAATATTTTTCAGTATGTTCCCATCTTTACCATCTACAATGTGGACCTGACTTTCAGCAAATGAATGGTTGAATGGAACTGAACTGTTCTGCCCATCTTCTGGGAAAAGTCTTAGTGATGTTCCCTACCACATTTCTGTCCACATGGTGTCCCATGCTGAAATATAGTACATCTCTGCCCGTGCCCAGCACCAGCCAGTCACATCTCAATTTCCTCTAAAGAAAACACTAAGCAAGGCATTTATTGCGGTTGTAAATTTGTCTCCAACCTTACACTGTCGGCTGGGCTGTGTTACCTGCTTGGTTCTCATTTCCTTTAATCATCCAATTTCATATTTCTAGGGCTCATGGCTGAAAAATCTAATCCACTATTTATTTTGTGAAACAGATATTACTGCCAGAATACAATTATTTTACCTGTTTGCTATGAAAACCCCAAATCTCTGTGCTCTGGCATGCATTCCTGGTGAGAATGATGGGGTGCTCTCCAGTAGCCTGACTCCCATCTTCTCTGTGGTCTTCTGGTATCTCTTCAAAATATTTGTCAGTTTATCTTCATGTGGTTTGGGGTACCTTTAACTTCTTTTCTTTCGGTGACTTGTGCATTCTAGCTTTCTTGTAGGTTCTAGAATTCCATTTAAAAACAAGCAAGGATATTATCCTGTATCATAATTTTACCTCTGGCTGCTACATACTTCTACCCACATATTGTACCTTAATTTTCCCTTTCTGTGATAAAAATCGTGACAAAAGAGGATATTTTCTAGTTCCACCCATTTGCCTGCAAATTTCATGGTGTCATTGTTTTTCTCTGCTGAATATTACTTAAGAAAGGAAAGTTAAGGAGATAGGGCTCACTGGGTTACGATTGGAGTGCATGGTTCTTCATGGTAGGGGAGATATGGAGGCAGGAGTGTGTGGCAGCTGGTAACATTGCACCCACAGTCAGGAAGCAGAGAGATGGGTGCTGGTGCTCAGCTCACTTTCTCCATTCTATTCAGTCCAAGATCCCAGCCCATCGGGTGCTGGTGCTCACATTCAGGGCAGGTCTTCCTTCCCTCAGGTAAACCTTCTGGAAATACCCTCATAGCCACAGAGGTGTATCTCCATGAGGATTCTACATCCAGTCAAGTTGCAATGAAAATGAACTATCATGACTCTATCTCTTCTTAACTTGGTGTTCAGACACACTATTTAAAACTACAGTGTTGCACTCTTAGGCCCTAAAATCTCATTTTCATCTCATAAGGCAAAATAAATTTAGTTAGTCCCTAAACATTCCATCATATCTAAGAGTCCAACATCATTCAAAGGACCAAAGTCCAAACACTCTTCTGAAATTTAAGGGAAACTTTTAACTGCAATCCCTTATATGAAACAAGTAATATACTTCTAAGATATAATGGCACAGAATAGATATCACCATTCCAAAAGACAGGACAGTAAAGAAAGACCAGATGAAAGCAAAGGTAAAATTCATCAGAGGAAAAACACCAAAGCCTACAGCTCCATATCTGGCATCTGGGGCTTGTGATGGAATCATCTGGCCTCTAACAGCCTTGGCAGCTCTGCCCTTCCAGAGCTGCAGCTGTAATACACATCAGATTTTTTTTCTTGGATCAGCTTCACTCCATGCTTGCTTTCTTTGATAGACATCCTGCAGTCCTGGCAGCTTCAACATACTGCTCTCTCCAGTGTCTCCATTGCAATTTACGGTTCACTTTTCCAGCTTGTAATGGCCTCTCAATAACCCCTTGTGGGAAATTTGACTCTGCCACATTTTGCCTAGCCACAGAAAATTCCTGGAACCTGGGTGCCAACCTCCATGATCACCTCACTCTTGCATCTTTCAAGCCTGTAAAATTAGTACCACATAGATGATGCTTACAGGTTCTCCTGTCGGCTGGAGATTTAGTTTGGTGTCTTTGGACCAGAGCTATGGTGGTTGTGTGCATCTTTGAGGCTAACACAGGGAAACCTTTTCCTAAGGCCATTTTGGAGCAGAGTACTACTTCAGCAGCCTTCTTATTCCATGTTCTCTTGTTTCAAATGTGTTTGCGTTATAATCTGGAGACTCCACCAAGGGTCTTGCTCTCATGCCACCTATTCTCCCAGTTTGGAACATAAGGTTTCTTCTTAACAGTGCTGATCTAACAATCACAGCTACTTTTCCTTGTCTGCAAGGTGGAGTAATTCTGTCCTTTCTGCATATTTTTCATACTTTTGTGCACTAATTGCTGTGCTATCTCACTGTAGATCTGGATAAGAGCAGTGAGCAGTAACCGTGCTGCAGCCTAAATGATGTCCTGTAGTAGAACTTGCTGTTCCAGATCAATTAGTCCACGACATTTAAAGTCAGAGTTGCTTATGAATGGGCTGAATGAAGCCACGGTCTTTGCCAGAATAAAATGTGAATGGATTTCATCTCAGTTTCTGGCAGAGTCCTTCTCCTTCTTTTGAAACACCACAAATGTTGCCTCCACTGTTTGCATTTCTCTCTGTGTTCTGGCCTTCCAAATTCTTAGCAGAATTACCTGTTAGGCTCTGCTTAGAGTGTTCTTAAGTTTCTCTAGCCTCCAATCTCTTCCACATTCCTCTTATAAGCCATTTCCAAAAGTCTTAAGTACCACACGGGCAGGATAATCACAACAGTGATCCTATTTCTGATACCAATTTTCTTTTTGATCAAATCTTCTTGAAAAAGTCCCCCTGAAACTATTGAAAGAACTTCTGGGCTGGAGAGATGGCTCAGTGGTTAAGAGCACTAATTGCTCTTCCAGAGGACTCGGGTTCAATTCCCAGCACCCACATGGCAGCTCACTACTGTCTGTAATTTAAGTTCTAGTGGATCCAACTCCCTCACAAAGACATTCAGGTCAAACACCAATGCATATAAAAATAAAAAGTAAATTCAAAAAATGGCCTAATTTATTAAAAAAAAGAACTTCACTGACTCTTTAGTTTTTTAGCTCTTGGTGCATGGCAGCCCAACTTCCTCTGACCTTCATAGAAACTGTGTTTATACTATCCCCGAAACTTCTCTGTCAGATAATTCAGGGACAATCTTTGATTCTCTATAGGTTTACCCACCATAAAGAACATTTAACACCTGGGCCTTTTTTTTTTCTTTCAGAAAGGACTTACCCAAGTCAACTTGACTGCTGTCCTTAGAAAGGCCTGCTTGTGAGCTCAGTCCAAAGCTGTAAACTTAGGTTTTGGTTTGCCTTAGATTTTTATTGCTGTGAAGAAATAACATGACCATGGCAACTCTTATAAAGAAAATATTTAATTGTAGTGACTAGCTAACAGTTTCAGAGGTTTAGTCCTTTATCATCGTGATGGGGAGCATGATGGTATGCAGGCAGAGGTGGTGTTGGAGCTGAGAGTCCTATATCTTGCAGGCAACAGGAAGTCAACTGGCTGTCACATTGAGTGAAGCTTGAGAAAAGAGAAATCAAAGTCTACCCCCACAGGGACATCCTTCCTCCAACAAGGCCACACCTTCTAATAGTGCCACTCCCTTTGGGGGCCATTTTCTTTCAAACCACTACATCCCACTCCTTGGCCCCCAAATGCTTATAGCCATATCATAACACAAAAAATGCATTCAATCCAATTTTAAAAGTCCCCATAGTCTATCTCAGTCTCAACAATGTTTAAAAGTCTAAAGTCCAAAGCCTTTTCTGAGATGCATGGCAATCTTTTAACTGTAATACCCATGTAAAAATCAAAATAAAAATGTAGATCACATACTTCCAACATACAGTAGCACAGGATATACATTACTATTTCAAAACACAAGGAAGGAATAATGAGGAAATGCTGGACCAAAGCAAGACTGCATATCAGCTGGGCAAACTCCAAACTCTGCATCTCCATGACTGATGTCAAAATACTCCAGATCTCCAACTCCTTTCAGCTTTGTTGACTGCAAAACACTTCTTTCTCTTGGGCTTGTTCCACTCCATTAGCAGCTCTCCTCAGCAGGTATTCCACAACACTGGCATCTCTAACATCTTGGGTCCTCCAAGGCAATCCAGGCTTCACCTTCACAGCTTCACACAATGGCCTCTCTATTAGGCCTCCATTCAGAGACACCCCTGATACATGCCTGGTCTCAGTAGCTGTCCTTAAGCATGGAGGCAACTTCTATAACCCGTTTCTTCTATCCTTAATTCTAAAGCCATACTATATGGCCAAAGCTGCCAAGTTCTACTGCTTACTGGGACTGGAACATGGCCCCTTGTTTAATTATATCTTCGCCAGTTTTCTGTTTTCCTTTACTGCTTAAACTTGGCTGTCCTTGAACTTCATCTATAAGACCAGGCTGGCTTCAAACTCAGAGATCTTCCAGCCTCTGCCTTCCCAGTGCTGGGATTAAAGGTATGTACCACCACACCTGGCTCTAAGCTTTTCTTTAGTTTCGTTCCACAAGTTGGACACTTAGCTGGGTGGGATCTTGCCCTGAGGTCACCATTTTATTCCATTTCTTAAGCTGTTTATCTCCTTAAACAAATAACTGGGCTTCATTCTGCTTCCTCAAGCTCTTTTTCTCCTCAAATTATGCTTTGTAATTCACACTGCTCAGCTTGCTCCTTTTCATTATAAATCTTCATTAGAGTTAACACGAATATTCACATGATAGAGTCTATACTAGGCTGTTTTGAGATTTCTTCTGCCAACGAAATTAATCCAAAACACTTCACTTTAGCCTTAGGCAAACTATTCAGACCAGGGCAAAAGGCAGCCACTTCCTTCACCAAAATATCACAAGTATGATTTCTAGGCAATGTACTAAAATTCTTCTCTGAAACCTCTTGAGGCAGCTTCTGACATTTCAAGTCATTATTAGCACCATCATCTTCCATGCTTCTACTGGTACGCCCCATTAAGCAGTGCTTAAAGCATTCTACTGCTCTCCTAACCCAAAGTACCAGAGTCCATATTACTTCAAACAAAAGCATGGTCAGGCCTTTCACAACAATACCCCAGTCCCTGGTGCCAACTTCTGCCTTAGTTAGGTTTTTATTGCTGTGGAGAGACACCATGACCACAGCAACTCTTATAAAGAAATCATTTGATTGGGCTGACTAGCTAACAGTTTTAGAGGTTCTGTCCATTATCATCATGATGGGGAGCATGGCTGCATGCAAGCGGAGGTGGTGCTGGAGCTGAGAGTCCTACGTCTTACAAGCAACCGGAAGTCAACTGACTGTCACACTGAGGGAAGCTTGAGAATAGAGACGTAAAAGTCTGTGCGCCCCCCCACCAGATACCCTTCCTCAACAAGGCCACTGTTATGAATTATTGTGCAGGGGACCCCAGGGTATCCCAGGCATGCAGGGAAACATGCTGGGTGGATGTAGTGACGGGCTGGGCAGAAGCATGTCATGTGGGCATGGCGACTGAGGTGGCGGCTAGTAATTCACAACCCAGATGCTGCATCTATGTGGAGAGTTTATTATAATAGAGAGATGAAGAGAAAGATAGGAGAGAGAGGGAGGGAGGGAGAGAGAGAGAGAGAGAGAGAGAGAGAGAGAGAGAGAGAGAGAGAGAGAGAAAGATAGAGAGAGATATATATATAGAGAGGTTGTGCACACCTTGTGGGAGGAAAAATGGAAGAGAGAGAGAGGAAGGGGAGGAGTTTTTCCTTAGAATGAGGATTTTACGCAGAATGCAGGGTAACATCAAGGGGTGTGATTTCCAGGGGCAGATCAGAATAGTAACAGCCACACCTCCTAAAAGTGCCACTCCCTTTGGGGGCTATTTTCTTTCAAACCACCACAGTGTTGCCTTCCCATCATCCTCAATTCTGATCATTGAAATAAGACATCACAACAGTTTGCCACAGCACCAACCACAATAGCCAACTTACGGTGATTACTGCAGTGTCCATTAAAGGATGATAAAGTAAAAGTGGTGTCTACAAGCAAGGTCATATACTCTGAAGAAGAAATTCTGTCATACATGAATGAATCTGAGGACATTATGCTAAGTTAAAGAAGCCAGGCATAACATTAACGATTCCACTTACACGAGGGATCTAAAATCTTTATGCAACCTCAGAGAAATAGAAACTAAATGGAATGGTGGTTACTATGGGCTGGTAGGGGCTGAGGATCTACTGTTCAGTTCCCATTTTCACAATTAGGAAAGATGGCTCAGATCAAGAGCTGTGTCCCAGCACAGTCTCCAAATGCAACCGTACCATGCTGTGTACGGCATCGTTCCGTTTTCTGTTGCTAAAACAATGCTTACTTATAAAGAAAGCAGGAAAAGGGAGGCAGAAATCTAGAAAGAATCTGGTACGGGTCTTACCTAAGTTGGAGGGAGTTATGAAGAAGTTTGAAGGTTCGAAACGCAAACAGCATAGTGTCAGCTCTGGCAGGGATTCTCCAGCCATGCTGCCTCGTGGTTGGCGAAGGAGTGTTCAAGTGAGGGGAAGTCCACATCGCAAGACACAACAGTCAGGGAAGGGGCAGTACCGGCATCCCCCTAGACATTCCCTCTTAGAGGCTGGGCTATCTTTTGCCATCCCCACACTGGGTTACAGTTGTAGGAACCTTGGTGAGACGAGCCATAGCCCAACCACAGCTTGCACTTAGACCTTTGTTAAGAGGGTAGATCATGGTTAGAGATGATGTTGGCAATTTCAGACCCGCTGACATACATGAACAAAATTTGGTAATATAGATTAACGATTTCTGTGCTTTTTCTTCACCCCGACTCATTCCTTGCTGGTAGGATCAGTCTTTTCAGTATTTGGGTTCTGGTTCAATGAGCCAGAAAAGAAACTTTGTAGTATCAGAATGTCATCCAGCTGTGTATTTACTTTATTATAAATAATGGTGAAGTGGTCAATAGTTTTATATTCTTTTAAAAAAAGAGGGTAGATCTTGTGCTAAGTGTAGTCAGTCACAGAAATAAACAACAAAAATATAAAAGGAAAATTTCTGTGGTATGAATTTATCTATTACTTAAACATAAGGATTTGTGGATGGGATTTGTCATGCTGTGAATGCTCAGTCTGTGCAGATTTTTGTGTCTCAAATATGCTTCAATAAAATTAGTAAATAATAAATGCAGAATGGCTAATACTTGTTAGCCAACTCATGGTGTGGTTTGTGTTGACAACATTTTATTTAGGAATGTTGGAATTTGTATACACTCCAAGAACTGTGTTCCTGTGTGACCAGTTCCCACGTAAACTACACACTGAGTTCATAACAGCTTTCCACATAGGAAACACTTTAGACATATTGTTGGTGGGAGAGATATAGTGTGTTAGTGTAACTCTCTAGGAGAAGGCCTTGGAAATTTACACTAGCATGTACCTGAACTTCACCCATCTGCCTTTACCTTGGCACAGCACCAATCAATACCAATTCATAGCCCAGTCATATCAAGTCTATGCTGAGTTGGAAGGTGGTCTCAGACATCACACTATTGCTCTTTTTTTTTTTTTTTTTTTTTTTTTTTGGTATTTCGAGACAGGGTTTCTTTGTGTAGCTTTGTGCCTTTCCTGGAACTTGCTCTGTAGACCAGGCTGGCCTCGAACTCACAGAGATCTGCATGCCTCTGCCTCCCGAGTGCTGGGACTAAAGGCGCCACTATTGCTTTTTAAATCTCTCTACATCTCTGGAAACATTTGCCTACTGTGTTTCCCACATAATTTATTTAAATGTTCCTGCTATGTAGATCCAGCTCCAATCACTCTATGCTGTTTTATGAGACTGTTCCGTCTTGATCTATCAGTGACAGATCTTACAACAGTGATTCCCCAGAGCTTCACTTCTCACTAGTTAGCTCTTTGGAGTCCTATATTTTCATTATATATTTTTAACTTTTTTGAGATGATGTCATTCCCCACCTTCAATTTCCTTCCTAATTTTACTCATTAACAGATATAGCAATCCAACACAGCACTCCCCATCTCAACCTATAAAGCTTCAGTTCTCAAGACTTTCTCATCTCATCAGTTTCTACCGTCTATGTCCTAAACACAGCAGATTCTAATACTTCTTGCTCAAAACATTTCTTCAGCTCATTGGCTTCTCTCTAATACAGGCTGTGTTTCAGGCACAGTCATGGTCTTAGCATATGTATACGTTTCCATTTCTGTTCTTCACAGGCAAAGTCGCTAAGATCACCGTTCAGCCCACAGCAACTAAGTTTCTATGTCCAGGTCCTGACTCCCATATGACCTGATTTGGACAGAGGTCTTTAAAAAAGATAACTGGAACTAAGATCACAAGGAAGGTGCTCCGATCTTGTAAGATCTGTCCTAAAAATAAGAAGAGAAGATTCACCACCCCCATCTCACCATCCTTCCTTGTCTCCTTCAATCTCTTCTTTTACTAACCCTTTCTGCCCATGGGAAAGGTCATATGGGGCAGCCATGAGAAGACGGCTGACAGCTGGCCAAGCAAGACAGGCCTCAGAGGATCCCAATCCCCTGGCAACTGATCTCAGACTTCTAGCTTCTAGAACTATGTTAAAATAAGTGTTTGTCCTTGTTGCCTATCAGTCTGTGGTTCTGGATATGACAGTCCTAATCGATGACTGCAAATCTATTCTCTGTGCAATGAGTAGCGTGACCTTTATGAGCCTGAAGCATAAAGATAACACGGTGTGCCCTGCTATTTCAGTGTGCACTCGTGACATCTTAGTCTTGTTCAGACAGCATCTAGACCCATGGAGCCCCTTTGTGACCTCATACACTGTCGCCTTCTCCTTGAACAACACTTTTTCATTGGAATAGCAGCTGTGGACATGCAAGCATCACTGGATCTTCGGGAGATGGCATCATGGGTAGATAAAAGTAATTGTCCGGTTAGGCTGGAAATGTCAAGCCTTGCAAGGATGGCATTCCCACTCTATCACTTTCTGGCTTAGCCATCTGTGAACTTGTTATTATGGCAAAACACACTCAAATTTAGTAGGTTAGACAAATCCATCTTAAAAAAAATTCTATGTTATATGATAGAAGATAGTTTCCTATAGTGTTTCATTTTCTACCCGTCATCCAATATCTTTTTAAGCCATTGGTTTTACTTTAAAGGGGACACTTCTAGCAACAACTTTATTTTTGAATGCTTCAATGAGTATAAAATCTGGGGATTTTCTAGGAATCTTTAATTTCTTCCTTCCTTAAATCATCTTTATGAGAGATCTTGAGAAACAGGACTCAAGCATCCTATGGATTTTTATGCTTTGTCTTTGTTAAATAAAGCAGGTCATCACTCTTCCTTTCAAGGGGTTATGGACTTTTTTTTTTTTTTTTTTGGCTCACACATTTTGAAATGCTTTGGATGAAGCATTCTGTGAGTTAACTAAGCTGTGTGCATTCAGCTGTGTCCTGACCTATAATGTACCCTCGAGTCCTTGATGCTGATCCATTCTCCCTACAAGCTTCACCTTCCTCAACGTGTTCTCTTTCTCTCCATCTGTCCTTCAACCTCCCTTCTTCAATGTGGGAGCTTTACTATAGTGACTCTGCCATCTCCATCTCTTAGTTAAATTCATTTTTCTAATCCCTGTTTCAAAGCTTTATGATCTCAGGGGTGAATAGGTCCATTTTATACTTTGACTGGATTTATTTATCTCTGTAACACGTCAAATGTTTCACAGAAGAACAGTACAACCCATAGCAGCTTACACACAATTGAAAATATTTATTAGCTTAGGGATGTTCAAAGATGTTCAGACTGGGAGAACACTATTGAATCCAAAGCATTATATTACAGGTTAGCCCAGGCTTCATATCTCATTTCTGGTTTTGACTTTTGATACTCACATTGAAAATATATTTCCCCTTCGTGGTTGTGGGGTACTTCACTAACTCCAAACTTGTAGCTCTGTATTGAATGCCCACTATAAAAATCACTTCATTTTCCTGTTATCTGCATATTTACACTTAAAAACCAATAACTAAAAATCAATGAAAGAAAATGTAATATCTCTCACTTGGACCAATTGTTATTGTTCATTGAAAATGAATACAATAACTAGCCAGACTTGGAGTGGGAGCCATTTCCCATAAGCTCAGGGATGTAGATTAATGAAGGAGTTTTCTGGAGTTGTGGGGGAGATCAAGGATGGCTATACCTGTGGATGTTCCATGTCTATATGGAGATAACAAAGTGCCATGCTGAGACATCACTAACTCCGAGTTGAACTGCTCACAGACATTTTGTCTCAGTGAAATAGTGAAATAAAAGCCAAGTGGTATAAAAGCTTTATGAATTTTATACTTGATAAGGATTTTGAATTCTTCTATATGTTGATTTTCTGCTCTTGAATATTGTAATGTTTTTCTCTTCACCATGACAAAGTCTGGCTTAGGTGACTGATTATTTCATGTGAGAAAGTTCAGTTTTAAAAACATGAGACTTTCTTCCATGCTGAGAAAAAGTTGATGGTAAATTTAATTAAGGCTCAGTATTGGTCCCCTCCCACCTGCCCCTGACTAGAAATTCTGCTGAGTGGGGCTAACCTTATTTCAGTCACTGTATCATAAACTTAAGAGGTGCTATGTTACTTGGTACTCAGTATAAACTAAAGCCAGGAAAAGCATTCACTGTTCAACAAGGCAAGCAATACAGGGTACTTTCAGAAACGAACAGTAGCAGTTGAAATATAGAGTCCCAGGAGGAAAATGCCTTCTGTCAGAGGCAGACTTGGAGGTGAGAATTTTAGCACATTTATTTAGTGGGGTATCACAGGAAGCATCCGGGGGAAAAAGAGGAACTAAGATAAGGAAAAAAGCCAGTCTCAGATACATATCAAGCCAGTCACAATGTGGGCAACTGGGATCTGATCCTGTTGAGAACTATGAATATTAATGGAGGACATGCTCAGAATTATCTCTCAAGGAGGAAAAAAAAAGCCCTGACCATTTATCATTGCTTCTATCTTCCATTGTCTGAAGGCTAGACACAGATATAACCTGATTCTCTCCCAAGCCTACAGAAAGCATTAAAGAGAGCCAAAACTGCTTGTCCTTAGCTATGGATTACTGAACTTAAATGTGGCACTAAGAACTATGGGTGGAAATGAACCCTATCTGCTATAAGCTGTTAACTAAGATTGCCCCAGATAAAATAGGACATGTGATCACCATACTAATGTGGCTTCATTAGTAGGAACGCATGTTTGTCCATCTCCACCAGAGTCGGGTATGCATCTACAGGGTTCAAGACTAACATTTTAGGAGAAAGAGTAAAACCTCTTCCAGCATTAGAGTTCTACCAAGATCTTTTTGTATCTAGCTCATACAAGTCCAAACCTCTATGACAGCTCACTGGATCGCTCTGCTCCTTCATTCAATTACATTTCCTCCATCTGCACTTGATTGTGAAAACTCTAATTATCAAGCACACATTTAATTAAGCACCTTTTTAGTCACTTAGCATGAAGTTGTGAAAGTTGTAAGAGTGAAAATCAGTCATATGAGACGAATAGCAAAAAGCATAATAGACCCACCTGTTCAAAATTGGTGGAATGAAATGACTGTCTAGAGCATTAAATATTCTGGGGAGCATCTTCTACTTTATTGTTTTTGCAAAATGGCTTTTGAGTCATCATTAATGCTCTCAGTAATTAATGAACACCAGATGGAAGATGAAACAGAAAGGCCACATCCATCAGGAGGTGTTTTCTCAGAGTTAAATGAGGCTGAACTCAGGAAGTTTTCACAGCCTCTAGTCTTGGTTTATTGAAGGCCCAGAGTTCCAATTTTACAGACTGGGTTGTAGGCTGAATGCATACCGTGGTCTCTTTGATATCCAGTATAGGACATGATACCTTCATTCCATCTGTTTCTGCTGTAAAATGCCACATTCCTACCCCCAAATATCATCAGGTAATTTAAAATTTTCCCCACTAGCTAGAAAGAATAATTTTGATAGTCTATAAAATAGGCGGGAAAAGAAGACAACTGCCTGTATTACTCCCTGTGGATGAATTACTAAAATGAATGTCAGCCATTCTCTGTGAATCTATGCCTGGGAGGCCAGGTATGTATTCATAGCTGAGGCATGCCGGTGATATTAGCACTTCTAAGTAGGAATAGCAACAGATGTTCTGAGCTTCTTGAGGGCTGGGAAGGACAGAGAACCAAGGACACAACCCAAGGTACCTCAACAAGCAAGTATATTGAAGACAAGATGATGCGAACCTAGGCAGCAAGTGAAGGTGTAGGTGGGCTGATGTCCTGGGAGGTCTGAGTGGAAAAGGGCCTGTTACTCAGAATTTTCTGGTTTTGTGTCTAAAGTGCTGGGATATATTGAAAGAGAAGAGACTAAATTACCATGTTTCAGTAGTGCTAGTGCATATTTTTCTGGTGATAGTTTTGAATAATTTAGATGGAAGGTGTCTACCAAAGCACATTATCCCCAGGTGTGAAGAACACACAAGATATTTGTATAACTCTGTTATTTTCCAAGGTCCTGAGCTTGCTTCTTACCCCAGTTGTTCCCACATTGGAAATGGGTGCTGTAATGCTGACTTGTGTCCTCATCCAACTCCACATGTTGAAATCCTAACCATGAAGACAAGGCTATTAAGAGGTAAGAGGTGATTGATGCCTTTGAGATGTAGCTATGGTATGAGGGCAAGGATTAGTTCTTGAATCTGATTAGTTCCCTTACCCAAGACCCTAGAGAGCCCCCCGAAGCATGGAAGACACACGGAGAAGAAGGCTATCATCTGTGAACCAGGAGGCAGGCTCTATCAAGCACAGGACAGGGAGTCTGCCAGCATGGTGATCTTGGTCTTCCCAAGCCTCCACAACTATGAGAAATGAATGACGATCATTTAAGCATCTGATCCCTGGTGCTTTGTAACAGGTGCCTGCAGGGAATATGACATGTGATATGTAAATAAATAAGTTCCTACCCTCTGTACATGAAGATAGATGGAGCACCTCCTGACTTTAGTCCCAAGCCAAGGTCAGCCATTGCAGAAAACTTCTGTTATACTTTTTGAATGTCACATTTGACACCCATGATCTGTCCCTCGCCTCATGTCAGAAATACAGTGTTTCCTACAGTGCTTGCCATGAGTTTCTATGGACAGTCACACCTTCAGCCTGTCATTGGCTTACTGTGGTCATCACTGACTATTGTCATTTTGGGCCTAACCAAGCACTGAACATAGAGTAACAAAGAGTTATGAAACAGTAGAGCCAGAACAGAGGTATTATCTTATCTCTAATATTTAAAGATGAAGCAACTGAGAACTAAGAAAAACAATTTATAATTCCTTTTGAATTGCATATAGTATAAAATAATGCTTTTTTCTGTTATGCCAGGCCACTTTCCAGACTTACAGTGGAATGAGACAAATAAAACCCCATTGCAGTTCCTAAAATTCTAGAGGCATTCCCTAGACTGAAAGGACCAGACACCTCATTTTGTGTTGTGTTCAGCACTGACAAACTGGAGTTTTCTCAGTTAGTCTGGTCTGAGCGGATGGCTTTGGTTTTCCAAACCATTGTCCCGGCTTCTTGAGTCTTTCTAATAATCATGGATGAAGGTTAACGTTACTGACAACAAATCACTCAGACTGTGAAGCTGTCTTTGTCTCCTCCAGCACTTAGGACATGAATAAACGTGGGGCCAAGTGGCAGGGCCAGCAGCTCCAGCTATCACTTGAAACTTCAAAACCTGCCCATGCCTTCCAGCTGTAGCTCACTCACCACCTTCCCAGCAGTGCGCGAACTTTCTTTCAAAGAAAAAGAACAAATACACAGCACGAGAAGAAAGAGACAGGCAGGAAAAAAAAAAAAGCACAAAGCAAAAGACAGCCCAGAGAAGTCTCATCTTTAGCAGTGCTCATCTTGCCCGGCTCCGCTCCTAATCTCACCCACAGGAAGGATTTGAAGGCAGCCAGGATGGACACACAGGCATGAGCCCTGAGAATACAAACACCTGATTTCTTAGATCTCACAGCCGAGATTAGTCTCAAGGTGTTCTACAGGGACGGAACACAATGAGGATCGAGCGGAGGCCGCTTGAAAGGAATGATTATCAGTGGCATTTGTGTGGTCTGTGAAATTTATCCCATTGCAAGTTCTTTGGTCAATCGCTAAACAGCAGAGCCGTCATCTTAAGGAAAAGAGAGGAAATATTTCCCTGAAGCATATCGTAAGGGAAGAGAGCTGTCTCACCAATCACTTTTAGGTTTAGAAACTTAAAGGGCCACTGGTTATTTTTTTTTCTTTCCCCCTTTCTCATGTTAGCTGTGCTTATTTCAAAATACTCTCTCACATTTCACCCCCCTCTCCAAGTAGGTTTATAATTAGGTGTCAGCAATGTGCCAATTTATAAAAATCTATCAACATATGAGATGAAATACTAGATTTTATGTTTTGAATATCTCAGAAAAAAACTGACATGCCACATGACAGCTAAAGAAAATTCTAATAGTTTGTGCTTATTCCATTTTGAGGTTCGTTCCTGTGGTGGTTTGAATAAGAATGGCCCTTGTAGACTCAAATATTTGAATAGTTAATCATCAGGGACAGGCCATACTTGAGAAGGACTATGAGGTGTGGCCTTGTTTGAGGAAGTGTGTCATTAGGGGTGGGCTTTGATATTTCAAAAGTCCAAGTCAGGCCCAGTGGCTCTTTCTCTTCCTGCTGCCTGTGGATTCAGATGTAGAACTCTCAGCTGTTTCTCCAGCACTGTGCCTGCATGCTGCCATGCTTCCTGCCGTGACGATGATGGACTAAACTTCTGACATTGTAAGCAAGACCCAATTAAATGCTTTCTTTTGTAAGAGTTGCCATGGTTGTGGTGTCTCTTAATAGCAACAGGACACTGACTAGGACATTTTCTTTATGTACCCACCATTTTCTGATTGTGAGGAATCAAAATGATTGTTGAAATGAAAGCTGTAGTAGGTAGCTGTTCCAGCTTTGACCTTGAAGCACTGCCCTTAGTGAGGCAGCTGCTAACTGCCACTCAAGCCTATGACCTGCCCTGGAGTGTAGCCAAGACGGGAGTCCTTAAGATCATAGATGAGTACATGCCGGCTCTCTTGGCTCTGTGTGATCCTGGATGCTGGGTGCAGACCAAGTCTGAGTTCTCCAGAGAACCATGCTGGACTGCACCTCACCTTTCCCAGATCCTGTACTTCCCCTTTACTGATTGTAAGTTACCCCAAAATAAACCTCTTTTGACTACGAGATAAACTAAGTGGAGTTGCCTTGTTAGCTCCCCACATTAGAAAGCCAATAAATGTATGTCCTTACATTCTGCTAACATAAAACACTTTTCTACTGAAGTATATTATAAATATGTACATGCATATCTATATATATAGATATATATTACATTTTTTATTACATCTTTATACATGGATTAAATTTTTAGAAACAGGTCGTCTTTTAAGGGCTTTATAAATTCACTTATAACTTAATAACCAGAAATGTATTTTACTTTCGGTAGGATGGTCATTTCCACAATATTAATTCTACCAATCCATGAACTCAGGATCCCATCCCACCAGATCCAGCTACATCACAGTTCCTGGTTCTATGGCTCAGGGAACCATCTTTGAAGAAGGCATGGAAAGACTGGAAGAGCCATAATACCAAGAAGTCTGACATACTCTCTCCTAGAAATGACTACATAAGCAAGACTAGAAAAATGACAAGATCAGTGGACATGTTCAAGTAAAAGGGGGAAAGAACTACAAAGAGCTACACACAAACAATGATGGCTGGAAGAAGAAGAATTAGCTTCTCCCAGGGATGAATCTCCATTCTGTTTGTCCAATGCAGAGTGTTCACCTTTGAAACGATATGCACATAAACAACAAAAACAAGCCCAGCAGGTTGTATTTATATATAGTTGTGCATACACTTACACACACACACACACACACACACACACACACACACACACACACACATATATACAAATATATTTGTAACAATAATAAAGAAAAGGAGGCTATCAAATTGAGACCTGGGGCCATTAAAGGGGTTCAAGGGAGGATGTTAGGAGGGGCTGGAGGGAGGAGAATGAGGAGGGAAAGTGATGTAATTCTGTTTCAGTTAAAACACATTTTGAAAAAGAAATGTATTTAAAAAACTTATTAGGAAAAATATCTAATCAATTTATAAGTAAGTAAAAAGAAAGGCATCTACAACACTGGAAAAATAACTATTATTATCTGTGTTCTTAAGGGATACATCTATGAGAACCAAGGCAGTACATTGGGTTTTTGTTTGTTTATTGTTTTGTTTTTCCCTTTGTATCTTCCTAATGTTGATCACAGCTATTGTTCCTATTAAAGATTTTGGAAACTACTCAGCATACTTAATTCTCTTGAATGAAACTTCAGATTCATTTATGGTGTTGCTCACATACACTTTTCAAATCACTGATGAGCTGGTGATGTGCACACTTGGCTTGCTTTATTTTGTTGATGTGCAGTCACGATATTCTAATTATCACTCACATTTTAAGGACCTAGCAAGAACACTTGTCCATTTCCAAACATGATTGTGCATCATCTAAAAAGAGAGTGGTGTGTATGTGTGTGCAAATGTTGGTGTGGACTTCAAGACAGTTCAGTATAATTTATACTGTATGTTCCAAGCCTTACATGCATTTATAGCCAGTGTAACTTGATTTGCAATTCAGGGCCAGGACCAGGGTGAACAGAGTGGAGCTCTAGGGCACAAAATTTAAGAGGCATTTGCTCTCAGCCCTGACACTGGTTTTCATGGCCGCCAGAGCAAGCACCCCCTGAACTTTCCCATCCTAGGAACTTTATTTACAGATTCAGACCACAGTGACAAATTGGGTTCTGTGTTCTTTGTCTACAAATGATATTCCACTCTCATGATCTGAGTACTATAGTGCCATCTACCCTGACTCAGCCTCTTTTCTTACTATGAATTGGTATTTTAGTAATCAAACTAGATCTACATGTGCCTTATAAAGTATGTGTAAAGAAAAGGAACAGATGAAAACCACAGAAGAATGAAGAGATTAGAAGGTATTAGACACTATAAGGTGAGTCAATAATGACTGAAGAAGTGGAGGAGACTGGGATGGGATGAGATAGTAGGAACTAATTTGGATTGGGGCAGTGTTTGGGGATTGTGGATGGTCTTTTAATTTTTTTTTTGTTTTGTTTTTCAAGACAGAGTTTCTCTGTGTAGCTTTGCGCCTTTCCTGGAACTCGCTTTGTAGACCAGGATGGCCTCGAACTCACAGAGATCCACTTGCCTCTGCCTCCCGAGTGCTGGGATTAAAGGCGTGCGCCACCACCGCCCGGCTGTAGATGGTCTTTTAAACTTGTTTGAAAGAGATTTTGGTCCAATAATTATTTGAAGTGTGACCAGGAGCTGTGGGTTGCACCGTGTCCTGACTTCAGGTGATAGAAGAGAACAGAAAAGTTGAAGATCTGACAACCATCTCTATAGAGACTAGCCTATGAAAAGCCAACATGGCCACGGTTCACCTATCGCTGTAGCTCACTCTTTTGTGAACCTTGTTTCATGTAGTTTGCTAAATATTGAGCACCACTCAACTCCAATTCTCCCATCAACACATTTTACAAAAAAATATAAATATAGTAACTGAAGTGATAGTTAATAATCATGAAGCTATTGATTGCTGTTAATTTCAACTTCATCTAATGCCAGTGTAAATCTTATCTTTTGTTACATGATTATAAATTCTAAAGAGAACTGGTTATTTGTAGCAGGAATCTTAAAAGTTCTTATTAATAAAATCAAACCTGAGGCGAGTTATTGGGGTCCATGCTGGTAGATCAGAGAGACAGAACAAGCCACAGCTATCTCACCTCGCCGGATCCTCAGCTGATCTTGTCTCCTCAGACTGGAGGCCTCTGAGTCCTCATCCGGAATGGGTCTCAGCTGAATTACTGCTCAAAAGCCTGAATGCTTAACCAGCCAAAATCTTCTAGTTTCTGGTCCTCACGCCTTATATATCTTTCTGCTTTCTACCACCACTCCCTGGGATTAAAGGCTGGCTTTCTGGGATTAAAGGCGTGTGTCACCAAGCTTGGCTATTTCCAATGTGGCCTTGAACTCACAGAGATCCAGAGGGATTTCTATCTCTGGAATGCTAGGATTAAAGGTGTGAGTGCCACCATTTTCTAGCCTTTGTATCTAGTGGCTGTCTGTTCTCTGACCCCAGATAAATTTATTAGAGTACACAATATTTTGGGGAACACAATACCACCACAGTTATTACCATGTAAAAAGCTGGTATGGTGCTGTAAACAATCAGAATTGTGGTGAACATAGGAGGTGGATGTAGTGGGTAGCCATTCCAGCTTTGATCTGGAAATTTCGACCCGCATTGAGTCTTTGGCAACTGTCATGCCTACAAGGGGGGGCCAAGGGAGGCACCTGGAGACCCGAGATCTGGATGGGCCAGTGCGCTTGCTCGGTTCCTGGACCCTAGACGGTGGAAGTTGACCAAGCAGAGCTCAAGAGAACACCGCTGGACTTCAATACACCTTCTCCAGACCCCACAACCTACTTTTCCCTTTTTTGTAAGTTACCTACTAAATAAATCTTCCTTTTAACTACATGGAGTGGCCATAATAATTTCCCCAATAGGTGGACATTAGTGAAGCTTTTCATCCTAAGACCAGACTGCTGGACTCTCATTGTTAGATATATTCCTACAAAACTGCTCCATGGAAATGTAAAATATACTACATTATACACATACTTCACCACAAATTCCCAATATGATAATTACAGAACAGCGGCTCCTCCACCGCTTACAAAGTCAGTGCAAGCTTGCAAATAATTATCTTTTCTACCAGTTTCTAGGAGAGAATATAGTTTGATCCAACTATTCATCAGAGGCAATTGAGGCCTCTCACATCTGGACATTACTATCTTACTTACCAGTAATTCAATGTTTGCTTTTTATGTAATTGGAAAAACCTACTACATGTGTTTACAAGAGGTTAAAAACAAACAAACAAACAAATGAAAAACCAGTGATATTTTCCATTAAATATTTGCTCAGCCTCAGGGTTGGGGATTTAGCTCAGTGGTAGAGCGCTTGCCTAGCAAGCACAAGGCCCTGGGTTTGGTCCTCAGCTCCGGGGGAGGGGGGAGGACGATGACGACAAAAAACGATTAAAAAAAATATTGCCCAGCCTCATAGTTGTCAAGAGATTTGCCTGTTGTGTTGCTTTGCTTTCTACGTTGCTTCTTATTTGGAGATGAATTTAAATACCCCCATCAAGTTAAAATATATAATATTTTATTAATTTTTTCAGTTTTTCACACAATGAATTTTTATATTTATCCTTCACCTCTTCCCTTAACTGCTCCAAGATCCACCTCTCCCCCTCCACCTTCTCCCAACTTTGCGTTCTTTTAAAAAAAAAATTTACTCTGGGTGGTGGTGCACATCTTTAATCCCAGCACTTGTGAGGCAAAGCCAGGTGGATCTCCGTGAGTTCGAGGCCAGACTGGTCTACAGAGTGAGACACAGGACAGGCACCAAAACTGCACAGAGAAACTTTGTCTTGAAAAACAAAAACAAACAAACAAACAAAAAAAAATCCAATTTATGATGCCCATAATCTCATGGGTGAGGGGGCTATATACTGGAGTGAACATTGTCGGGCTATTAAGCACCACACCATTAAAGAAAAGTGACTCTACTTCTTCCAGAAGCAGCCCACTGTCAATCATTCTTCAGTTAGGGGTTGGGCTTCTGGGCTCTACCCATTTGTTACACACAGGGATAGTGGAGTATTAAAGAGATTAGAAAAGGCTAGGGAGAGTTAAAATGGTACTTCATAAAATCATGTATGTGACAGAACTTGGGTTGATCTCTTATAGAGTTTTCACTTAATAGAAAACTTGATCATGCTCTATATTTTTAGAGATTTTCTGGTTGTAAGTGACAAAGCCCAACTTAAAATGACTTAAGTAAGAACTTGGTTTCTAAAACAAGGTCATGTGGCCAGAAACACAAAGTGAGCTGTCCATAAGCAAACTGTGGGCTCAGGCAATGTCATTGGTTTACAGTCTTACCCTCCATTCCTGAGGTCTCACATGCCACTTTCTTCTTTCTCTGCTCTCTCTAGTCATGATCAACATGGCTGTCAGCCACTCTTGGCTTCCACATGAATCTCATTTGTCAAAAGTGGCAAGTGAATCCACATGTCAGAGTCACATAGACTTATCCACATAGACTAAGGATTAAAGTTAACCTTGCTACCATGGCCACATAACCATCTTTGAACAAGAAACATCAGCAAGAAGAAACTGCTGCCTAATAGGTCAAATCTGTATTCTGTCGCTCTGCTCAGCACACAATCAGAAGAAACTTCATTTAACCATATGTGCTTACACATATGGTTTCCCTTGGACAATTCAGATTATCTGAGAAGGCAAGATGGGCTATGTGAATGGTTAATGGATAGCATTTCTGACATCTGCTTAAGTTTGGATTTCTTAACAACAAGGAATACTTTTTACTGTAAGTATGTCCCCAGTATTACATAACACTCAATGTAAATGTGTCCCATGAAACATGGAAGGCATGGTTGATTTGAAACACAAACTTAACTGTTTGTTTGCTATATTTATTTCAAAACCTGGAAACTCTAAATTGTCAAAGAAGCACACAACTTATTACAGAGGTCCTATTGCTTTCATTTTTCCAATAAGAATGAATGTACAGCACAGAGAAATTTCATAATAAGACCCAAAGACACACATACTTCAAATCTTAACAATTCTGGAGTCCTGGCTATCCCATCATACTGTTCCCAGTCTACTACTATTCCCTCTTGTTCTAAGCCTTCAATGTTCAAGGTCTTACATGCAGATTTGCAACTAAAAAATCAATTCTTGGTTTATACTTACTAGTGCTTAGTGTGACCAATATATGTGACCTCCAAAGCCAGAGCTACCCATTATCATCAGCAAATACTGTTCCAAGAATGCAAATAGTCAATAATCTCTAAAATATACAGCTCTCCCTCATGATTCCTTTAGGATTATCTGACTGTTGAGAAGGGTATTCTGTGCCAGAGGGAAAGAAGATCCAATAATGGACCTAGGAAATGACATAATTTGACTGTGCATCCCCAAAAGAAATAAAAAAAAATAAAAAGAGATATACTGGGGCCAGACAGTTTCCAGTGACAAGAAAATGTGACTTCAGATTCAGTGGAAGAACAGACGCTCTGAAACCTAGAACATAGCACGGGGACTTCAAACACAACTCTTCTTTCCTTGGCATTAAGTACATGAGCCAAAAAAAAAAAAAAAAAATTAAACTTAGTGGTACCACTTCAATGTTTGTGTGTGTGTGTGTGTGTGTGTGTGTGTGTGTGTGTGTGTGTGTGTAGGCATATGTGTGGCAGTCAGAGGACAATTTTAAGTAATCAGATTGTAGATGGTTGTTTTCACTCTTTTTTGGGTTTTCTACTCTTTGGGTGCCCAACACCAGCTCCGAGATAAATCACACAGAAGAATTTTTTTCTTTCTTATAAATGCCTGGTCTTAGTTTGGCTTGTTTCTAGTCAGCTTTTCTTAACTTAAATTATCTTGTCTACCTTTTGCCTCTGGACTTTTATCTTTCTCTATTTTGTATACCTTTCTTTCTTACTCCATGGCTGGTTGTGTAGCTGGGTGGTTGGCCCCTGATGTCCTCCTTTCCTTCTCATTTTTTTGCTATTCAATCTTCTCTTCCAGATTTCTCCTCCTATTTGTTCTCTCTGCTTTCCAGCCCCACCTATCCTTTCTCCTGTCTCACCATTGACTGTTCAGCTCTTTCTTAGACCATCAGGTGTTTTAGACAGGTAAAGTAACACAGCTTCACAGAGTTCAACAAATGAAGCATAAAAGAATGCAACACATCTTTTGCATCATTAAACAAAAATTCCACAGCATAAACTGCTGGAGGATGGTCTGTATGTCAAATTGCTCTGATTGGTCAATAAATAAAACACTGATTGGCCAGTGGCCAGGCAGGAAGTAGGTGGGACAAGGAGAGAGAAGAATTCTGGGAAGCGGAAGGATGAGGCAGAGAGACATTGCCAGCTGCCGCCATGACCAGCAGCATGTGAAGATGCCGGTAAGCCACCAGCCACGTGGCAAGGTATAGATTTATGGAAATGGATTAATTTAAGCTATAAGAACAGTTAGCAAGAAGCCTGCCACGGCCATACAGTTTATAAGTAATATAAGCATCAGAGTGATTATTTTATACGTGGGTTGTGGGACTGCGGGGCTTTTGGTGGAACCTGGAGAGAAGCCCTCCAGCTACAATAAACAAGCTGGGTCTCTCTTGTTTCTGCTGGTTTTTTTTTTTTTTACTGTAAACTCCAAACTAGCTGGTCCAATAACTTCTGGTTGATTCTTCTGTCTCTGCCTCCATCTCACCATAGGAGTGCTGGGAATTACAGATGTGTGATACCCACATCTGGATTTTTATGAGGGTTGCAGGAAGTCTGAACTCAGGTTGTTAAGCTTGTAGAGCAAGTACTTTTATCCATAGAGACATCTTCCTAACACTGTGTGGTGATTTTAAATAATGTAACTGACTCTAGTTCCTTTCCTGATGCAATGAATTCATAATGTTTTTTTATCACCTTAGAAAGACCAGTTTGTATATTACGGTAAAAATACCTTCTGTTTTTAGCTATAAACATTCGCACTGTGCTTACAAACTTCTACCTGAAAACAAAATGCAAAGAATTATGAGGAAAGGCAATGTTGCAAAGATACCTTCTTACCTGATTTTCAGGTGGGATCAGCTTGTCACTTATGGGCACTCTTGTCTAGGGAAACCAAAAAGTGGTCAGTCAGTTCAGACACAATGGTGAGACTCCAAAATCAGATCAATGGTGAGACTGCATAATCAGATCAGTGGTGAGACTCTATAATAAGATCAATGATGAGACTCCATAATAAGATCACGGTGAGACTCCATAATCAGATCAATGGTGAGACTCCATAATCAGATCAATGGTGAGACACCATAATCAGATCAATGGTGAGACTCCATAATCAGATCAGTGGTGAGACTCCATAATCAGATCAATGGTGAGACTCCATAATAAGATCAGTGGTGAGACTCCATAATCAGATCAATGGTGAGACTCCACAATCAGATCAGTGGTGAGACTCCATAATCAGATCAATGGTGAGACTCCATAACCAGATCAATGGTGAGACTCCATAATAAGATCAATGGTGAGACTCCATAATCAGATCAATGGTGAGATACCATAATCAGATCAATGGTGAGACTCCATAATCAGATCAATGGTGAGACTCCATAATCAGATCAATGGTGAGACTCCATAATAAGATCAGTGGTGAGACTCCATAATAAGATCAATGGTGAGACTCCATAACCAGATCAATGGTGAGACTCCATAACCAGATCAATGGTGAGACTCCATAATCAGATCGAGAATTTGATTTAGTTAATGGGTCTTTCTGTTTAGCCTACCAGTGTTTCCAGAATGATTCAACACCATCAAGTTGACGTAAGTAGGGGGAAATAAAATCATAACTAACCCCCAATCTCTCCTCATTGGCAAATGAGAAACACCACCACCAGTTGTTGAACCTACAAACCCAGATGGTCAAGGAGACCAATGAGCATAGACAGGACCAGATCATAATGAAAGATGCCACTTGAGGATGCCACCTCTGTTTCACTTCATAATTGATGTTTCTTTCTTTTTTTTTCTTTTAGCTTTTTTTTTTTTGAAACAGGGTTTCTCTGTGTAGCTTTGTGACTTTCCTGGAACTCACTTGGTAGTCCAGGCTGGCCTCGAACTCACAGAGATCCACCTGGCTCTGTCTCCCAAGTGCTGGGATTAAAGGCGTGCACCACCACTGCCCAGCATAACTGATGTTTCTTATATCGTGCTGATATTGGAATCCCAACTCCAAATGGCAGGCTTAGGAAATTATACAGGGAGAGTACAGTTTTCATTCCATAGTTAAAAGCCGTACACACTGGTGCTGCCTTGTGTACATATGAAGTAAGTTCTGGTGGTGTGGGCAAAGGAAGGATCATTGTCCTTGGAATTGAACTCAAGGTTTGCTACATGCTGGATGTTGGTAAAGTAAGTTCTTATTTTAAGGCATTTCATCGAAGGCTGTTTTTTGCACTCTTTAGCCTTCCTTGAACTCTAGAGTCCATACAATGCAGGAAAAGAAGAATCATTTCTTCTTTTAAAAGAGCAAAGGCACAGGGATGCTTTTTGCCTAGTGTCATTTCTATTTTCCTCAATAAAAAGTATTTATTATCTATCAAGCTAATGTTTTTCTGCTGATAAGAATGTCACAGGCAGGGAACTTTGCTGTGTGAAGCTTAAGTAGATTATGCTTGTCCAGCACTGACTACACTCCAAAACTAATGCCAATACGAGTTTTAATCTTTAAAGCAACTCTTCAAGGGCCAGCACTGTTACCTCTCCCAGGTAAGAGGAAAGATCTGTAAGCTTTCATCTGAGGTTACAGAACAGTCAGCAGCTGCAACGCCATTTAACTATGGAGTCAGATCAGGTCTCTGTCTGTAGCTTTTGGCAAAATTACCTTAAACTTAGACACAAACGACATTGCCTATTCGTGAATGAAGCAGCTTTCTTTCAGGAAGATAGAATGAGAAGGACCGTGGAACAATGGACAAGCAGTAGGTTTTCTAAGGTGAGGACAAGGAAACAGAGGAAAGGTTGACTAGCTAACAGAGGTCACTCTAGGTCTTTTCTACACACGATACATTTATTTACTACACTGATTGGTAGACTGATTTATTTTTTAAGAAAAATGGATACACTTGGGGAAAATACCTGCTTCTTTAAAGTTTCAGTTTAGCTAGCTGTCATTTAACCTGACTGATTCCATTTTGGTTTGATCTACACTGTGGGAGCTGTGATCGGAAAAGTAGCATCCCATGCTACTTTTTACAACTAGGTGACCTTCACACTCAGTGAACCGGACAGAGTGCCATGGATGGAATAATATTAATACATTCTCTGGGACGTCTAGCCATTATGGAGAGAAATCTCAGTTAAAAGATCCAGGTTCAAATTATGGTTTTAGCAGTTATTAGTTTTGTAAACATGGGCTAGCCAGTTCCCCAAAACAGAAATAGAATCTTCCAAGTGTGTCGTCAGTGAGCAAACCGTCCAGAACCGTGTCCCATAGTCCAGAACCATGTCCTACTTCTCTGTCAAGCTCTTAGACTCAAACAAGCATCCCTCGGCCTCATCCCAGCCCTAGATTCCAGACACTGGCAATCATATCCTTCAGAGCTCACTGAAAGACTACAGTCCCGAAGCCGCTTGCTCCCATCCTACCTCGCCATCCCATCTCATCTAAGATGCAAACAAGCTTTGGTTCTTTCCTCCCATCTCTGACACCCCAGGCCCCATGTGCCCCCCTGTGTGGGTCAGTCATTCTGCTTTTTTAAAGGAAATTTAACAACTGTTTTGTTGAGCAAAGTTCTTTAATCTTCCGATTCAATGATAGCTGAAGACATTAAAATGGACATTTAAAACACTTGAAGTATTTACATCATGTCCTTGAACTTTAACACTTTTTAAAGACATCCATAGTTACCCTCATTCTCCTGTTGACCAGAAGTTTCTATATAAGGATGTGAGTGGAGCACAGCACCAAGTTTGTGGCAAGAACTTAGCAATTGCTAACGCTGTCCATGTTGCCCTTAACAAGGTTGTTATTGTTGGTGGCAGTGTGCTTCTGAGAGCGTAGACATACCCAGTGGGCCTCTGCATCTCTAGTGCCTAGCAGACATTAGCACACACAGATGTTTGCTGAGTTTTAAATAATTTAAGTCATTTATCCTTAGAGAGTGTTACAACTAAGACCGGATCTACCTACACCAACTTGGCTGTATGACTAGAGTGCTATAAATCATCAGCTCTTTCACAGAACTGCTGAGAAAAATATAGTTGTTTAGTGTGCTCATTTTCCGAGTAAATACATATATGGACATAGTAGAAAGTCATATCCTTGAAAGCTAGAAGTCCTCAAGAAAAATTCTGTGTGTACTTTTCTCAATCCTCTCCTATACACTTTTGAGTTTGAAGTTTTGAATATATATCCTTTGAGGGGGAAAAAAATCACACATTCTTTTAAAAATGAAATAAATAATGAATGTGCTTCCTCAAACCCCGATGTCTGCAGGGGAGAGACAGCTGCTGTGCTAAGTGGGAACAATGTGAGCCTTTATGAGCAGTCTTGCTCTGATACGGCTCCAGACTAAATTTTTAATTCTAATTGTGGGTTCCAGAGGCACAGCCTACCATGAAGTTCTGGCGAGTGAAGCAGAGCCACTCTCGGGGAGACTGTGGACTCAAATGGCAATTAGGGAGTAATGAGATGCACCGAGCTTCCGTCCCATATGCACGCGCCTTGATGTGCCTCCAGCACTAATGGGGAGACATTGCCCAGTGCGCCGAAGAGAGAACAACCATGTGGAGAGCAGATATCCCAGAGCATGGCAGTGATTCCTAGAAGCTAGGACTCTCGGCGGTGCTTCTGTATTTATGGAAGCCATGGGAATACAGGATGTAACAGAGAGGAAATGGCATACTGTACCAAATTTCTAAACGGCAGAAGTGTTGATTGTGATTGACAAGGGGATTACAATGCAACGCCACAAAATGGTCCAGCGTCACCTCCTCTCTTTATTCTTTCTTCCCCTACCTTCCCTGTGCACTGAGACCCTCAGCTTCCCTCTTGTATGGTATAGAAATATCCCCACCCTTTTCTTGGTTGTGGATGGTTTCTCTAGTGTCCTGTGTTGTGAAACTAGTCCTGTTTCACATATGACGGAAAGCAATAGATCTAGAGTACATACCTCTAGTCTTCCAAAAACCTACCTTTTAGGCTTAATTAAAATTGTTTCCAGATTTCTAGCACTTGCTAATTACTAGTATCCTCCAGGGGGGTGGGGGATCCTTCAACAGTATTTAAATCATTTATTTTGGGCCTACTATATATTGGGCAGTGTGTCAAGTCAGCAATGCACCATCTTTAATTCTTATAAAAATTCTCCAAGCTAGACACACCCATTTTAAAAACAAAGAACTAAGGCTCAAGAGCTTAAAAAGCAAAAAATCATTCAGAAATGGTGGCTTATGTAGCCTATAGCCTGTATCCATTTCTATCATCATATCTGCGTTTCACATTACTATTATTTTCTGTGAAATTCTGATATTAAATATTTATTTAAGTAGTTTGATTATTTAAGTAATTATTTGATGAAACTTAAGCATTTATTTGATTATTCAAGTAGGAATTAGCACATTTCCTCCTTGGCTGTGCTAAGAAGGAAGCAGAAAGGCTGACTCTTCTGGTAGATTTAGACCTGCCTGGTGGAGAGGCATTTCTTGGAAAGTGGGTGTTTTAGGTACTTCTTGGCCTCCAAATTGAATGTCTAATTCCAGTCTCATTCTCTGTGGAAATATTACTGCTTAGCCACGAGTCCCAGACTCCCTCCTGACACCCCCAAAGCTCATCAAGGAAGGTAGACGTTATATGATTTTTGTGAAGGCTGGGGATTAGCGGGCCTTTGATGAGGTGTTTAATTTAGGTTTTAGCTCTCTCTCTCAGGCTGCAAGCACTGCTGAGCTCTGGATAATGTCCCGGGTCTGGGTCTTTAATCACTGGATGCTTTTTTCTGTCTTGTTAAGGTGACTTTTTCAGCTTAGCATATAAAACAATAAGAATTATCAGAGAGGAAGCCAGTGGAATGCCATGAACAGCACTGCGGACAAGCAGTGCCCGAAGGCTTTAATGCCAGTCCTGCACAAAGGGCTCACGGTGGGGTTAAACAGGGAAATGTCAGCAGGGAGACATCCACCCCCCTTCCTGGGGAAGCACAGAATCGAAGAGCCTTTAGTTTTGTGTTAAACTGCTTTTCTCAGCAGCACACATTAACCAACTGCCATTGTGGGTGCGTTTTTATAGCAGATTGCCCATTCCTCTTCCCCCTCTCTCCCCTCTTTCCTCCCCTTCTCCTCCCTAGCTTATCACAAAGACCTAATGTTGAGAACCCGGAAGCTCCTCAGAAGCCATACCCCTCTATAGCCCAACAGCCTCTTCAGGTGGCACCTTGCGGGGTTGAAATGAGGGTCTTGCTTAGTAAGGAAGGACTTAGCTTCTATTACTTCCTTCATACTTTACATCTACTTTGGAAATACTACCAAAGAAAAAAGTTGGTGTTACAGAGAAAAGGGAAGTATTACAGACCGCAAAACAGGACGAACAGCTTTCCTAATGCAGTTTTGGCTTCCAACAAGGAAACCAAGTTGGCCTGGGCTTAGAAAAGAAAGCGTTCCTGCCTCTCTCATTGGGGATAAGCCGCATGGCATGTCAGGCCAAAGGGCCTCCTAGTCCTCTCCTTGTGGTGTCTGGCAAGATGTACTCAGGGCTAGATGGAAGCTGAGAAACAGGGGGCAGAAAGAACAGTCTGGAGCGTGCGTACTCCTCAGCTGGCGGTGTCTCCTTATTGCCTCTAGACTGAGGAGTCTAAAGAAACTGCCCTTAAACCACTTTTCTTACATTTCTATGAAACCTTTTAAAAGGAAGAAAGAGACAAATAGAATAATTCACATTTTCTACCACTGATAAATCTTGATACATTTGCCCTAAGCCACTTTGAAAGTAAATATTACTCAATTGAGTTCATAAAACTACAAAAAAATCTTCCTGTACAATTTTTAAATGATTAAATTTTACAAAAGGCATATGAAAAATGCTCAGTATCTTATATTATCACGGCACTGCAAATGAAATCAATAATGAGCTCTGTCCTCGTACCTATCAGCACAGCCCAAATCCAGAACACCCTCCCCAAGTGCTGGTGCAGATGTAGGGCAACAGGAACTCAGCTCAGAGCTGGAGGAAGGCAATCGAGGACAGACTTTGGAGGACAGTTCAGCAGGTTCTCTGAAAACTAAACACACTCTTGCTATTCAAAGGGACTGGACGTTTACATCTATGTAAATATCTGCATGCCGTTATTTAGAGCAGCTAATTTCATAAAAGCCCCAAACTTGGAACCACTCAAGATGTTCTTCAGCAAGTAAACCACGTGCTATGTCCAGACAATGACTATTAGTCGGCTAACAAAGAAATGTCCCATCAATCTATGTAAAGATGGATGTGTGTCTATGTGTCGTTTAAATGCACATTGCTAAGTGGAGGACTAATCTGAAAAAAGTTTTATCCTGGACAGTGAGATTCAAGACATGCAGAAAGACAAAAGTTAGTGGTTTCTGGTGGCCAGGAAGTAGGAGTCTGTGGAAGGCTGAAGACCTCCTCAGGACAATAAAACAATGCTGTGTGCTATGATCATGTATACGTGTTGGTAAGCTTTACATTTACATACGTCCTCCAGATTTTTGTGTTGAAACCTAATCCCAATGTGATGATATCCTGTACTCTGTCATCATAATCTGGGAATTCCAAAGTGTTCTCATCTTTCAAGTTGCTCACTTTCTTTGTACGCTCAGAAGCTGGGAGAGCATCTGCCACCCTTCAGTCACATGTTGCCAGCATATCACTTGATGGCCCCTGAGTTTAAAAAGGGCAGAAAAATAACCACCTTAGTTTAAATTCTTAATATAAGAAAAGTGATTTATAAATCACATATTCTGTAGTTTGGCTTCATAATAACCTAACTTGGCCCAAACTATATAGAAAACTTAGGGCTTCTCCATGCAGGGATTAAATTAGATTAAATTAAACTCAGTGATGAGGATTGTTAGCATCAAAATTATTCTTTTGATAAAATGATTAATCAGTTGATAAAGACATTGTAGAAAAAAATTTCGTGAAAAACGAAAACAATCTCAGTGTTTGCAAATAGAGAAATAATCATATAGAGGGTGATAACACTTAAGTCTCAGAGATCACAAAGCTTAAAACCTTGTGTTTAAATGACAGAGGAATCTGTGTCTTAACAGGCCAACAGATCTAAGGGTCAGCCACAGTCTGCGACTGAGGCTCACCAGCACATGGTGTCTGCAGGGTGGAGACAGTAAGAAGAATGAATGAAGAGATGGCCCCATTATCCTGGGACAAGGATAAGTTTGAGGATACTGAAGCATAGTCAGTTCCCAGGCACCGTCTCCAAATACTGCTGTACGTTTGAAGGACATCTCAAACTAGGGTGCTGGCATAACTTTTTTCCCCTTCTCTCCATAGAATTTGAGGTTTATGTGACTTCCTAATGAATTCAGGCCATTTATAAATCTCAAACAGAATATTGCAACATTGAAATTCTACCAACTTCTGAGCAGCCACTGTCTTTTTTCTTCACTCAGCTCCTAATTACTATAAAATTTTGACAAGTAGTTCACACGTTGAAAAATCCGTGCTCAGCTCTTCCCAGACTCTCTCAGGCTTTAATCATCTCGGCCCTGTCAGTTATGGGAGGGAACAACTGGGGAGGTACACCCCAGCCAGTTAGGGCTGCAGTGGCCTGTGCGTCTGCCTTTCAAACCTAGAGAGGCAGACAGGGTAGAAAGGGAGGCACAGCCACAAAGCCAGAGTGTCTCTTCAAAGACCCGCTGAAATCTAATGAAAGAGGAAACTTTTTATGAAACTCAAGAATCAGAGAAAGCAAGAACGGCTTGGAGACGTTTTATTTTCAGGAGTCGGGGAATGGCAACTTTCAATCAAAGAAAGCTCAGGATTTGGAGTATGTGGATATTCTACAAGTACAAGGATTTGTGTGAAAGTCCACAGGAAAAAAATTTCTCAACACTTTACAGTTATTCATCATGTCATGGTTTTATGAACAGCCTGACTTACCTGTAATGAGCTTGTACTAATGTTTTTCTCTGTTGCCATGATAAAACACTGACCAAAAGTATCATAGGGAAGGAACATTTATTTCCGTTTATACTTCCATAAACTGAGGGAAGCCAAAGTAGGGAATTGGGACAGGAACTGAAGCGATGACTATGGAGGAGTGCTGCTTACTGGCTTGCTCCTCATGGCTGGCTTAAACTGCTTTCTTATGCAGTTCAGGCTTACCTGCCTAGAAAAGGCACTTTCACGGTGGGCTGGAAATCAGTGTCCACAGAAATCAGCAATAATGCCTCATAGATTTGCCCCTGGGCCAGTTTGATAGAGGCAATTCCTCAGTCAAGGTTCTCTTTATCCAGGTGACTTTAGCTTGTGTCAAGTTGACAAAAACTGACCAGCAGAGAGGTAATGATTAATGAAAGAGCCATTCATTCATTTCTTCACTCAGTAAATGAGTAGAGTCATTTTGCCAGACACAAGGTACATGGACATACAGACAAATCAACAGGTGAATAAATTCAATAAGTGACATTCTGGCTGGTTATTGGGAAACTGCGTTTAGTTAGATTCCTATATCGGCCTATACTATAAAATAAATTTTAATTAGATGTTCATATTGCTCCATTTGAACTAGTAATAACAAACCCAGAATAATTCTTAGCATCTCTGCTCCTTGAGTCATGAAAACAAATAAGAATAATTAAGTAGGAAACATGTTGCTATGAGGAAACACTTCAAGATCTTCCAGTATTTTCAGGGGCAAGCCCGCAGAGGGAAAATTAAGAGTATGAGCAGTGGGCTCAAGGGCCTATGTTTACACATAAATTCTACTTCTTCAGTCTACACAAATGTGGCCAAATTTATTTAACTCCGTGCACCCCACTCTTACCATTCTGCAAAGCACATGGTAATGGTATATACAAGGAGTCTGAGTATCACACAAAATGCATAAAAGACTTAGAATATGCCCTGGTCCTTAAATGTGGTGTAAAGTTGCATGTATTTGCCATTAGTCAAGACATATCATTTTACAAACGAAATATACTGTGAAAAAGTTACATGTAAAATAATACCAACACACATATGTTCATACATGTGTTCATGCATGTAATATAGAAGCTAACATGAAACTTTCAGAAGCATATGTCTTAGGTAGTTAACAATAACCCTTAAAGTAAATAGTTACATCTTATAGAGAGAGAATAGAGAAAATGAAAGCGAGAAGTCTGTTCCATGAATATGTGGGTTTCTACTGTACCCTTGGTCCTGAATTGATATTCATGAGAGACTTGAGGCTAGTCATGGTGGGCTCTGCAGCTCATTAGCATGTACTGCAGTGTTGTAGTAGTTGGATAATCCAATGAACAGTGAAGTAGTAGGTAAAGTAGCCTAGGCCAGACAGTAGTGGGCCTTAGCAGCACCCTTCTGGAGTCTGATTTTATCACAGTCACTATTGTATATGTGGCTGCTACTTGTCACTGTTCTTGGTCTTGACATGCCTGATGAATGTTGCTTCACCACAAAACCTGCGTTTATTTCTGGATTCTTAATTTGATGTAACTGCTCTCTATATGTCTGTCACGGCAGTACCACATTGTCTTAATTTATTGTAACTTTTTTTTTTTTAGGAAGTTTTAAAATCAAAAGAATGACCTTCCTATTTCGTCCTTCTAAAAGATTCTTTGGAGTATTCTCAGTTCCTTGAGAATTTCATATGAATATTACAATCAACTTCACAACTGCAAAACAAAACCCAAAACCTCATATGGAGTTCTCCCAGGAATTACCCTGAATCTTGAGATTGACTGGCAAGTGCTGACATATTGATCAAGTCTCCCAGTCCATGAACATGGGATGCTTTCCTTTCGTAGGTCTTTTGAAAGTGTCTTGTATTTTTGAGAGTATGCATTTTGTACTTGCCTAGACTATGTTTATTTCTAAATGCTTACTTTTCTAGTGTTTTGATAGATGGAATTGTTTTCTTTTCTGTAGTTTAGATTGTACTGTGCAATCATGCAGAATGCAGTTGCTTCGTTTTCTACTGATCTTGTATCTTCCTGTCATGCTGAGCTCATTGACTTTTTGTTTTTAACCCAATAGATTCTTCGCAAATCTATTAAGATGCTTCATATATACAGTTATAACAATTGCAAGCAAGATGGTTTTGCTCCCTTGTTTCCAAACTTAATGTCATTTATTTTCTTTTATAGTATAATTCTCACTGCTCGACCCTCTGGTGCAATGTTGAGAAGTTGGGGAGCACAAACATCCTTTTCTAGTTTCTGATCTTTGGGGAGAAAACTAGCTTTGGTCATTTAACATGATGTCATCTATACATTTTTTTTTTTTTTTTGGTTTTTCGAGACAGGGTTTCTCTGTGTAGCTTTGCGCCTCTCCTGAAACTCACTTGGTAGTCCAGGCTGGCCTCGAACTCACAGAGATCCGCCTGGCTCTGCCTCCCAAGTGCTGGGATTAAAGGCGTGCGCCACCACTGCCCGGCTATCTATACATTTTTTATAGATGTCCTTTCTCAGAAGCTTCCCCCCAGTATGAATTTGTTTAGTGTTTTCATCACAGGAGGGACTGGATTTCATAATTGTTTCTCTGACTCAGTTGAAATACTGCATTGTTTCTATGTTTCTTCCTGTTATGCCGTATTACATTAATTTACTTCCAATGATGAACTATCTTCGATTTTTTTTTAATCAAGAATCCATATGCATGTATTCTTTTGGGTTTGACTTCCTTTATCAACATGGCCAATGACTCAGCTAGACGTAACCCATTTCTGGCACTGGAGGTTTCACTTGATGGATAAGTTGTCTAGTTGGAGCACCGTCTTCCCCATTATTTGGTGAGTCCGTTTAGATTTCTTTCAATATGTGTATGCTTTGAGAAGCTTCTACTATAGCTTGTCTCCATGTGACTTCACAAATGGCTTTTAGTTTGGTGTCACTCTCCATATTTCTTCCCTTACCCCTCTCTTCCATCCCCCTCTCCATTTAATCCTCCCGCTTCAGACTTCTTCTGTCTCTCTACAACAATATATTCTATTTTCCATTCCTTGGAGATTTGCTACTCTCCACTAGTCCCTTATTGGGTATATAACCTCTGTGTTTGTTCAGAATGTAGCACAAACATTGGAGGATAAAGAGAGAAAAACATGCAACATTTGTCTTTTTGGACCCGCATCATCTCATTCAGGATGTTTTTTATTCTAGCTCCATCTACTTAACTGTAACTTTAATAGTTCTATTTTTTCAACAGCCAAATAATATTCCATTGTATATTAACTCAGTAACCAATTAAAAACTTATATTATATGTATCAATTTTAGCTTCCCAAACAATTGTTAAAAAAGTCATGTGAAATTAAGTTTTAACAAATTATATGAGATGATTCACCAAATTTTGTCTTAATTACTGGGATTTGTCCAAAGAAAAATTTTGATTTTAATTATTTTCCAGATACTTTGAAATCCCCATTTTATATCATTTAATTGATAATTATCCAACAGTGTACCAATACATAGATAAATAGCAAAAAATGTTAATGAGAAATTAGCTGTTCCCAATGTTTTTAATGTTACTAGCTTCATGGGGAAATTATATTTGAGAATTCATATATGTCTTTCTCATGCTACCATCTAGCCAGATAGGACAGTGCAAGGGTTAGGGGTTGGAGACTGAACAGACAAAGTACACAGCTCAATATTACTCATTTTCAATTTTCTTAATGCCTTAGAATCTTATTTAAGTCACATATAATATAGAAATGATGCATATCATATGATTTGTTATAAAATGTTGTGACTACAAAAGCATTAAGGCAGAAACAGACACATAAAAGTTATTTTATTAATGGCTGAAACTTAAAAAAATGCTTTTAATTGAAATAGAATTGCAACACTTTCTCCCTCCCTTCTGTCCCTCCAGCCCCTCCCAGCTACCTTCTCTCAACCCTCTCGTATATATCCTTACTCTTTAATTGATATCTTCCTTTTCTTTATTATTGTTACATACATACATACACTACATACATACATGCATATATATGTAGTGTAGGTATGTGTGTATGCCTACATATATATATTCTTGTCTAGCAAGGTAGCAATAGTAGATTTTTTTCTAACATCCATGACCTCATTATCCCCAAGATAGTTAGATTTTCAGTACCAGGCATGATTTCCCTCCTGTTGAGAGGGTCTCAAATCCAGTTAGATAGCTCTTGGTTGCCTTTAGTATGTGAGGCCACTTATTGCCTCTTTGTGTATCTTGTCATGTTGGAGGTTGTTGTGATTCAGAGCTGCTGTTGTAGCTGAGTGGGACTCTTTGTTTCCCCCACTTGGCAGCTTGCATAGTAATTTTTGGAACCATGACAGCTAGACTACAGGAAAGAGGATTTCAGGTCAGATTCAGCTCAAATCACTTGAGTCCTTTGTCCTAAGTGTGTGTATCTTCAGCAATAGGGGCTTACCTACAACCCCCGAGAGACAGTCAAGTGCTACACTAACAATCTATATTATTTTGGGAGTCACCTGGACTGCCTTAAGCGACCATTTGAAAGGAGTTTTTTCATGCTGTGTTCCGGGGTTTTTGTTAATCTATGAGAAGCAATGTCATCCCAAGTGGTTTAACTTCCTTTAATATATGTATAATTAATATATTGCTATATGAGTGTGCATATTTACATATGTAATGTATATTTATACATTATTCACATATTCTTATATATATAACGCACAATTTTAGATAAGTATTAAATAGTACCATTCCCTGAGGCTCTATCCAACACCCTTGGTATTACTTGTTCTTCGCACATCCTTCTCCATCTGTATTGACTTCCATCCCTCCTTTCCAGCTGGAGGCTTCTTTGTTATTCCATTTCCCACTTCATATCACCTGTATCTTGCTGTTCCTCTACCAAGTCTCCCCCCCCTCCCCCACGGTCACTTAAGTTTTTTTCTTCCCACAATATGTAAGGAAGGGATAAAGATAGAATGTTACATGTAGGTGAACACAATGAATATTGAATGGGATTTACCTAATGTGTGGGGGAGAATTTCATGGTCATTATTTCATACCTCATTATTATGATGCATCAAGGTATGGAATGGACAACCTTAAAAATTAACAAGAAAAATTAATTGTTTATCACATTTCTTCAAATTTAAAACAGCAATGGTGTTGTATATTTAAAATACCCTCACATATTTTCTAAACCTTCTGTAACTGAGAGATTTTTACATTCCTAAAGTTTAACCCTGCTTCAGTATTAAACAGGACCATAAATATCAGTGTTGTCCAAGAGCTTAGTTTTAGCTTGTGTATTAGACACTGATTTCTAAGGGAACAGAATGTGTACATTGAAGAGCATTACTAGACTGCCTCACAGGTTGTGGCTCAAGTAGTCCAACAATTGCTGTCTCATACCATAAAGTCTGAGAATGCAGTTCTTATTCAGACCATGAGTCTGGACAGTCTCAATTTGGCACTGGAGTCCTGGAGTTTCTGGTCCTTAGTCTATGTTGGAATCCTGAAGTACCTGGATTTAATAATGGCAGCAACAGCATCGAGGAACTTGGCCAGCAAGAGTGAGGGCAAACAGGCAAAGAGCAAAGCTTCTTTCTTCCACGTCCTTTTACCTGCGTTATCACCAGAAGGCAAGGCCCAGATTTAGGGTGGATCTTCCTGCTTCAAATAATCTGATTAAGAAAACCCCTCACAGGAGTGTCCAGCAGCTGTGTTCTAGTTCATTCCGGATATAGTCAAGTTGACAGCCAAGCTTGTATTACACCTCCACCAAGAACAATTTGTTATCTTTTGCTCTCAATCTACACATAAGATAAAGATGTAATACCCACACAGGTCATATTCAATGTCAAGGCAGAGGAAAAGTGAACAATGGCAGGACATGGTGGTTCCAAGTGCTCCGACTCGGTGGTGCACATCCCTGCAGTTTGTATGTTATTGCTCAAAACAGGTTACAGGCAAGATTAAGTCAATATACTGCAGATATAATCCTCCCATTAAAAAAAGTAAAGACTATGCTTTAGATAAAATAAATGTGACGGAGTCTCCATCACCAACCTTCTTGTATACAAAAGAGGAATCAGATGAATGAAATAAACACTAATGTTGCTAAGGACATTCAGGTCTCACCTCAATATTTACTCTGATTTTAGTGGTAGGAGATTCAAGTTTCCTCTCATGTTATAGCATATTGGTCCTTGACAAATGAGAATTTCCTCATATAAGCCTGGTGCGTATCAACAGCTTTTTGTCATGCTATCAGAACAGATTACTGACATGGCTTACAAAGCGACAAGACACTTAGATGATAATTTAAACACAACTTTGAGAACTCCAGAAGCCTAAATCATAAGCACCAGGAAAAGAATTAATGTTAGAAAGAGTAACCCAGCTGTGACAGTTCAGGAGGATCACTGCCGGCATCTGCTGGATGGAAATCTAAGCCAAAAAAAAAAAAAAAAAAAAAAGTAATTTGTGAGAGCTAATGTTCTGGTAAGCAAGTTGCTATTCCAGGCACCATGGCAAGTAAGCTGCTTCACAGAGTGTTTTCTTGAAACTTTAACCAATCCATTTTCTGTCTGTGAATACTATAATATTCACCCACTGTATGTGCGTGTTATGGCATATAGAAAAGAGTTCCCAAGTGTTTCCATATTGAGGTCACTCATTGGAGCAGCAGCTAAAGTACCTATGCACATGGAATGCCATACCTTAGCCTATTGCCAAGAACTCTGAAGGCCCCGGGACTTTACCATAAGTTAACAAGCTAGTTCAATAACAGTCTTATCAACGCTGGTAGTTCATATGGGACTCCTGGCTTAGACAAGCTAGACTAGTGATATCACTGGTAGTTAGGGTATGGGCAGGTTTATACTCTGCCTCCAGGCCCCAAATTCCACATGGTTATACAATAAGGGACAACAAGTCCTAACACCTGCTGTGGTCAGTGATAGAAAAGGAGCCCTGTGTTCAGGGTCTTAATATTTTTTTAATAGGCAATAAACATATTTAGTCTCTGCCCTGCATAGAAAAATGTCTTCATTATGTCTGATGGGATGAATTATTTCTCTTTGCCCTGGTTGGAAGTGCTATCCCCATCTTCAAAGACTGATCTCTATACAAACATCTTTAAAATGACAGAGTGAAGAGCAGCACCACTTCTCCAAAGACATGTTAAACATGATACTCCCTGAAGGGCTCTCCAACAACATCTGACCCAGGGTACCATTTCCCCTTGGCTTCTATTATATTTACCAATTGCTATGCCACTCCGTTAGCCACTCTCATTAAGCTGAATGACATTGGGAGGTGGGCAACAACATCAATTTATTTCATCTATCATTTAATTAAGACTACCATCACTAGGGCTACAAGGAACAAGGGCAGACCAATCTGTAGAACTGGCCATCTTTCCCAGAGGGGAGATAAATCAATTCCATAAACCATTATAGTCTCACTTAGACACCTAGGCAATTTTCTTCTTAAATTTCTGCCCTGATACTCTTCTTTGTATAAATCCCTAATCCAGGTATCTCCTTTAGGGGTGTGTGTTGTACCCAGAGTCCCCCAAAGACCACCACAAGACCAAATTGGATGCAAAAGCAAAGAGTCTTTTTACTATTATGAGTTAACTTGGGACTCTCCATCCATCTGATGCAGTAGCAGAGCAGGAGAGACCCTGAGTAGCAGTGGAGAAGGGGTTTTAAAGCAAGGGGTCTACAGACGACACAGGAACAAACTCAGGATTGGTTTATGTGAGTGGCAATCATGTTAGTAACTTTTAATTGGCTAGGGTCAGCTGGGGGTTATAGTTATCCATCTTTGGGCAGGCCTCGACTAGTCCCAGGCTTTGTCCTTGAGGTGCCATGGAGGCTGGCTGGCCAGGCTAGCACATACTGACTATGGGGGCTGACTCAGTGGCCCAGGCTTTATCCTTAACTCATGCACATAGCTCTAAGTTGGTGAGAGGTCCCAGACATTAAACAATTGGCTGAACCTTCAGAGGTCAGAGTACATGCAGAAAGGGAGCTACTGCAAGGACTATGTCTTTGTTCATGGCCCTCCCAGAAACGGCTTGCTCAAGTCTCAGGAAACTGAAATTGAGGACTGATTTCTGAGAGAAGACTGAGCAGCCTGTTATGGTGTCTGCTTGGTCCTTTCAAGTGGAGGAAAGGATAGAGATTCTCTCAAAAGGACATTGCTGTGGGATAGTCTGTATGTCAAATTGCTCTGACTGGTCAACAAATAATACACTGATTGGCCAGTGGCTAGGCAGGAAGTATAGGTGGGACTAACAGAGAGGAAAAAAGAAAGTACAGGAAGGCAGAAGGAGCCACTGCCAGCCGCCACCAGGACAAACAGCATGTGAAGATGCCAGTAAGCCACGAGCCACGTGGCAAGGTATAGATTTATGGAAATGGGTTCATTTAAGATGTAAGAACAGTTAGCAAGAAGCTTGCCACGGCCATACAGTTTGTAAGCAATATGTCTCTGTGTTTACTTGGTTGGGTCTGAGCGGCTTTCGGATTGGCGGATGACAAAGATTTGTCCTGACTGTGGGCCAGGCAGGAAAACTCTAGCTACAGGACATCTGTCAGATTTAGTGTAAACATACCACATAGGGTAGAGTTCCAAAATTTATTGGTTCCTTTTGACAAATGAAGCTTGATGGGGCTTTTGTATTTTTATGGCCATTGATGCTAAATTGATCCAAACCACAACCATATTAGACTGTCGCATCACAAAGTCAGCGTGATCTGTGCTCAGTTTCAACAAGAATCTGACAGCAAATTACTACCTTTTTCACCCAAGGGGTAGATCTGGTGACCACTTCAAAATGGCAGCAAGTTCAAAAGATGTAATGGGTCAATAGAGATACCACAGCAAAATAACTCTCACTAAACAAAACTCAGGAAAGTACATTATAGGCAGTTTGCTGACACCTAGGGATTAGAGGGGAAAAAAGCCCTCTAAATTTTGCATGGTAGTTTGAATGAGATTTCCTCCAAAGTCTCATACATTTGCATTCTTGGTCCCCAGATGGTGGCTCTTTCGGGGGAGGATTAGGACATATTGTCTTGATGGAGGAAGTATGTCACTGGAAGTGGACTTGGAAGTTTCTGAAGATTTGCATCATTTGAGTTAGTTCTCTGTGATAAGTTTTTATGCTCCCTGATAGGCTTCTCCACTGCTGCAGCAATCCAAATCAGACCAAATTAGGAAAAGGCCCTGTTAATGGGGGTAAAGTGTTCCCAGGTAGTTCTCTGGCCCCTCAGAGAAGAGACAGGATGAGAGACTGGAAGAACCATGTGTCTGTTTTCTGGGATGCAGCTTATATACCCCGTGGGTGTGGTCTTGAGTTTCTCTGGGGGAGGAGCTGTGTTTGGCGGGCTTTGAAGGGACAGGTTTAGGGAAAGAGATGGGGAAAGGGAGTTGAGGTGGATCTTCCACCAGAACATTCCAGACTATCTGGGTATAGGGATGCCAGGATGCCAGGGGTTGAGGTGGAGCTCCCACCCACACACTCTGGGCCTCCTACTTCTGCTCGGAATGTGAGCCCTCAGCTGTTCCTATTGCCATGACTTTGTACCACCATCATGGACTCTAGTCCTCTAGAAACACAAGCCCAATTAAATCAAACACTTTCCTTTTTATAAGTTGCCTTGTTCATGCTATTTTATCACAGCAATAGAAAGGTAACTTAGACAATTAGTGAAAGACATTACACATTGAATAAAGGGTAATAATTAGTGATGGCTAAGTACTCACCAGAAGTAACTAAGACCAGAAGAAAATGGAGTGATACCTTCAAACAGCTGGAAAATCCTATATTTACAAAAGTTATCTCAAAAAAAAAAAAGAAAAGAAAAACAAAGACATTTTTAGGTCAAGAAGAAAGATGATTTATTTCAAATGTCTTTCATTGCAAGAAATGCTCAAGAAAGCGCCTCATTTGGAAGAAAAACAGAGTGCAATGACAAAACTTGGATTTCCAAGACCAGTAAACATTGCTGGAAATGGAAATGTGTGAGTAAATGGAAAAACCATAAACTTAAATCCATGTTCTTTCTGGGATGTATTGTACTACAATCTAGAATGGCTTCTGTGGCATTTTTAAAACTGTTTTCCCCTTTGATGTTGATACTAGAACTATAAGTGACTGATGCCTTAGGTGCTAAATATTTTGTTAGTAAAGATACACTAAGTTATAATAAAATTTTCTGAATAAGTAACAGGTGATTTTTTTTGGGGTTGTGTCTAAACTTATTTTAGTATCAAACCATGCCATTTGTTTTACTGAAAAAGGTAAAATTAGTTTGTTTTTTATTGCTGGGTCATATTTTTTGTATAGTAAAGAAGACATTCTTTGGCCAATGCTGTAATCTTTATACTTCAACTTTAAGGTTTCTTTATTTGTGTTGTAGTAAATAGATGATCTTGGGGGAAAAAACCAAAATGAATAAACAAGAAAACAAACAAAAAAACAAACAAAGGTAGCCATGCTTTTATCTGACAAGTTGGACTTCTGTGGTGTTTTGAATGAGAAATGTCCCCTATAGGTTCACGTAGTTGAAAACTTGGTCACCAGTTGTTGCTGCTGTTTGGGAGGTTATAGAACTTTTAGGACGTAGGGGCTTGTGGGAGGAAGTCACTAAGGGTAACCCCCCCCACACACACACACACTCGCTTCCTGTGTATGGATGAAAATATGACCAGCCAGCTTCCTGCTCTGTCCACTGTGCCATGCTGTCCCTACCCTGATGGACTGTCTCTCTGGAATTATAAGTCAAAATAAACACTTATAAAAAAGCGTCTGCGAGTATAATCTTTTTTTTTTAAATTGAATTACATATTTTATTTTATTTATTTATTTATTTATTTATTTATTTATTTATTTATTTATTGGTTTTTCGAGACAGGGTTTCTCTGTGTAGCTTTGCGCCTTTCCTGGAACTCACTTGGTAGCCCAGGCTGGCCTTGAACTTACAAAGATCCGCCTGCCTCTGCCTCCCGAGTGCTGGGATTAAAGGTGTGCGCCACCACTGCCCGGCTGAATTACATATTTTAAAGCAAAATCTCATAGTGTGTCAATACTGTATACAAGAATATAGATGTGAACACATGAATGTAGTGCAAAGGACAGGGTTTGAAGCTCCACCAGTATACTGCTGCAAGGCTTCTATAGTTCACATGAAGTAGTGTCAATGCTAAGTACTTTACGAATCCTACAAGGTTCACAGTATACTAGAGTATACTGCTAAAGTAGTCAGGTACACACTAAAGCAAATAGAGCCGGGGGTAGAACAAAAGGTCAGGAGGAATTTGAAACATATATTTGTTACCCTGAGAGCAGAAAGAGAAGAAGTAACAGAGTAACCCAAAATAAATGAATCAAATAGAAAATGAAGGACAGGTTTATTACATCCATATTAATATAAAAATGGGCTACAGGCGACCACCAAACTGCTGTAAGCTGTCAGGTTATGTTAAAAGTATAGCCCAATTCGATGTACTGTTCACAATAGATGCAGAGTAGGTACACAATTAATTTGTACATGGATGTTCTAAAGTTGAGGACTGAATTGTCTGAACATTTCAAGGCAAAAATTGGAAAGACTAAGCAAGGAGTTATATTGGAGCTTCTTATTATTTTTTCTTATTGTTATTACTAAGCAGAAATATGGTCTACCAAAATGAAAACACAATGTAGAATATATTTGAAAAGAGCTAAAAAAAAAATCCTAGAATTGATACAAGCTAGATGCTAGGTACAATATAAAGGTGAAAAGTAGCTTTGAACCCATTAACGTGACATTTTCTTTTTCTTTTTTGGTTTTGTTGAGACAGGGTTTCTCTGTGTAGCTTAGGGGCCTGTCCTGGAGCTCTCTCTCTGTAGACCAGGCTGGCCTCAAACTCACAGAGATCCACCTGCCTCTGCCTCCCAAGGGCTGGGATTAAAGGCGTGCACCACCACTGCCCAGCTAAAGTGACATTTTCAACTGAGCATTGTACAGTTCTCCTTCTGAGCATTTCAGTGATCTGAATGACTGTTATGAAGGAAACCCAAATAGTTTGAGGTTTTTCTCACAAAGATTTTATTTCCACTTGTTAGCTAAATTTCCTCCATCAGAACTGTCAAAATGCCAGGTGTCTTTTCTTCTTACTAATCTTACTAATACTTGCGTGCAGCTTTTTATGCACTAGAAAGGCTTACTTTGCTGAGAAAATAAAACTCCAAATACATAATTTACTAATGATGCAAAGAGCCCATGGTGTTTGCCTTCTCAATACAACAGAGACATGTGCATGGCTTACGAGAATGTGGAGTAAATTCCACCCAAACCTTTGACTTCAATAGCATTGATTCATGAAAAAGAAGACACCTACAGTCAAAGCGGCTTTGATTTGTCCATGGAATGGCCAGGCTCATTGTAACCAGCCCTGGGAATCTGCCTGAAGAGGTGGATGAGCAGAGAGCAAGCTCTGATCACTGGGCTGTCAGTGCATTGGCATCCTGTTGGGATCACCCCAGAACACAGCCTTCCTTTAATGTCAATGGTTTAGATTAACTCATGAGCTCCTATCAGCACAATAAGCAGCCTCATAGGGGAAAATATCTCAGAAGGAAATAGTAAGAGTTCAAATATTTCCCAGCTGCTCTGAGGAGATAAGATAGGAAGAAATGAACAGAAGGCTGGCTGTAGATTGAACAAGAGATATCAATTACAAAAAAGGCTGTTTTAGGAAGGAAATGATCTACTAGTTTCTATTTGGGCTCAACTTTAGTCATTGGTGTAATGATTCACTGCAGCAAAACCTCCTCTTTGTTTAGTCTCCCATCTCCCAGAAACTCTTGCATTTAAGTCTTAGACCATATATTGTACTGTGAAGCCAGTTAAGAGGAGAACATGAAAATAACTCCATTGTTTCTTTATTTTTTTTGTTTTCCACGTTCCAGCCTTGCTGGAGATTCCTTAGCTATAAGGAAACTGCATTCAATGCTAACTACAAATACATACATACATACACACACACACACACACACATACACACACACAATTATATTCAGAAAATTAAAAAATACACTGTTAAGTGAAACATCTATTCCTTTGGACTATTTGTTGATTCTGTTTGTTGAGATTTTGTTCTTAATTTTAATGGGCAGTTAGAACTGATCTTCATTAAGCCTGTCTTCCCTTCATAATCTATTGCTCCCTCATTAGCACACAGGGCTGCTTACCTGCCCATCCATGCTGGACACCAGAATCTTAACTGTCATTTTCCAAGCTCTTGTCCATTCATCTTGCAGCAGAATATAAAGATCTCTTTAACTGCACAGTATTTGACAGGATGAAGAAAAGACAATAGGAAGTACATAACAGTCAATTTTCACATCTAATGAACTCTCAAGCAATCTGATAGCATTGATATGCATTGACAGTTCGGTAAGTGTGACATTAATGCTCTGTAGTGTGACAAGGGGCTAAAGCTGAGCTTCTCTACAACATCTGCTCCCTGCACCCCATCCCGGAGGATTGGAAGCCCCCCCCCCGCCCCCCTTAGTATTCTGGATGATGGCCTTCAGCAAACAGCTCTCTGCAGAAACCTGGCTTCAATCTCATGGTCTCTAATGGGAGCTAACTGTTCAGTCTTCATCCTGTCAGACTAGCTCTGGGCTGCTGCAAGCTATGTCCCCTCACTGATGTCTGGGGCTCTGCATGCTATCCCTGCAGCCTCGCTTTGGGGTCCTCTGAGTGATGGAAAGGTTTTTCAGAACTTCATCTGTGGGAAGCCATTTTTGTTCAACAGCTTCACAGAAACGACACTGCCTTCTGGATTTTCTCATCTGTGGGGTGCTGTGGGTTGACTTTGCGCAGGCTCGCATTGTTCAGAGGTAAATGAAGGCAATTGGCATCCTCCATAAATACTCACCACCAAAATGTCAGTTATATTAAAAACAAATCCTGCCACACACATAAAAATTTTTAGCAGCCATGACTGCAAAATAACCAGAATTTTTTTTCCAGTTCTTTGGCTATCTAGAAGGCTTCTGTCTATTCCTGTTCCAATAGCACCTAAATAATCACTACAGAGAGATTTGGCACCATCCTAGAGGCTGTATTTATTCCACCTTGTAGTTAGAGACAGTGTCCAAATTCAGGGTGGTTGTGATACTTAACTTGCCAACCTGATTAGGCCACAAGCTGAGGTATTTGGTCAAATATTATTCTGTATGTTTCTGTGAGGGCTCATTGACATATTTAATATTTAAATTATTATACCACATACAGCAGGTTACTTTTTCATTCAGTGGAAGGCTTGAACAGAAGAAGAACCCTAGCATTCCCTTAAATAAAAGACAATTCATCTACTGACTCTTTTGTTAATCTAAGACATTGGCTTTTTTTTTTTTTTGCCTTGGGAATAGACCAGCAACATCTCTTCTTCCTAAATATTAACCCCATCAACTACAGATTTAATTACAGTAATTTGACACATTCTGTAGGCCTATGATCTCATGTATATTTCTTTTCCACATCACAAAATTAGAAATACATCTAATTTCAGAACCTAAGTCTAAATCAGTGTTCTGTGGTATTAAGCCTGCTGGGCTTGCTAATTCTTACTCTGTATTCTCACAAAGGTTTGGAGTGGAACATAGTACCAGAAATAGTTGTTACAGGGAGCCTACCAGAGAAGACCACTCAGACAGTCTACAGCCAACTGAAAGTCTTTATTCCAGCCAGCTGGGACTACACTCATTTGGGACTCAAGTGTAGCCCTGACTATTTAGAGCAAGTGTCTTGTAAAGGCAAGAAACACACCCTGTTACCTTACTTTGGCAGTTGCAGGGGGAGGTTTTGCATAAACAAGCAATTTAACAGAAACTAAGACAATCTGGGGGTGGGGGATTGCACAAGCAGTCAGTTTAACAGAAGCCAAGATAAACTAGCTGGGCATTTTGACCTCAGGTTCCTAGAACAGAGGTGGGTAATTTTCCATCGAGGAGATCGGATTCTTGTCAAACGTAATATGGCCTCCACAGGAATCCAAGGAACCTCTGAACTGTCTTGCCCTACCTTTTATCACACAGTGGCTAGCCCCGAGTGCAAATTGTCTTGCACATGGTTCAACTTCATTAATGAAGAGCCTCTTTATGTTTTGCGTCTTCACATTTAGGGGCTCTGATGTTAACTAGAGATAAAGACAGCTGAAGTCTATGGCTTGGATACCCAGCAAAGGAACCTTAAATATTTACTGAGTGTCCCAGCTGTAGACTAACACACAACTGTAAGATATTTAAAATCAAATACAGGTAATGTAACAGATTGGGTCCTTAACGCAGCAGACACGTGGCTAGCTGAATTTTTCCTGCACAGGCTGGCAATTTCCCTCAGCACTGCCAGTAGGAGTCTTTCTTTCCTTCTTATATTCTATATTTAAGTCTATTCAAGAAATATGACACTTCATATTTTACACAGGACAAAATCTTCACACTTACTCCCTATTATCAATATTTTTTTAAGAACCTTCGGGGACAAGTGTCTTAACATGACATATTCTTACAGGCTTCTGTTCAGAACCTAAATCTAGCAAGCTTTCCCAAAGATGTGCTATTCCATTGCCCAAGGATAAACATATCTTGCCAATTTTTCTGGAAGCATATTTCAAGGCTTCTGGGTTCTTAAAAATTTGCAAATCCACAGGGACAGAACAAACATTCTCTCCATGTTATCCCAGCCTCCCGGTCACATGGCTCTTATCATGAACCCGGATGCATATCTAGTCCTAGAAGGTCTTCTAAAATTATTTTTAAAATAGCACAGAGCTATCACTTTTTGTGAAGCCCTGGCATATCCACAAGATTGAGCAGAGGTTGACGCTTCTACCTTCTCAGAGCCAATGCTGGTCACTTTGGATGCGATTTCTCTTGACTTAGCTTAGAGATGCTCTGGGGACTGAGTTAGGCTGTCATTAATCACTCACTAACTGCACTCATTTGCTGCTTCAGTGCTAGCAGCCAATTTGAATTGCAAAGAGATGTGCAGATAAAAGAAACTCTTTCAAATCAAAGACCACATCCTAACAGGGTACCTCTTCTATTAAGGTGGCGCTTGTCACAGGAAAGACACATAACAAAGGAGATTCTGGGTGTTCTTCCCTTGCCTCCTCAAGTTCCGTCAGGCTGACAGGAAGCACAGCCACCTTTTGATTATTTCCTTTATTTTTTAAAAAAAGGAAGTATTTTTTTTTCACACAGTACAGTCTGATGATGGTTTTCTCTCCCTGTCTCCTTCCAGATTCTCCCTACCTTTCCAACTTCATTCATTCTTTCTCTTTCTCTCTAGAAAACAAACAGGCAAAAGACAAACAACAAAAGTTTAAAGGAATAATAACAAAGTAGACCTTAAGGAAACCCACAGACTCTTATTTGTGCTAAAATCTGGGACATTTCCCTAGTGTAGAGTCTGAAATGGAATTACTAGTTACCCAGTGGTTCCCAGATTTGGCCAACTAATGCACCAACTTTAATTTTCACAACTCTTATAATATAGTAGTTCCCTCAGTTACTATTATTTGACAGACTTTAGCAGCCTGTTTAGTTAAAGCAAGTGCCATGGAGCTAACTGAAAACCGATGACATGACAGCTCCATGGAATGGTTAAGGGGAAGGTGTTATTGTAGATGTGAGATAGAGAACAGTCAGAGCCATCTGGAAGAATCCAGAGCAGAGAGAGAAAGAAGACTGAACATGACTAGCAGTCTGGACTTGGTCAGGACTATCTTCAAGAAAGGAGAGAATAGCAGAGAAAACACAGAGAGAAACAGAAGCCGTGTGAGGAGAGAGCAGGGAGAGAATAGCAGGGTTATAAGAAGAATGAGTAGCTGCGGGGAGGGCCATGAGCTGGAGGGAGTTTAAGGTGGGGAGGAGGTGAGAAGGGCTAGGATGCTCTCATGGACTTTCAAATGTGTAACAGGTGCTTGTGATACTGAGAGAGCCTAGATGCCAGCATGTGCTTTGATATGCTGATAGGTGCCATAGGTTTATCCCTTCTGCCAGAGGTAAGGGAAATGACTTCTTTTGGTAGAGGAAACCAGCTTCACAAGTTCCTGAGCAACACTGACTTTTATTTAACTGCCATAAATCCTACTATAGTCCAGGTTGAGCTCATTTCTGGATATTTGGACCGCCTTTTGGAGTTTGTGGAACTGGAGTTTCCTTCCCACCTGACAGTAATAAACCAAGTGGCATCCTTTCTAGTGAAAATCTAGTTCTAAACCCCAATGGTCTAATGGGATAGATTGTCATAACACTTTCTAAATTTGAGGGGCAGCCTGTGGATGAGAAAGCACATCATTAACAACAGCAGCAGCAGCAGCAGCAGCAGCAGCAGCAGCAACAACAACAACAACAATGACTTACTCTTGTATCTGTGTTGCTTTGCAGCCACTGTGTCCACCCATGCCAGATTTGAAGACTGTGTGGGCCAGACTCCTATGATGTTTGGACGTGCTTTACTTTTGCTTAGTAACCTGAGTTCCCAGAGAGACAGGCAATAAAAGATGGTGGCAGAAGAAATGATTTGAAGCACAATTTGGGTGGGAAGAATAAAAGCATCTCATAAGCTTCTGTGGGCAGCAGGAAAACAGTCAGAGGCACAAGATAAATGACTATGACCTGCCTCCTGGAGCTTGGATGATCCCTACATCTTTGAGCTCCGCAGTCCACGCAGAGGCAGCAGGGGCAGGGCTGTTTATACCAAGGCCCTGTGGTCTGTGATAAGGAAGTGCAAGTGTGGACAGTGGAGAGGGTCCTAAGGCACCCTGTCTTCAAGTGACAAGTCCTAATTATCCCGCTAGGCCTTAGAAGGTACACAGTGCTAAAACTTCCAGGCAGAAACCTCAAGCTCCTCAATCTATTTGGAAATTCATGTGGCCTTTTATTGAAAGGTGCACTCAGCCATGCAGTAGCTGGGCCAGTGTTTAAGTGACTGAAGAGGAGGAAGGAGCTGAGCAAATGGCATGTAGAAGGCTGCATTTCCAGACCTTCATTTAGTGAACCTGAGTTAGGAGTACTGTGTGATTTTCCTTCAAGCCTTGGTCATCAAGAGGTGACTTCTGGTGTCCTATGCCATAGATTCAAATTGTAACCCTGCCTCTTAGAGCGTGGCTTCTGACTTCTCTCTTCTTTGGGTATTCACCCCCCAAAATGAGGTAACTAACCCTGTTGCAAGGCACAACGTGAGAGATAGATGAAACGAGATTACCCCGCTGCCCCGATGCTTGCCACAGCCGAACATGATCCCCAAATGATCTGGGCAGTGTCTCACAACTCCCACACAGCACACGAGGTTGTGCTGAAGCAAAAGCCTTTACAAGTGTCTGCTTTCTCCTAAGACTAAGAACGTGTGTAATGATCCAGTGCCTCTTTAAAATGAAGGGCCTGGGCTCTGAAGACAGACAGGAAGTTGACCGAAACTTCTGGGGCATGGAGTCACCTGCATAGAGAAGTCCTCTTAGGAGTGATGGACTGCCATACAGACAATAGCTGGTTTTTTTCTGTTTCTCTCTGAATCTATCAGAGGCAACACAGTTCCTTCAAATATACTCTTGGTGTTTTTGAGAACATGCTTCTAGAGAGTGTTAGGTATTACTTCATAATGCTCAGCTGTTTTCTGAAGCCTGCTGGGACTTAGCTTGTGAACCAAAGCATAGCCCTGAGCTGTCCCTGGGTTCCAAGGGATCAGAGCCTTTTAAACCAATGAAGAAACCACCTTCTGTCTGCAGTGAAGAAACCACCTTCTGTCTGCAGTGAAGAAACCACCTTCCTCTGCAGTGAAGAAACCACCTTCCTCTGCAGTGAAGGAACCACCTTCCTCTGCAATGAAGGAACCACCTTCCTCTGCAGTGAAGTAACCACCTTCCTCTGCAGTGAAGGAACCACCTTCCTCTGCAGTGAAGGAACCACCTTCCTCTGCAGTGAAGGAACCACCTTCCTCTGCAATGAAGGAACCACCTTCCTCTGCAGTGAAGGAACCACCTTCCTCTGCAGTGAAGGAACCACCTTCTTCTGCAATGAAAGAACCACCTTCCTCTGCAATGAAGGAACCACCTTCTGTCAGTAGCGAATAAGCCACCTTCTGTCTGCAGTGAAGGAACCTTCTGTCTGCAGGTTCCTCACCTGTTCAGCTTCCCTCTTCCTCATTTTCCTTCAGAAGGCGGGCTGCAGGAACTAAGCTTCTTTTCTTTGAGTTGAAGCAGATTGTTTATGTTCACTTAGCCACTAGGTGGCATTTTTATGTCAAGAAAACCCCATTGACTGTAGGGAAATGACCCTGAGGTAATAAGCCGTGAAATGCCCTCAGAACGTGGTGAAAGATTTTGAAGTCATGAGTGAGGAGTAGAGTAATATGGAGGGACTCTTCCCTTCCCTGCCAGGGGTGCCTGAGGACGCTGCTTCGTAGCGAGACCATTTACTGCACACATCATCCTGAAGACAGTGAACCACAGTGACAGTTTTATTTAGTTCCCCTTCTAATTGGGACAGACCTGGAGGAAGACGGTGCAGGCAAAACTGTGATATCAAAGCCCGTTGGAGAATTACAGGTAATTTTAAAGGGAACCAGCACTACCACAACTCCACAGCTTGTCTAAAGCAGAGGTGGAGGAGTGTGCTTTAGATCCAAAACAGAATAAAAATGAAAATTATTGGGATCAAAAGGGTTCTTTTTTTTTTTCTTCCTTTTATCTTTTTAAATGAGCAACAGGTGACCTTACCATTTTGTTTGGAATATTCTCTCCAGCGAACATTACCCACAACTAATTATACATGTTCTGAAAGTAAATTAGACATCAGTTATTGTGTTGGGGCACTATTAAAATCCTCTTCATGTTTCTCCAACTTCAGCAGGAAGAACACAAGCAGCTGTGTGTGTGTGCATACATGTATGTGTGTCTGTGCATGTGTGCCTGTGCATGTGTGTGCATACACATGTGTGCGCATGTATGTGTGCATTGTGTGAGCAGGTGTGCATGTGTGTGCGTGTGCGCATGAAGACAAAGAATAACTGAATCTTTATAGTTATACTCTATAATCATGAAATCAAATCATTGAGTAGGTAAAAAGAAGACATAGACAGACAAAAGGTAAGATGCCAGATGAAAGCAAAGGGGAGAGGGATGAGGAGAAGGAGATAATGAAGTGCTAAGGAAAAGGGATTGGAAGTCAGGGAAGAGACTAAAAGTAGACGCTGGTCTCTCAATTGCTCGTGGGTAAGATGCAGAGGGCCAGTTCACCGAGGAAAGAGCATCTTTGTTAAAGGATGGGAGAGAACGACAATGGATGGCTACTGCTTCTCTCCCAATTAAAGACATAATGGGAAAAGATCTTGTAACTCAACTGGAGCTGCTGCAAGCAGTCTCGAAGACAGTTGTGAAAATGCCCTGCACTCCATTTGATACACACTTAAGTTCCTTTATTTACTTATTTCTCCACAGCCTTGGAACTTGGGAATTGAATTTTCTCCTTGGCTGTCTGTAACTCAACCAAGTTTGTATTTCTAGTTTGCACACACAATGGGAGGTCTGTATGCAGCATTTGCAGGCCTGAGTCTGCTGTTTGAAGGTGATTTGCATCCAGGTTCTTCTACTCTCTTTGCTTTCCTTTCCTGCTGTTTAGAGACCTGCTCTTGTACCAGTCTTTATGCTCATATGAAAGAGGAAGGGAGAAGAGACCGGTGATTAAAAGGGTAGGAACCTCCTGCACCTTCCCACTTTAAAAGAGGCTTTCCCCAGCTGGGCATGCCGGTCTACACTGTAATTCCAGCATCTCAGAGGCTAAGGTAGGAGAATCATAATTTCCAGGCCAACCTAGCCTTCAAAGTGAGATCCTGACTTAGTAGAGGGGAAGTGTAGAGATGGATGGAGCTAAGCCTGGAGCTAGGGATGCTTCCAGGGGTATTCCTTACTTTACATAGAATTGGCCATGTCTCATCACTCAGCATCTATCCTTGGGGGAGAGGAGAGGTGATATAACTTTCTTCATTTATTTATTTATTTTTTTTGGTTTTACCATAGTCCTTTGTTGCTTCCCACAAATTAGAATTTCAGTGAAGGACAGAAAGAATACCAGGCCAATCCTTTTCTAAAAATTTCAATTGATTAAAGTTACAACAATAACAGGTTTACTAGCTTTGCTCATGATATTCCAGATCAGAACAATATCAAGTGGTAACTTACTGAAAGAAAAGGAAAACATGCTATGCATGGCCAGATTCCTCTGTGAGAACTCAGAAACTAGATGAGAGGTTCCTGTTCCTTGGGCTGGGCAAACAAACAACAAAACAGCATGTATATTTACCTTTAGGGAAATCCAAGACACTTTGTTTGTTTGTTTGTTTGTTTGTTAGAATGCTTATCCCTGATCATATTGTAAGATTAGGAAGAAACACAACCCTAGACCCCAGCTTTTCTCTCTGTAGGGAAAAAGACTCACATCTATCCAAGGCCACAGCTGTTCTAGGGGTTGCATGAAGGGTTTGTATATTCCTGTATGGTAGAAAGAGGAATGCTCCAGCCACTGGGAGACGTTGAGAAACAAGAGAATTGCTTGATCTACCATGTTTCCTGTTATCTGGGAATTTCCATTCAGCCAAGTGCAGACAGGGATGGTGGGCAGAAAGTCACAGGTTTTAGCTTTTCCCTATTAGAGGGCAAATACTCAGCAAGTGTCCAATGATGTGACTTTTGTGAATGTGATCTGAGGAGCCAGCTTCAGCATCACTTATAGCACTGGAAGGATAGAGAGAGAATAATGCAGATGCTTCGGGGCCACTACGAACAAAAGATCAGATCCAAAGTAGCACAAGGAATTTAGGGGCTCCTAGAATCTCTGGCCAGACTGACTGGTAAAGGCAATCTCCTGAGACTGGTTTGTAACAATAGGGAAATATATTATGCAAGTCATAAAAAAATACCTATAAACTACAATTAATGGTGTTGAGATATATAACTTACCTGAAGGTACTCAAAAGGACAATTATAAAGATGTTCACCAAAGTCAGGACAGTAGGACACAAACTGAGAACTTCAGCTCTGACATAGAAAATACAATCAAGTACTGAACAGAAATGATGGCAGTGAAGAACATAAAAACTGAGAAGACAAATTCACTAAAGAGATTCAATGGCAGCTTGATCAGAGGGAAGGAACAAGAAACTAGAAGTTGCTGTAAATTATTCAACCCGAGTAATAAAAAGGTCAACATGAGATTAAAGGAAACTTGAGGGATGTCATGTACAGGAGTAATGTGCACATTATAAGAATCTTGGAGGGAGATGACAGAAGTAAAAGGATCATAAAGATTATTTAATGATGACTAAAAGCTTTGCATCCTGGGGACCGAAATGGTTGCTTAGATCCCCATAGCCCAAAGCATTCCAAAAGGTTAGTTAGCATTCTTTGGGTGACCTCCAAGGCTGGCAGTATTTCGCTACTACGCACCTTGCTTCTGAGGGCACATCTTCGTTTCCTTCTGCTCCCTGGGATCCCTGTGAATGAATGGGCCTGTGAAAGACAATGAAGCATGATGCCACCTTAATCACATCTGCCAAGTACCTTTCACCATGCAAGGTGATGTAGTCACAGATTCCAAGGAGTAAGAATGGACATCTTCAGAGGCCTCCATTCTGTCTCCCACAAACCTGCTCTCCCACAGGGTCTTCAGAGGAGTTTGCTGGGATTGTGCATTGTAGGAAGAAGAGTTTCCTGAGGATTCCGACCAGCCGAGAATATAAATAAAAAGTTTTAAATTCTTGTGGCTGTGACTCTGGGTAAAGTTTTTTCTGTATAATCTTTAAAATACAGACAACAAAGGCGAAAATGATAAATCAGGCTACATTAAACTAAAAGGCTTTTACACAGCAGAGAACTCAGTGGAGTAGAGAGATAAACTGCAGAATGGGAGAAAAATATTTGCAGAGTATTCATGAAAAAAGGGATTAATATTCAAACTATGTAAGAGTCTCAGTCCAAAAGCAGAAAAATAAAAATCCTGTTGAGATATGGGCAAATTATCTGATTAGACATTTCTCAGTTGGAGATATACAAGTCCTTGGCCAACAAATACATGGAAAGTCCCAATGTCACTAATCATTGGGAATTTGAACTTCAAGTCATGAGTTAGTAGCTCACTCCATTAAGAGTTGCTTTTATTACAAAGACAAGGGAAATGCTAATGAGAATGTGGATCTGGAGAGAGAGACTTTCATACACTGTTCATGGGGGTGTGAATTAGCATAGCCTTTATGAAAACAATATGGAAGTTCTTAAAATTCTGGAGTTAGAAAGACCCAGGTCTCACCATTAAGTATGTAAGCCAAAGGAAAGGAAGCAAGTCCATCAAAGCGTTATCTGCATCCTGTGTTCATTATGACACTCGTCCTAGTCACCAAAGACACAATTCTCTGTCACATCCACAGATGGATGAATAGAAAAACATGGTGTGTATATTCAATGGACTCCAAAATGTCCATTATACCCATGGGGATGAGCTGGAAGAGCATTAAGTTAAATAAAATATGTCAGGTTTAAAAGGACAGATACTGTTTGTTATCACTTAAATGTAAAATTTGAAAAACTTGAAAATCATATAGAAGTAGAGATTAATGATTACTTGAGGATTTTGACCCCCTACGTTCATTGTAGCACTAATAACATTTGCCAAGGCATGAGAATAATTGTTTACTGTATCATAGACATACAAGAAAATCTTACACAGTCTTTAAAAAGAAAAAGGGAATTCTGAAATATACAACAACATAGATACAACTTGAGGACACTTTGCTAAATGAAATAAGTCAGTCACAAGAAGACAAGCTTCACAATTCTGACAATGTAAATCAGCCAGACTCAAAAGACCAGAGAGGAATGAGAGTTGCCGGGGCCACAGGAAGAGAAACAGGAACTACTAAACAGTGGGCATAAAGTGTTGATTATGCAATGTGGAAAAAGTTCTAAATGTCTAATATGTAATAATTTGCCTATTTTAAAGCATACTGTATTATAGATCTAACTATTTTATAGAGTACATATTATGTTAACCGTATTAACCAAAATAAGGTTAAACTTAAAATTTGCTGCAAAATCCAATGAAATGTTTGTGAGAAGCTTCATTGTCTTTACATTAGATAGACTCAAAAAGATAGACTTGAAAATTGACTTACACAAATATAAATGGGTGAACTATCTTATGAATCAGAGCCATGTAAATAAAATAAACGAATTTACCATTACTTGTATCAGTGGCATGTGTGTTTACAAATCTCTGGAAGGGGGAATCATTTGTAAGCAGAATTCCATGTTTTTAAAACTAGTAAGTAGCAGTCTAGTCATCTTTTTTTTACATCTAGTATCCTCCTATGAGTGGGTACATACCATGTTTGTCTTTCTGAGTCTGGGTTACCTTACTCAGGATGATTTTTTCTAGATCCATCTATTTGCCTGCAAACCTCATGAATTCTAGGGAGGCTACCTAGAGAACAGAACCCAAGAAAGACACAGGGATCACCCAATGACAGAGAAATGAAAGAGATCTACATGAACAAGCTGGGCGTGAGTCTGGGTAATGAAGGGCAAGGGTCGAGGGAAAGAGAGCTTAGGGGAGTGGGAGATCCCAGCTGGATCAAGAACAGAGAGGGAGAACAAGTAATAAAGAGACCATGATAAATGAAGACCACATGAGAATAGGAAGAAGCAAAGTGCTAGAGAGGTCCCCAGAAATCCACAAAGATACCTCCACAATAGACTACTGCCAATGGTCGAGAGACAGCCCGAACTTACCTACTCTGGTGATGGGATGGCCAAACACCCTAATTGAGAGAACTGGATGCAGAGATGCACGGCCAGGCCCCAGGTGGAGCTCCAGGAGTCCAATTGATGAGAAAGAGGAGAGTTTGTATGAGTGAGAATTGTTGAGACCAAGGTTGGAAAAAGCACAGGGACAAATAGCCAAACAAATGAAAACATATGAACTATGAACCAATAGCTGAGGAGCCCCCAACTGGATTAGGCCCTCTGGATAAGTGAGACAGTTGATTAGCTTGATCTGTTTGGGAGGCATCCAGGTAGTAGGACCGGGACCTGTTCTCAGTGCATGTGCTGGCTGTTTGGAAGCTGGGGCTTATGCAGGGATGCTTGGCTCAGCCTGGGAGGAGGGGACTGGACCTGCCTGGACTGAATCTACCAGGTTGAACTCAATCCTTAGGGAAGTCTTTGTCCTGGAGGAGATGGGAATGGGGGGTGGGTGGGGGAGAAGGTGGGGGGGGGCGAACAGGAGGAGGGGGAAACAAGGAAATCTGTGGCTGATATGTAAAATTAAATTAAATTATAAAATAAGAAAAGGAAAAGAAACAAAGGTGAAGCACTTAAAAAAAACTAGTAAGGATACTCATGTTTTGCATTTTGTTTAAAATGCTCCTATGCTCTTATGATGAGCTGATGAATTGTTCAGCTACCTAAGCCCCAATGTTTTCCTAATATGTCTTTACTCCAGCACTTCTATTTTTAAGGCTGTTTTATGGACAATAGTGGCTTCTAGAGTTCAAGCTATCTTATTTTCCACACATATGATAAGTGGATGAATCAAGAGTCGAGATACTGTGGAACTTCCCTGGACGACTTTGCTATAACTCCTATGTAGCTGTTCTGTGTGTATCACATGGTAGTAATAGATACACATACTGCTCATGCCCTGTTAAAAGGACAGCATGAAAAAGTCATGGAACAGTAATAGCATCACTACATAAAAATTAATTTTATATTTTATGGGAGAAATAGAGACCAGATATTGGATAACAATTAGCACTATCTGCCACAGCAATTAAAAAATACTCTGTGTCTATGTTAGGCAGCATTCCTTCAAAAACAGGTAACTAGCTTAAGTAATTACTAGAAAAAGCAACCATCTCCATGGTGTGTGTGTGTGTGTGTGTGTGTGTGTGTGTGTGTGTGTGTGTATGTGTGTAAACAAATCAGTGATGGAAGCAAACAAGCAACCCATTTTCATTACTGCGCATACTTCCCTTTGCACTCCTGCTTTCATCCTGGGCACCTGTGCAGGTTAGGATTAGGACATGGTACTATTTCCCTATAGGAAATAAAGATCCAACCTTGAATGGTTTGCAGAGTAACCCAGGTGCTCCTGCAGGCCTGTGAAGGGAAAGATGATTGTGGCACACGGTGCAGTCAATGACACTGTGTGCAACTTTAAGCCGTGGGATCTTCATACAGGACCTTTCTCCCCTGGTAGCCATATAACTTCATTTTCTAGGCCTTCTTCGTGAGATACCTACCCCCATATTTTTGTTATCCCTAATTCTAAATTGGATTCCTAAATTCTCATGTCTCATTCACTGTACTACTGACAGCAAAAACAGAAGTCCTCCAGTTGAATTCTACATGGTATCCCTTAATTGATGTTAAACCCATTGAATAGCTAATAAATGCTCTTGGACACATGAAGGCTCTTGATACTCAGCAGATTACAATTGCCTATGAAGGATAGTTGCCAGGCTCCAAGTTGACCTCACAATGAATGCTGGAGAAATGTAGCCTGTGAACTCCATGGGGCAAAGTTTGCCCTGTGTGGTCAACAGTGCTATGAGCATCAAGGAGAAAGATGAAAAAGACTCACCTTTATTCTGACAAGGTCCAGAATGCTTTGCCTGCAGTTAGCTATTCTCTCCAGGGTGTTTTCTTTCAACAAATTCTGTTCTGTGGTCTTTTGTGACCATGGTTTACCACATGGTTTTGTGAAAATCATTAAAAACAGAAATTTGTCTGCTTCTTATTTATTTTGCAACAGCAGATGAAAGAAAGTATGTTCATACAGGACTAATGGAGTGGCTCTCATTAGCCAGTATGAACACAGCATGATGATTCTGTGACAATTAATTATATGATAAATTTACTTGTGATCAAATAAATGTGGTGTTGTACGGGAAGTACCCAGAATTTTTTCTCAGTCACTTAGCATGGACTACTTGTCACACTGCTAAATACTTTCATCTTCAAGTGATCCAAGCCAACTTATTGACCTTCCCTGGGCCTCAGTTGCCTTGCCTCTCAAATGGAAATAACACCACCCTCCTCCTGTGTGGGAGCCCACAGAGGCTTCCTAGTGAGAACTTACTCAGTGTCAGAGAATCTGGGTTTGCTTTACCCAGCAGGGCTGCATAAGGAGATGATTTGGCCATGGGCGTGTTTACCAGGTGTTTGGAAGGGTCTACACTTGGCTGTATAGTGTGCTTTGATATTGCAAGGGGGAGGTCTTTTGCCTCTCCCCTTGGCACATTATAAAACCCTTTTCAATAAAGGGCGAGGCTGTTGGGTATTGACCCAGGCCTTCTTGAAGCTATCCTGTGTTTCTGTCTTACTTCTCATCTGCTAGGTCTCTCTTTCTATCTATCATTTCTTAATTTTCTTTCCTCCACCTAAGAACCCTTCAAAAGGTAGGAGCAGGCTCCCATACTCCTGAGATCCAGTGAGTATTTAAGGGAATAGCATGTTGAAACTGGCTTCCATGTCGTAGACATGAGTTATATTCATTTCCTTATATACTAACTCTCATTTGTTCATTTTCATTTCTTTGACAAGAAATAATTGCTTAAACATAAAATAGTATTTTACTGCATTTTTGTTTCCTCAATCATACAAAGCCATTTTATTTTCCAACTTTTCTTAGTGATGGTACAATAAAAACTACTTTAATTTCTTTTAGCTCCATTTTAAAGGCAATATATAAAAGCAAAACAAAGAAAACAATAAAATAGAGGTAACATGGTGAGTATCTTTGGCCTCAGTAGTGGACATGCAGTAGGAAGTGGTGGGGTCTGTTCTAAGTAGAATAGAAACTGATGGACTCCTGGCAATGGTAGAAATGCAACACACAGACACCAAACTGTGAGATTTTTCTATTGTCCTAGAAATTAGGACTTTGATTGTTCTTGGGAAACTTGCTGATTTTAGGTATCTTCTTTTAGAACACCACGGAGTTGGGACTTTATAGGCTCTGTCTGACTTGTGGGATATTATTTTCCTGCTTCTGAATCAGTGAATGGTATTAGATGGCTGAAATGTTGAGGGAGTTGTAGAGGCAAGAACAGAGGTAGGGGCAGAGCATCAGGCAGAGTAAAGAATCTGACTGTTAGGGAGAGAATTACTGAGACTGAAGAGAGCCATATCAGAGCCACTGGGAGGACTGGACAATCTCAAATCCAAAAAATACCAGTTTTCTTCCTCAGAAAATGGATGGGAAACACATTTTCAATTTGGTAGGAGTAGAAGATGGATGCAATTGCATTAAGTGGGTTTCTGATTTATTTATTTATTTATTTATTTATTTATTTATTTATTTATTTATTTATTTATTTATTTATTTAAATTCTGTGTTTTTTTTTCCTTTCCCCTTTCTTTTTTCCTTTTGTCAGAGTCTGGCTCTCTGAACCCACTTGAGCAGAGCCTCCTTACTCAGCCTCCTAGTTAAAGGTTTAGGAGCCTCATCTCTAGTGGTAGGTTGCCTATGCCTGCATCTAGCTCAGAACTTCATAATTCTGTAGATATAAATAATTTGCATTTGTGAATTATTGATTTTAAAATATAATATTTCTATTAAGTTTTTTTATAATCCTATACATATATACAAATTCACCTCCACTCATCCCCCCCACAACCCTTCTCAGATCCATCCCAAGCTTCCATGCCCTCTCAACTTCTTGTCTTCAATTATTTTTTTCATAACCCATAAATTGGTTTTGATACTCATATGTTCATGGAAGTGGGGCCACCTACTGCAGTGTGACTCACCTGCCTTAAAGAAACTGACTCTCCCTCCCCCAGAAGCTATTAACTACCAATATATCCTCAGCTATTGGTGGGGCTCATGGGCTCAGCCCCCTCCATGATGGAATGTTGACTGCCTTGATCTTGTTCAGGTCTTATATAGACAACTACAGCTGTTGTGCTTTCATGAGTGCACTGGTCCTGTTGTGTCCAGTGAATGCTGATTTCCTTGTGTCCTCTTTGACCTCTAGTTGTTATAGTTTTTCTGATCCCTCTTTCTTGATGGTCCTTCAGCACTGGGGTGAGGGGTGGCGATATAATTCTCCCATTTGCGGCTGAGGATTCCTCAGTTAGTACCTAGGTTGTACACAGCACAGAAACAGCACCCAAAGCATGGTTATTTCTCTCAATACACAAAGGGCTCCAGAAATAGACAGTTTAATGAAGAGGTCAACATAAAATGCATGTAAAAATTGTACAGTGCAAATCTGGTGCCCCCCAAAAAAAGAAGGAAAGGAAATTATCAAAATATGATCAAAATATGACTGAAGTCTCTTTTGTTTTCATTTTCTTTTTCTTTTTGGTAAGTTTGTCAAATAAGGAAAAGCTACATTGACAAAAAGTAAGGTATTGTAAGTGAGAAAGCTGGTGATGGAAGAGGTATTCAACTTAGTATGTTAAGCCAGTGTCCTCTAGCAGTGAAAGATGTAGGATTGGGTAAGTAGCCATTTAAAAATGAGAGCTACTAAAGAGAGAATGGCTTGTAGTAGCTTATATTTATGGCTCCTGAAACAAACAAACAAACAAACAAACAAACAAACAAAAAACTATGTAAAAACATGACCCTTCCATAGAACAAGCAGTTCTTTAAGTAATGAAAAAAAAAGATAAAGAAAAAAATAACCAAAAATCTACTGGAAATCAATAGAAAATGGTGACTCCCAGTTAAGATAATGGAGGGGTGCTTCAGGATTGGAGGATGACGTTGGGGGTGGAGCAGCATGAAGGTGGTACAGGAGAGGATTATTACGGTAGAGGTGAAGGGGCAAGGGGTTATCTCAGGACAACAAGATGATGGCGAAGGTAGAAGAGCTAAGGTGTGATTCATGAAAGGAACAGCATGGCAGAAGTGAAGGATCATGGGGTTCTTGTGGAAAGCATTGTAGTAGGTTGTTTTACTCTTTTTACTCTTTGCCCTTTGTGGTGGTGGGGGGCTGCCATCAAGCTCCCAAATAAACCACATACAGAGGCTTATTCTTCTTATGAATGTCTGGCCTTAGCTCTAGTTAGCTTTTCTTAAATTATTCTGTGTATCTTTTGCCTCTGGGCTTCTATCTTTCTCTCTTTTTTATACCTTTCTTTACTTCTTTCTCTAGGGCTTGCTATGTGGCTGGGTGCCCGGTCCCTGGAGTCTTCCTCCCCTCCTGTTTTTCTCATTCCTCACACTCTTCTTCTTTATTCTCTGCCTGACAGCCCCACCTGTCTTTTCTCCTGCCTCCCTACCGGCCATTCAGCTCTATGTTAGACCAATTGGGTGTTTTAGACAGGTACAGTAACACAGCTTCACAGAGTTAAACAAATGCAACATAAAAGAATGCAATACATCTTTGCATCACTAAACAAATGTTCCACAGCATACACAAATGTAACACATCTTAAAATAATATCCCACAACAAAGCATCAAGATGTTGCAGATGAAGATCACAGGAGTGATGATGTTAGAAGTGGAAGAACACGCAGGTGTGTCAGGAGGAAAATGATGAAGGTAGAGGAACAATGTGATGCTTCAGGTTCAGAGTATGAAGGATGAGGTGGAATAGCCTGGGAGTACTTCAGGAGAGGAAAATGATGGTGGATTTGGAGAAACATAGGGGTGCTTCTGATGAAGATCACATTGGAGGTCAGGGAGCATGGGTTACTTCAGGAGAGGAAGGAGATGGTACAGGTAGAAGAGCACAGGGTTACTTCTCAAGGGCTTCTGGCTGGACATACTTGGTGAATAACCAAGAGAATGGGTAAACCTCAACACACTGTGTGAAATACATGAAATGTTCACACTCAGGAATTGGGTTAGGTCATCTACAATGTGAAAGATCCTGGACCGTGCACAGTGTTGAGTCAGAAAGATTGTTTAGGATCAGAACCCAAAGAGTTTTCACCGAGCATTTTAGAAACTGGAAGATGTTCTGTGTGAAAGACTCTTGTGGCTATTTAAGCCCAAGACAGAGAAAACAGATATTACTGAAAAAACTTTTGGATGGAAAGACGGTGAGGTGCCATCTGTCCGATTTAGCATTGATTACACAGAGACAATGAACTCAAAGGAGGAGATTAAGCTAAGTGCCTATAAGCAAAGTAACAAAGTTGAACAAAGCAGATTGGGCCCAGGAAAATAAGTTTATAGTTCAAAAAAGAGACTAGGACTAAAATGCCAGTTTCAGTTACCTCCTAGAAAGCATCAGTGCAGCTAGAAAAAGTGGATGGGGTGCTCAAAGGGACAAATTCAGCAGAGAGTGGTGCTGTGTCCAAGCTTGGGGCATGAAGGAAGAAGGGGAGCAAAAGGTCAGTGAGAAAACAGAATGCAATGGGATACTGCAGTGAGGAGACACCGGGGCAGGGTGCTATGACATGGGCAACAAGGGTCAAAAGTCACCACTGGGACTGAGCTCTGGACCTCTTTCATTTATATTTTTTAAGCAATATTTTTGATTTTTTGAGAATGTCAAATGACATATTTTGAACATATTCATCCATCCTCCCCAGCTTCACATGTAACCACCCTCCCTACCGTCCCCTCCCTAACCAACTTTGAATCCCCCTTCCCCTCCATCAAATCTAGTTTGTGTTGATCATCTAGTCTTGGGAGTGGTTGACTGCCTTCACATGTGGTTGACCTTCCAGGGGTCACATCATTAAAGAAAACTGACTCTGCCCTTCCTAGAAGTTATCAAGTAACAATATCCCCTCAACTAGTGGTGCATTTCATCCCCACCATGCTCCACCTTACGCAGGAATTTTATCTGGCTTGAGCTTGAGCAGGTCTTGTGCATGTTGCCACAATAGATATGAGTTCACAAGTACAACTGCCCTGTGTGTCTAAAAAGCACTGTTTTCTTAATATCATCTACCATCTATGGCTCTTATTATCTCACTGTTTCCTCTTCCATGAGAGATCCCTGGGCTTTATGGAGAGCAGTGTGATATGTACATCACATTTAGGGCTGAGCACTCCATAGTTTGTTACCCACAGTCTCTTGTTTTCTTCTTTGTATATGGACTAGTTGGGGGTCCCTATGTTAATCACATCTATGACAAGGAGATGCTTCTCTGATGAGGGTTGAGAGATGTGCTGGCCTATGAGTGTAGCAATGCAGAGCTATCTTCCATGCTTTTTCCATGAAGACTCTTTGAGGAAAAGTAAGTTCACTGAGCTTTCCCTATAGGGGGAAGAATAGATACAGTCAGAAAGAATTCAACAAGCCCCAAAGAAGAAAGGAAAACGATGAGATTTCCTGGATACACATTTGTGTAGTTCATAGCAGGCCAGTTGACCTCTGAATTACAAATAGTTGTTTCCTCACAGTGGCCATGTCTGGGTTTATGTGAACAGGTCCCAATGGCTCAAGGCCATTTCACTAAGGACATAGTCATGTCATTCAAAGTTGATCAACATCATCTGCACTCCTGACATGGTGACAGGGTAGAGTACTGTGGGAAACTGTCCCGAGAGCTGTAATACGCTTATCAGCATCTCTGTCCTCTATACACTGGAGTAGCACCGTTCTGCACTTGTCATGACAAAAATGTCCCCAGTCATCAAATGTCCTCCACTTGACAAAATTAAATCCTGCCCTCTGCGATGGAATAATTGCTGTGGTAATACTAGATAAAAGAGTTTCTGTCTTCCACAAGAGAAAAATTAGCTACCTAGGCAATGGCGTTCCTAGAACAATAAAATTATCACTACTGGGCCTGTAAGATGAAGGTGCCACATATACACATATGCACACATGCCAAAAGGAAAAGTTATGCATTCGAGTGCCTAACAAGTAGAAGAGGATGAAGCTATAAAACTGAAAAAATAAATTAACCATTATATCTGAACAGATATGCCAGAGGGTAGTATTTTCATTTAGTGGCAAATACAATTAAACAGACATTCAGTTCGAAGCAAATAAAATCCTCCATATATCTGGTGGCATCTTTACACAGATATAAATTGCAGCGAGAAGCAATTCATATAAATCACTATTATTCCAGAGAGAGATATACAGACCAAGCAAATCTAATGTGGCAGATGTTATAAACGTTGTCATTATGGTTTTTCATTCCAATTCAAACAGCTCATAGACTTCCTCTCTGATCACATTAAACAGGGCACTGGAACCACTTCCATTGAGAAAGACAAAAGCTCTGTCATGCAGCAAATTTGTTCACTCAAGTTGAACTTTTTTACCTCTCATTGATGAATCAGTCTCCACAATATGGTATACCTAGCAACTCCTTCGACTTAGGAACAGGCTGAGTATCCATCATACATTAGAAGAAATGAGTAAGAAGGAAAAGGGAACATCTGGTCAGTATCTAAAACCAATTTTAACTAAGCCTATGGAAAATAATAATGGGTTTTTAGTACCTCTTCATATATTAAGCATTAAAATTCACCTTAGGGGATCATATCAATATGTAAGTATAGTCTAATTTTTTTGTATGCAGAGATGGTAAGAACTGCATTATAGTAGATGTTGAAATTTTCTTTTTATTCCTTCTATGAAATGGATGATGCAGAGAGGAATTTTGCTGCCTGGGTGTGTAGGTCTCTAGGCTGTTTCATGACTAATGCTATTTTTCTTTAATGCCTTTCATAAAAAAGGTGGATCTGTTGGGACTGAAGTGACTATATAATCTTAATAGCAAGATACGGTCTTCTTTGAGTTCTCCATCATAATTATAAGTCTTATACTTGTTAAATGTGAATAATCATATTAATGTTTATGTAATTACCATTAATATGAATATATACATGCACAAATAAGATAAAAATACAGCAACATTAAATATCAATCTTTAAAAACTTGACTTTTTCTTTATTATTTTCTGTGTATATGTTCATGTGTATATGTCTGGGTGTCTGTGTCATAGTATACCTGTGGAGGTCAGAGGTCAACTTTTGGGCTCTTTGGTTCTCTCTTTTCTTCATGTGTGTCTAGGGGATTGAACATACGTCATCAGGCCTGGCATCAGGTGCCTTTACCCAACTGAGACATCTCATTGGTCAAAGGCCAATCTTTGAAAGAGCAAATATCAATGTAACCACAGTATCCCAGGATTTAATAGATATTTTGAACCCTAACGCATTCTACCATAATTAATTAAGTTGAATCTCTGAACCTCACAGAGTCTGCATTTGGAGATAGCTCTTTTATTGAATTAAAATTAAATGAAGTCATAGAGATGGGGATCTAGTTCAATAATTCTGGTATCCTCACAAGAAAAGGAAGCTACTCAGGATATATTTACTGAATGAAGGTCCTATGAGGACGGCTAGTGGTAGGCCCAGGAGCAGGACGTCAGGAAAGCCACAGTTGTGCATATCTTGAGCTCGGACTTGTAGTTTCCAGAAGTGTGAGCCACATTAGTTTCCACTGTTACAGTTCTCAGTTTGTGCTATGGTGTTTTGTTATGATACCCCGGAAAACAACCACATCAGACAAAGTCATCTTTGTTCAACTCTCCCAGAAGCTAGACATTACGGTCTCATAGACCTGAGCCTATCAAAGCTCTGCTATCTACCTCTGCAAATATCACAACACTCCCTAGAAATGAATATTTCTACCAATAAGGAAGACCGGTGCTAAGTCCTGCTGTCCTTCTGGTCTCACAGACAGGATTGTAGCTTCTTGGTTTCAAGGGTAGTTGTGTGCAAAGTTTAGGTTGCTACCATTTGGATTCTTGTGTCACAATGCAGGCTGTATAAAAAGCTAACACAGCTGTGACTATCCTACAGGACTAGCCTGGAAAATTAACTGCTGTCATTACAGTTTGGATGTCGTTTCCACGACACAGACTGGCGTTGCTGGCACTACTGTTGTTGTAGCTATTGGGCACAGATCTCAAAGCATTTAGGGTAAAGTGTCCATTAATTCAAACCTCATAATTTCATGAGGAAAGCAAAGATTAAGTAAATAGTATGGTAATTAGAGTCAGAGAGTTTTTATGTAACCAAATCACCTAACCTAGATTTGAAGGTGTGTGTGTGTGTGTGTGTGTGTGTGTGTGTGTGTGTGTGTGTGTGTATAAGGGGAGGGATGTTGTTTTCTGATAAAACAAATACAAAGCTGTGGTAAATATAAGGAGTCTGCCACTGGAAAGTCAACTAACAAAGACTGTTAGTAAAACTTTAGGAATCACAGACCTCAGAGAAACCTGGGCAATACAGTCAATGACTGTGAGTAACACATCAAGTGACAGAAGAAAAGGATATCAGAAGTGCTTGCTGGAGGAAGATGGGAGGAAAGCTCATAGAACTGGGTGCTTGCAAATCACATTTTGGATCTGATAAAGGAGGAAAAACCAACAGGAGGGCAGGATAAAGACAGGAAAATGGGGAGGTGTAACTAACACTGAAGACGTATGAAATGTTGTGGAAGTCTGCTATTGTAGAAACCTCCAGATAGATAGATGATAGATAGATAAATAGATGAACAGATAGATAATAGATATATGTACAGGTAAATACATAAATAGATAGATGATAGATAGATAGATAGATAGATAGATAGATAGATAGATAGATGAATGATAGAGTTTAATTGGAGTTATCCTGTAATGGTGTAACAATGCTATTTCTAGACAACACAAGCCAACAAATAAAAATCTCAGTGGCAGGAATGGATTGCATTTTATTTGAATTGTTAGCCATTGAGGTCCCATAGACACCTTCTCCCCAACATTACAGGCTATGGTCAGTGTTCTTGGTTATCCTCTAGAACTTGATGGTAAGAGCCTATTGCTGAAGACACCACATGCTTCAGTCCTAGAACATGGAAATACAAAGCTGGTACTGATCTGGAAGTTGCATTCCTACTCGCTAGGTTTCACAGTGATGAAAGATACTATGCATACTACTGGAAGAAAAATGTAATCACCAGTCTTATCCAGCTATGAACCCTGAGAGCTGCAGCAATGACCGGCCTGACAAGACATGCTGGTTGGTGCAATAGTGTCACAAATACAGGAGTAGATAACCATTTTCTGATTGGGTTTAAAGGCTGCTCTATAAGTTGAAACCTATACCTCATATTGATCGGGGCTAAGAACCTGTGGCAAGACAGGTCATTGGCCCTAGGAAAAAACCTACTACTATTATTTTGTTAAACAGACATGGTATTACATGGACTCCCAATGCTTTATTCCTATACCCATATGTATGTGTCTCAACTCTCATCAGAAAAGCTTCTCTTTACAGGTGATGATTAATACAGAGACCAACAACTGTTCAAGGTGCAGAGATAGGAGACTTCATTATTCTCCATCTTAAAAGGGACAACTGTATCCCAAGCCCAACTCCCATGGAGGCTCAGGGATCACTGGAGGAGAGTAGAGGGGGCAGAAAGACTGTGACAGGCAGAGGTGATGGATGGCTGCAAGGAAATGGTGTGTTCCAGACACATCAGGGGAGTTGCAACATATGGATTCTCAGGAGTTGAGACAGTATGAGGAAGACCTGTGCAAACTCAAGCCAGACAAAATCCCAGCATGGAGGGAGGAGGTGAGCATGAAGTCCCACCCCTTAGCTAAGGAGCTATTGGCAACTGATAGCTGTGGGGAGAGGTGGAGTCAGTTTTCTTTAAGGGTGGGGCCCTGGTGAGTTAATCATGCTCCAGTGGAAGACCATACACACGAAAGTATATAGGAAGCACTAACTGTGCTCAATTTTTTTTTAAGAGGACACAACGTTGGGTGGGTAAGGAAGGAAGGTGGGTCTTGAGTTAAGGGACATAGGCGAGGATTGAATATGTTCAAAGTACATTGTGTGAAATTCTCAAAGAATGAAAATAAACGAAATAAAAACTATCTTATAATGTTATCAGGTGATTCATTTCACTTAGCAAATAATCCAGAACAAATCAACTGGTCATGGTGATTCCACTTGTATGTTGTCAGTAACTGAATGGTCAAGTGAGATGGACTGGACAGATTCTGGGAGGCTCTCTCCAGGGCTGGTGCAGACACAGCCAGTGTAGAGCCTGTTGCTGGAGACCACTGGTGTATGGGAGAATGTAAAGTGCTTGAATGGTGGGAAGGAAAAGCATTTACGGAATTTGCAGAACAGCAATAATTCCTCTTGCTCAGGAAAGAATAGGGTTATGTCTAAATCAATGCTGGTCCAAGGAGCTCCATCTGAAGACTTGCAGATCCTGAGACTCTTTCTTCGTCAAACCAAGGATGTTGAGAATAGAGACAGCTCATGGAGCTCAACTGCCTTGCTAGTTACTAGTTTTCCAAAATGAAGACAAGTGTGGGGCTCTTTCCCTGTGTTTTATGTCCTCATCAAGGTGTTATATAAGAACTGTAGTTTTGATGACAGGTCAGATAACAAATCTCCAGCTCTTGGTGCTGTTAGGGAAAATCTCCTGCTTACTTCAATAATCATTTCCAAGTCAAAGTAGCCATGAGAGTCTTAAGCAGCCAGTGCCTCTGCTATCTATTGTAACCCAGCCTCATAATTTCAGCAAATGGCTCTTAAATGCAAGTGGGCCAGCAAGGCTTTTAGCCTATTATTTATTTCTAAGGCAGTTACTATTGCCTACCCTGGAGCTGTTAAAATTGTTTAAATTAGAAAAAAATATGCCTTTAAAAATGAAAACTAAGTAATCAGGAATAGCTGTCAAAATGCCTCTAGGCACCCAGCAGGGTCTTTAAAGCAAAGGTAACTGGTGGAATGAGCATTTTAAAGTCGGTATCGGTGGGTTAGGTGGTGGTGCCTGGAGCAAATATCTGAGCACTATAGGTAAACGAAGTCTCAGGGTAAGCCAGGCAAAACGGCAACACCTATAATCCCAGCACTCAGGAAGCTGAGGTGGGAAGATTGTGGCAAATCTGAGGCTAGCCTGGTCTATATAGTGAGCTCCAGACTAGGCAGGGATATAGAGAAGACCCTGTCTCAGCAAACAAACAAGCAGACAGACAGACAGACAGATGAAAGAAAGAAAGAAATTGTTGTGTGATCACATTTTACTCTCACCTATTTTTAATTCATCCTACAAAGGAATAAATGATAATAAGTGAACTTCTCTGGTCTACCCACATTAGCTAGCCTTAGCAGCACATGGCTGAGCACAGGCTATATTTACACTAAGGTATACCTAGAGAGTGATCTATGTGAGTGTGTGTGTGTGGGGGGGGGGGATAAGACAAAGATTAAAAAGACAAATATTCACTTTTCCTCCTAAAGTTGACCATTTATGGAAAAGAGAGAGAGATTCCTTGATAAATACAACTATGTGCTGACAGACACCAAAACAATTAGAAGTACTCTTAGAGCAAGGTTTTGGTGTCAGCTGATCATAAGAAAAATAAGGAAAATGTAGGGAAACTTTAAATAACATCAAACATATTTTATTGAAAATAATTAAATTAATCCTAAAAGAAAATACTTTCTGGCATTTTGAAGTAAAAGTAATTGTTTTATGAAAACTTGGAGCTATAAATGATAAGATACAAACTCTCCTTTACTAGATAATAAAATCTGAATACTGGATCTAATATCTACTATTTTGAGGGCCAAAGATAATATTTGTGGATGTGTAGTCTTTAAGGAATTATCTCTAAGAGTATGAAATTGGCATCAAGAGACTACACAGTAGCCTATGCGAATCTGGCAACTTGAGATTATGAGATCACAATCTCCTCTAGCTTTTTTTCCCCCCAGTAAGACCCAATTGAGGCTGAATTCACTCTTTTTTTTATTAAGAAAATATTTTCATTCATTTTACACACTAATCAAAGATCCCCTTCTTCCCTCCTCCCCTCCCCCCAGCCTTCCTCTGCAACTTGCCCCACACATCTCCCACAAGAAGGCAAGGTCTCCCATGGGAGATCCCATTCCCTTATGTTCCCCATCCCCTAGCCCCATTGCCCACCCCTCAACCCTCATTCACTCATGGAGATCTCATCTATTTCCCCCTCCTAGGACAATCCATGCATCCCTCTTTGGATCTTCCATGTTAGCTAGCGTCTCTGGAGTTGTGGGTTATTGTCTGGTTATCTTTTGCTTTACTTTTAGTATCCACTTATGAGTGGGTACATACCATGTTTGTCCTTCTGAGTCTGGGTTACCTCATTCAGGATGATATTTTCTAGTTCTATCTATTTGCCTGCAAATTTCCTGATATCATTGTTTTTCTCTGCTGAGTAGTACTCCATTGTATATATGTACCATATTTTCTTAATCCATTCTTCAGTTGAGGGGCATCTAGGTTGTTTCCAGGGCCTGGCTATTATGAATAATGCTGCTGTGAACATAGTTGAGCATGTGTCCCTGTGGTATGATTGATCATTCCTTGGCTATATGCCCAAGAGTAGTATAGTTAGTATAGTATAGTAGTAGTAGTATAGCTAGGAATATTGATTCTCAATTTTCTGAGAAACTATCACACTGATTTCCAAAGTGGCTGTACAAGCTTGCATCCCACCAACAGTGGAGGAGTGTTCCCCTTGCTCCCCATCCTCTCCAACACGAGCTGTCTGCAGTGCTTTTGATCTTAGCCATTCTGACATGTATAAGATGGTATCTCAGAGTCATTTTGATTTGCATCTCCCTGATGACTAAGGATGCTGAGCAATTCCTTAAATGTCTTTCAGCCATTTGGAATTCTTCCTTTGAGAATTCTCTGTTCAGCTCTATAGCCCATTTTTTAATTGGATTGTTCATTGTTTTGATGTCTAGTTTATTGAGTTCTTTATATATTTTGGAGATCAGCCCTCTGTCAGATATGGGGTTGGTGAAAATCTTTTTCCATTCTGTAGGCTGTCGTTTTGTCTTATTTACTGTGTCCTTTATCTTACAGAAGCTTCTCAGTTTCAGGAGGTCCCATTTATTAATTTTTGCTCTCGGTGTCTGTGTTACTGTTGTTATATTTAGGAAGGGATCTCCTGTGCCAATGTGTTCAAGACAGCTTCCTACTTTCTATCAGATTTAATGTCACTGATTTTATATTGAGGTCTTTGATCCATGTGGACTTGAGTTTTGTGCATGGCAATAGATATGGATCTATTTTCAATCTTCTACATGTTGACGTCCAGTTATGCCAGCATCATTTGTTGAAAATGTTTTCTTTTTTCCATTGTACAGTTTTGGCTTCTTTGTCAAAAATTAGGTGTTCATAGGTGTGTGGGTTAATGTCAGGGTCTTCAGTTCGATTCCATTGTTCCACATGTTGGTTTTTATGCCAATACCAAGCTGTTTTTTAAATTACTTTTTAAAAAATTTTTTAAATTTATAAATAGCTCTATAGTAGAGCTTGATGTCAGAGATGGTAATGCCTCCAGAGGTGGCTTTGTTGTACAGGATTCTTTTCGCTATCTTGGGTTTTCTGTTTTTTTTTTTTCCAAATCAAGTTGAGTATTGTTCTTTCCAGGTCTGTGAAGAATTGTGTTGGGATTTTGATGGGGATTGCATTGAATCTGTAGATTGCTTTTGGTAAGATTGCCATTTTTACTATGTTGGTTCTACCTATCCATGAGCATGGGAAATTTTTCCATTTTTTGATATCTTCTTCAATTTCTTTATTCAGGGACTTAAAGTTCTTGTCATACAGGTTTTTCAATTGCTTAGTTAGAGTTACCCCAAGGTATTTTATATTATTTGTGGCTATTATAAAGGGTGATGTTCCTCTGATTTCTTTCTCAGCTCATTTATCATCTGTATATAGGAGGGCTACTGATTTTTTGAGTTAATCTTGTATCCTGCTACATTACTGAAGGTGTTTATCAGCTGTAGGAGTTCCCTGGTAGAATTTTCTGGGTCACTTATGTATATTAACATTATCATGGGCAAATAGTGAAAATTTAACTTCTTCCTTTCCAATTCGCATCTCCTGATCTCCTTTTGTTGTCTTATTGCTTTAGCTAGAACTTCAAGTACTATATTGAACAAATATGGGGAGAGTGGACAGCCTTGTCTTGTTCCTGATTTTAGTGGAATCGCTTTGAGTTTCTCTCCATTTACTTTGATGTTGGCTGTTGGCTTGCTGTAAATTGCCGTTATTATGTTTAGGTATGTTCCTTGTATTCCTGATCTCCCCAAGACCTTTATCATAAAGGGGTGTTGGATTTTGTCAAATACCTTTTCAGCATCTAATGAAATGATCATGTGATTTTTTTCCTTTCAGTTTGTTTATATGGTGTATTACATTGACAGATTTTTTTTTAATGTTAAACCATTCTGGCATCCCTGAGATGAAGCCTACTTGATCATGGTGGACAACTTTTTTGATGTGTTCTTGGAGTCATAGGTCTGTAATTGTCTTTCTTTGTTGCATTTTTGTGTGGTTTGAGAATCAGAGTAACTGTAGCCTCATAAAAGGAGTTTGGTAACATTTCTTCTGTTTCCATTGTGTGGAACAATTTAAAGAGTATTGGTATTAACTCTTTTTTGAAAATCTAGTAGAATTCTGTGTTGAAACCATCTGGTCCCGGGCTTATTTTGGTTGGGAGACTTTTAATGACTGTTTCTATTTCCTTAGGGGTTATTGGTCTATTTAAATTGTTTATCTCATCTTGATTTAACTTTGGTATGTGGTACCTATCTATAAAATTGACCATTTCTTTTAGATTTTCCAATTTTGTGGAGTACAGGTTTTTGAAATATGACCTGATGATTCTTTGGATTTCCTTGTTGTCTGTTGTTATGGTTCCCTTTTCATTTCTGATTTTGTTAATTTGGATGCTCTATCTCTGTCTTTTGGTTAGTTCGGATAATGGCTTGTCTATCTTGTTGATTTTCTCAAAGAACCAACTCTTTGTTTCATTGATTCTTTGTATTGCTTCTTTGTTTCTATTTTATTGATTTTAGCCCTCAACTATTTCCTGGCACCTGTTCCTCCTGGGTGAGCTTGCTTTGTTTTGTTCTAGAGCTTTCAGGTGTGCTTTAAAGTCACTAGTGTCAGATTTCTCCATCTTCTTTAAGTGGGCATTTAGTGCTATGATTTTCCTCTTAGCACTGCTTTCATAGTGTCCTATAAGTTTGGGTATGTAGTACATTCATTTTCATTGAATTCTAGGAAGTCACAGGCAGATGGGTATTGGGATATGGCATGGGTCTTGTAGGGTGCAGTGTCTCATGGGGGGTTTTGGTGAGCCTGCCCACAGGAGTCTTCCCTGCGGGCTGGCAACTGGGGCCATGTTGGGTAGGGGTTCCCAGGGACTGGCTGTGTCCCAGGGCCTGGGTCCTAGAGGCAGGACTCTCTGGGTGGGCTCATTCTTTGAAATCATATAAGGCCCATGGACTCTTACAGTTAGTACTTTGGTTTTTTTGTTTTTGTTTTTTTGATTTTTTTTTTACATGATTCATTTCCAATAGCAGATAATTTATTAACCTAGTAAGTACAAGTAAAGACTAAAAAGTGGAAACATGAGACAACTGATATGTAGCAGCAGACAGTGTCTCTTGCTTGTTTAGATGGGACTGCTTCCCTTTTCTCTGTGAGTTGTCCTGTGGACTTTGGGGAAAGTTCCAGCTACAGTCTCTGCTTCAGGTCAGACTGGAATGTATGCAATATTTCAGTAGAGTTCAGACAAGTTACCTATTGGCTTAAATATTTCTGCCCAGGTATCATCAAGGGCTGGTCACACTTCCCTTAGGAGTTTCAGAATAATTCCAGCCAGACCATCTACTGTCTTGATCCAGGTGTAATGGGTTGTTATACCTGGTGATCATGGATTTCAATGTGTGATGCTCTGATATGACCACACCCACACTTGTGTTTTCAGGGCTCAGGATGTCTTTCTTCCTACACCTGATGTCTTAGCATAAGTGAATTTGCTCCTTGGAGTTTTCAGTTCAGGGAAGCTCCTGTGGAGTGTTCACATGGTTCTAAAGTTCTGCAGGGAAAATGTTAGGGTTTGGAAATGTGGCTATGCACCAATATTTTTCAAATGTTATACATTAACGGCCAGAGCTAGGTTATCCTGCAATTTTTCCTTGTATTAAACTTTGGTGTTTTGCCCTGGTGCAAGGGAAACTCCCACGAAATCTACAAGGATGATCCCAGCTAAGAATCCTAGCAATAGTAGAGAGGGTGCTTGAATTGGCCATCTCCTGTAATTAGATTGGTGACTACCCCAATTTTCATTAGAGAGCTTTCATTCAGTAATTGATAGAAACAGATGCAGAGATCACAGTCAAACACTGGGCTGAGATTGGGGAATCCTGTTGAACAGAGGTGGGAAGGATTGTATGAGCTGGGGGTGGGTGGGGGTGGGTTATGTGGTGGGGATGGGGCTGTCAAGATCATCACAAGGGAACCCATAGAAACAAGTAACCTGGGCTCATAGGAGCTCACAGAGTCGACAACTAGAGAGCCTGCATGGGACTGACCTAGACCCTCTACATATGTGTGACAGTTGTGTAGCTTGGTCTACTTGTTCGACTCCTAACAGTGGGAGCTGGGCCTGTCTCCAATGCTTTGGCCGACTTTTGGGAATCTATTTCTTATACCTGGGTTGCCTTGCCCAGCCTTAATACAAGGTGAGGAGTTTAGTCCAACCTTAACTTGATATGCCATACCTTGTTGACACCCATGGGAGGTCTACCCCTTTCTGACCAGAAACAGAGGAGGAATGGATTTGGTGGTAGGGTGATGAGAGGAGAGAAGGGAGGAAAAACTGTGGTCAGGATGTTAAATAAATTTACTAAAAAGAGTGTGTCTTTGCAGCAAAAAAATGTTGATTTTTCTCTTTCTTTAAAAGCCTCTACTATTTTATTTCTATTTTATGTATTTGTAAATGTGATAAATTTGGCTGATTGTTCTGATATGTGTTTCAATCCTCACCTCCTACCTGAGAAGAGATGTGTTATTGAAGATGCCTTCACAGTAATATCCTACTAAATACACATAGAGCTGATATCTATATATATTCAAACTTATTTAGTGATTTTTTTATAGAAATGGTAACATTCTGTATACATTCCTCAATTTTAACATCTTGCCTTGCTATGTAGTTATCTTTCTAAGTTAAGTGATATAACTAATTTATATTAGTACTTGCATAATATTTCGTGATGTGCATATAATATTACTTAACATTTACTTACTAAGGGATATTTCTTTCCATTTCTTTGATCATGAGAATGGCTGCAGCTGTCATCATTTCGCATATGTCCTTATAGTCCAGTGATTTAATTCTCATTATATGATTTACTAGGAAAGAGGTTTCTGAAAATACCCACACATGTATTTGCTTTATATGAAGAAATATCTTTCATATATAAAATATATACAGATTATATGTGGATACCACATAGTGTCAGATGTGGAACATCATCTTTTTTCATTTTCAAAATCATTCTTAAAATTTATTCTTCTCTTGTACATTACATCCTGACGACAATTTCCCCTCCTTCCACTCCTCCCAGTACCCTCTACCTCTCCTCTCCCCCGGACCCACTCCTCTATTTCCCTTCAGAAAAGAGCAGACCTCCCAGGGATATCACCTGAACATGGCACAGCAAGTTACAATAAGCCTAGACACAAACCCTCATATCAAGGCTGGATAAGGCAACCTAGGAGGAGGAAAAGGGTCCCAAGAGCAGGTGAAAGAGTCAGAGACACCTTCACTTCCACTGTTAGGAGTCCCACAAGAACACCAAAGTGCACAACTATAACACATATGTAGAGGACCTAGCATAGCCCCATGCAGGCTCGGTGATTGCTGCTTCAGTCTCTGTGAGCCTTTATGAGCCCTGCTTAGTTGATTCTGTGGGTTGTGTTCTCATGGTGTCCTAGACCCCTCTGGTGCCTACAATTCTAACCCATAAAAAATCATCTTTATGATAAACTTTAAATGAGATCATAAAGTACAAGATTTCTTGTGTTTAACATGGGCTTGTTGAATTAATCCTTCTTGCACTGTCATGTTATTTTATATATTCTTATAAATATCTTTTGTGTATGTAACCCATAATAAGTAAAAAATGTTATGAGTGGGTCATAGGGGATGCTTTTATTCCCATTAATGAGCAAATTCTCTGAGACTTACTTGATGTTTCTGCACTGACTTTGACTTACATCCTAATGATATATGGAAATTCCCACTGTGTCATTCTTTGGTCAACATTTTATAATGTCTCTAATTTTCAAATGTGGATTTATTATAACTATTTAACATGGTGCTAAGCTACTCTGCTTCAATCTCAGTATTATTAAGTAAGTTAGCAATTTTTTTTCTCTCATTGATCATCTGTGCATTCTCTTTAAAATAATCTATTCAGTCAGCACTCAGGAGACAGAGGCACGTGGAGCTCTGTGAGTTCAAGTCCAGGCTGGTTTGTGTAGTGAGTTCCAGTCCAGCCAGACCTTCATAGTAAGGCCTGGTCTCAAAATGAATAAAATAAAAAAAATCTATCTATTCAGGTTTCCATTTTCATTTTGTCTTATTTGTCATTTAATTATAATAGTTCTTCATATATTCTAGCTGTTATACATACACATATATAAAACATATTTATGTATATGCAAATTCTTCTACTTGCTTTACCATTCCCTATAATGATGTTTTAGTTAATAGATATTTTAAATTTTAATGCAGTTCATTAATCAATCTTTCATTTATTCTATACTTTATATTTTTATGTCCAGCAAAAATAAATCTTTGCCAGCTTCGAGCTTATAAAGAAAGTCTAACACATTTTCTTCCAGAAGTTTTAGTGCTTTATGTAATCACATTTAGATTTACAGTCATTCTGGGATTGATTTTTGCATATGGAGTGAGGAATGTGTCAAGACTCAGCATTTTTCGATGTGAGTATCTGGTTGACTTACCATCAGTGACTGGAAGGTCTCTTCTTCCCAAGATGTGTTAGTCATCTTTGGGATGAATCAAGTGACTGTCTAAGAACAGACTCTCCTTCAGAGTCGCTATCTGCTTCCATAATTTATTAGTCTATCTTACAGTGTCACCACATGGCCTTAATTAGTATAGCTTTCTACAAAGTTTTCTATCTGGTGATAAAGTTCCTCCAGTTTTGTTTTTCTTTTGTGGACTTATGCATTCCTAGCCATCACATTCTTACATATATTTTAGAATGAGCTTAGTAATTTACAAGCACATTGTAGGATTTCCTTTAATTTATAGATCAATTTGGAGATAATTGGTATCGTTTCCATTCTAACGATAGTAATATAGAAAGCCTCATTCACTTTGAGGACTGTAATTTCTCTCAGTGTTTGAGGCTTTCTGCCTTGATATCTTATTCACAGGAGCTTATGATGGATCTTGACAACAAGGTAAATGGTATTTTATGAAAAACTTGCTTGCAATTAGATCTATCATCTAGAAATATATTTATATATTGAATTTGTGTTTAGACACTTCAGTAAATTGTTTTGATTCTATTTTAATCATTTTTGTGACTTTTGTATATACATAATTATGTTAGTATGAATTTAGTATGAATGGTGACTGTTTTTCAGTTTTTAACTAAACTATGTGCATTTTCCTTTTCTTTGGTTTTTCTTTCCATACTGGAGCAAAGAAAGCTTTTTTTTTCATTGTCTTACAATGTTGAATAGTTGATGGCAATGGCATTCCTCTGTTTTAATTTTTATTTGAAGGTCCAATAGATCAGTATTAATTTGTCTTAGTTTCTTTTATGTTTCTGTGATAAAGTAACCTGTCAGTAGCAACTCTGAGAAGTAGGGATTTCATTTTCCTTTGCGTCTCCAGAGGGGCACAGTCCATCACTGTGGGAAGACACAGTGGTAAGAAGGGAAGGTATGGTGTCAGGGTCAGGAGCCTGGGGGGCCACAGTGTGTCCACAATCGGAAAGCAAAGGGCAGTGGATGCACGCTAAGCTCACCTCTCCATTTATACAGGTCCAGAATCCTAGCACAGAGCACAACACTGCCCACAGTGGTGAGGCCTTACCACCACATCAGTTAACCTAACCAAGATAATCCATCACAGGCTAGCCCAGAAGCTTGCCTAACTTAGATAATCCTTCACAACTATGTCCATAGCCTTATCTTCCAGGTAGTTGCAGATCCTGTCAAATTGATAACCATCCCATAAACATTGTTTATTTTTAATATCTTTCATCTTAATCTATTGAATTAGAGTTCATATAGTAAAGAGTTCCTATAATAAATATTCATACTAATTGATGTTTATTTATATAAACAATTTCATAGTCACTATGATATCAAGATCTAGCACATTCCAAAGTTCCAGAAGACTCACATGTGCTTTGCTCTTACTCCGAAGCTTAGTGACTGGATCAAACTAATACTAAGTAGTGAGGGATCTGACTGAAGGAATCTATATGCCATTTTCTGAGCACAGAAAATGTGGAGAAATGTGAAAGTGAAGCCCGCAGGTGCCCAAAGAAAAGCTGCAGCCTCAGAGGCCACTCTTTCCTTTGGTGCTATTGAAACATTCACATGCAGAGTACAGATGGCTGCTACACCACCCTGGAATGAGGGTGATCCTCATTCCTCCCCTGAAAACCAGAAGCACTGTTTCTTGTTTTTCATATAAGACATTCAGTGAAAAACAAGTCATTTGTTAATTCTTTGGAATTCTCTATTATGTTGGTCGTTTTGGCTTCGGAACTTTCACAGCAAAGTGAACGCCGTGGCATTGAGGGCACAAAGCAAGGGCATCCAGACTTCTTGTGCCGGAAGCAGAGAGTACAGCAGAGGGTACGGGAATAAAACAGAGTGAAGGGCCCAGGCCAAGTCTCATTTCTGCCCATTAAGATGCCACTTCTTACCTTTTGTCAGCACCTCATAGTGAAATTATGTCATGAATTCCTCAAAGGGTTGATCCACTCATTACCTTAGAACTCTCATGATACAGTCATCTCGGGAAAGGACAGAAGAGACACACTGGCAGGTGTGTGTCATTAATCTGGCCATTTCTTAATCTAATCAAGTTGAAAATCAAAATGAACCATTATATATATATATGTGATGTATATGATTATATATTATATACATCATATATACATATCTATGATTACAATATCATATGATTATATATATTATATACATCAGATGGGGCGTGTGCACTTGTAAGAGGCAGTGCAGACACAAGTGTTTACTGGCCTGTCAGGCTAGCCTACTTGGAGAACATTAGACCAATAAGTGACGTTGTTTTAGACAGAAGGTGGGTGATGTTGGCAAAAGGACACCTGAAGTCCTGTGATCTCCACTTTACCTACATACATGTGCATTGTACCTCACATGAACCAAAAGCTCATGATAAGTTCAACTTATGAGGATGTATTTATGTTGCCTCATGATTTTAGGAGATTCAGTCTTTCTTAGTCCTGTTGCCTGTGGTCTTGTGCAAGGCACAATAGTGAGCAGTGCAAATGGGACACACTGCTTCTTAAGGGCAGCTGGGAATCCAAGAGAAAGAGCAGAGGCCAAGTTCCTAACACACCCTCCCATTGCACACTATCACATGAGACATTCAACCCTGTCTCACCTCTTAAAGATCCTGTTACCTCCCAGCAGCACCATGGACTAGGGAATCAAGCTTTTGACACATAGACCTTTGGGGAAAATTTATACAAACCATTGCAACAATTTGTAACTTTTCACAACTCATTCTTAGGCTGGTGGCACTTATTTGTACATGATATTGAAAAATCCTGGTGACATGAGGATTCTTCATTTTGTTCCTGATCCAAAGCAAACATTTTAATATTTCACTACAATATATTAAAATTTCTCTGTTTACAAAGACTTTGTACCGTGTGTATTTGTTGATTTATTGCTGCATAACAAAATACTTTAGACATTAATGGCTTCAAACAACAATGGGTTTGGGAACATGTTTAGGTGTGATTCTGGTTTGAGTTTCGTGGTACTGAAAACACAGTATCAACTAAAGCTGTACTCATGTGAAAGACTTCTTAGAGATGGATTACTGGCTCTCAAACTGGCTCACACATGGGCTGCAAGTTGATGCTGATGTGGACATTGGGCAGAGTCTTCTCATCTTTCCTGTAGGCTTCCTATAGGATTGTTTGCATAGACTTATAATACAACAACAACCTTTGGTCAAGTGGACTACAAAAGGACTACAAATAAAAATGTTTTTATGTTAAACTTGACTCACATCTTCTCTTTCTACAATGGTCTGAGTATACAGGTCTACCTGACACAATGTGAGAGACAATGAATAAAATGTATGGGAAGTTGCTTTCTACTGAGCCCCTGAACCAAGCACCAGAAAATCAAGGCTTTAGAGAATGAAGCCACTCTTACTGGTGCTACAAAATCAAATTGAATATAGCAGCAGAGCAGTTTTCCAAGAACCAGAGAGTTGAAAGCAACCAACTGTAAGATGCCTAGCCAGCTCAGATCAATGATACAGTCTCCTCTACTTCAACCTTATTAGTAAACAACTTCACAGTGACTTATTGACTTCTTGTTCCTTATTCCTGATTCATACAACTTTTCTATGAAAATAACTTCAAGGTATTCCTAAGTAAAATAATGGATTGATCCAAGAAGGGAGGAGCCATGGGATCTGAGTAACAATAGTGACCTGAGTAGTAACCATGATAATTTCAGTGACCTAGTCCACCAATAGTCAAGAGTTACAGAATAGCTCTGTAAAAGTCCCAAAGAGCAGATGGTTTGATTAAGAAAGAGAATGAAGGACTCCAGGAATTTGGTAAGTGATACAAAGAAGTTTTATGTATGTAGGCTATATTTATGAGATACTGGGTTGGATTTACACCATATAAAATAAGGGGAGAAAGTGGTATAGACACTGCATGATGGGGGAATTAATGAGACAGAATTTTCCAAATATTGACTGAAGCAAAAGGAGTTGACTTTTAGGCAATGGATAAAAGAAAACATCTACTGTACTGGATGCCTATTGGAGAATGTAATTGAATATGCTTCTTGGCCAAAGTGGACCACATTAAAAATAACTTTGGCATGCAGCAGGCAGAGGAGAGAGAAGTATTAATACTGTTGAAAAGGGGTCAAATATATAATTATTGAAGACAGGTTTTTCTATACATTAAAATTTCAAATATACCAGAATATCTGAGATAAAGCAAATACGAAAAGGAGGGAAAAGGAGAATTATGTGACTTCAATATTATCTCGTGTCATGTAATCTACTCCACATTTTCAAAAGTAAATAAATCAATAAACACAGCTTGTTCTGGTTTGCCGCAATGTCATTGTGATAAAACACTGACCAAAAGCAACTTGGGGAGGAAAGGGCTCATTTCATCTTGCAGGGGACAATGATGACAGTTCTTCATCAGGGGAAGGCAAAGGCAGGAATCCGGAGGCAGGAACTGATGCCGGGGCTGGAGAAGACTGCTTCCTGACTTGCTTATGTGGCTTGCTCCGCTTGCTTTTTTATACTACCTAGGACAGTGGTTCTCAGCCCTCTTAATGCTGTGACCCTTTAATACAGTTCCTCATGTTGTGGTGACCTCCCTCCATTCATAGAATTATTTTCGATGCTACTTCATAACTGTAATTTTCCTACTGTTAAGGATGTAAATGTTTTTGGAGATAGAAATTTGCCAAAGGGGTCACATCACACAGGTTGAGAACCACCGACCTGGGACCTCCTGCTCAGAAGTGGCACCACTAGCTTTATGTAAGATGGTCCTCCCACACCAACCATTAATAAAGAAAATGCTCCACAGACTTGCCTACATGCCAATCTGATGGTGGTAATTCCTCAGCTGAGGTTCACCTTTCTTATGTGGCTCTAATTTGTGTTATGTTGCTAAAAACTAACCAGCACACAAATTGAAATACATTTTCTTGAGTTATGGAGATAGCCATTGGCTTATGTAAAGCAAAGGAAATGAGTCAAGAAATCCCATGTGTCTGTGGTCAATCACTCCATCTTACCTTGACTGTAATGTCTAAAAGCTCAGAACAGCCACTACCTATAGATAAAACATTGGTGACTCTGAAACTTTCCTGCATCCCTTTGTTCATTTTGTTTCTTACACAAGGTTTTCAGAATCTTATTCTTCAAAGAAAGACTTGAATGGTCTGACTCACGATGGCTTTTGGAATTGATAAAGAGCAAAGCCCTCCTGGCCATAAGGAGGGTGAGCATGAAGGTTGGCAATTCTAAGTGATGCTTATCTGAGTGACAGATATCAATGCCACAGACAAGTTGAATAAGAAACTGAAAGAAAAATGTTGGTAATTTGATCTATTTTCAGAATACAGACCACAGGAAATATCATGAACATGTTCCATAGTGACTCCCTATAGTCCAGAGCACTGTGATGGTATGCGCATAAAATTCCTTGACAGCCAGATGTGTTGGGACAGCATGACAACATAGAACTACTTGGGGTAGGCTCACTTTTGTGCATGGATCTGGTAACAAGTCCAGAATTTATCAATGGTCAAAATGTTGATGGTGTCTGAAGACAGTTTCAGCTTTTCTGGTGATGCTAACCTTTAATGGTGATGCAGATCCATGATCTGTGGCTGAGCAGACTGTAACAGGCCACAGCCAAGTGAGGCAGTGATGTCTCAGGGGCCATTGGCATGGCATAGGATAGGATTTGATGAAAACTACATGCCTATTTCAGGAAGGCATCCACATTTGCTTGGAGGCTATGATTTTCTATTGTTTTTACTATTATGAGACATTCTTCATAGTATCTATCAATATACTAGCTTTCCACATCACTCCTGAAATTTGTATGAATGTGAGTGTCTTCCTTGGGGTAGCTAGGGCAGTACATTATTTGCCCTCCAATTTCCAAGAATCAGCTTGTTTTAACATACATAACATATATTACAGAACATCTTAGCTTTCTGTATGAAAGGGATTGAGAGTTGTTTTACCAAAGAAGCTTAGTCAACACACACAGAGGCCAGGCAGGTCTATTAGCATCTCAGAGGATCAAGGGCTACAACAGATTTAAATGAATAAAGCCACAAGGTACATTTCAGAAAACTGCTTGGAATGAAAATCAATTCTGTATTTGAACTGAATTCAAATAAATCTATCTGTGCATCTGCACTCCACACAATACCCTAGGACTTCTACTAACTACTTGCAAGAAAGTCTTATTTAATTTTATCCCCCAGAATCACATGTACTTACCATTTGTGATGAACTGCGAAGTCCAGCCTAAGACACTTAGAGAAAATCTTTTTAAGCTCGAAAGTCACAAATACTGACCTTCTATTTTTTCCCAGGTTCTATACAGGTACAATTACTAAAATTCTAGATTTATAAGTTTACTTATTGTCTTTAAAGGTGACTTAAATAACTTAATAATAATAAAGAAAATGTAGCATCAAATTAATCAGTCAAAGAGGCCAACACACCAAATATTGTTTTATGTACATTTGGGTTTTCATATATTGATGGAATAAAGGGCATTTTAAGGAAAATCAAGGCAGGTGAAATACTGAATACTAATTAGAATTAGTATTCAGTGTTAAAAAACATTTTTATTTTCTCTGAATCTTAAGATGGGACATGATAGTGGATATTGTCATGTTTGAACGACACAGTGTAGATGAAAGACTGATAAACTTAAAAGAGTCTACATAAAATAATAAGCCACTAAAAAAGGGGCCTAAGGAAGACATGTCATTATGAGGAAAATACAAGTTTATAGGAGCTGAATTTTATCCTTCAATAATATATCTATTTGCTTCTCTAGTTTCAGGACAAAAGCTTTATTATTCCTTATTTAAATAACAAAAGACAAATTATTCATTTTATTTATTATTTATATTTTAATTGATTTATTTGTGTGTGTCTATGTGTGTATGTATGTATTTTGGGGGGTGTGCATTTGGAAGTCAGAGGACAACTTGTGGGTGTCAGTTCTCTCCTTCCCATGTCGGTTTTGTGGACTGAACTCACAATCTTGGGCTTGGTGGAAAACACTGTTACCCACTGAATCACCTTGTTAGCCCCTTTCTGTTTACTTTTAAAGTTAGTATACAAAGTAGTGAGCTTCATTATAATTTTTGTTTGTTTGTTTGTTTTGGTTTCTTCAAGACAGGGTTTCTTTATGTAACTTCCCTGGCTGTCCTGGAACTCACTGGAACTCCCCAGGCTGGCCTTGAACTAACAGACATCTGCTTGTCTCTTCTTCCTGAGTGCTGGGATTAAAAGTGTGTGTAGTGATATATATTGTACCCTAATAAACTTGCCTGGGGATTGGAGGACAGAGCCAGCCACTAGATTAGACATAGAGGCCAGACAGTGGTGGCACACACACTTAATCCTATCACTCAGGAGGCAGAGACCCATCTGGATCTCTGTGAGTTCAAGGCCACACTGAAAACAGAGCCAGGAATGGTGGCACACACCTTTAATCCCAGTACTGGGAAGCACACACACCTTTAATCCCAGGAAGTGATATGGCTAGGTTGGAGAAAGGTATACAAGGCATGAAGAAACAGGAACTAGAAAAGTTCACCTGAGACCCTTTTGGGTGAGGACTTAGAGACTTTTAATCTGAGGAAACAGCATTGGCTGATGAGTTGGCGAAGTGAGGTTGGCTGTGACTTACTCTGCTTCTCTGAGCTTTCAGCTTTCACTCCAATATCTGGCTCTGTATTATTATTATTATTATTATTATTATTATTATTATTATTATTATAAGATCATTTAAGATTCGAATGATAGGCATGTGCCACCAGCACCCGGCTCATTATGGTATTTTAAGGATCACAGGTCATTCATCTCTTATTCTTAGTCAGGTTTTAATTTCCTTTTTAATGTTTATTTATTCTCCCCTCTCTCTGTTTGCATGTGTATGGTCCTATGGGCCATGATGCATGTGGAGGTCAGAGGACAACTGTTCTCAGTTGTTTCTTTTTCTCCACCATGTGGGTCCCAGGGATCAAGCTCAGTTCACCAAGCTTGGTGCAGGTGCCTTTGCCTGCTGAGTCATCACAAAGTCCTCCATACTTTCTTCTTAGTCATACTTTTACAGTTGCCCTCACTTACCCACAGCGTCCCCTTTGTTCTGGTCCCCTACATCTCTCTAAATATATACCCTTTGCATTCATGGAATGTGTATTCCATTGTCCTCACCTTTATACCTTTTTAATCTCCCTCTTAAGTTCTCTTCTTCCTGTTTCAGAGTCTTCTTTCTATGTTCATCTCTCTCTCTCACACACACACATCTATAAAAATTTAAATCTATGGTCTGCACACACACAGTTTTTGTTTTTTAAGTCTTATTTTGCTTAACATATGTTTTTTATAAAATTGAATGGGAAGAATCCCTATGAAACTCATTCTCCAATGCCTGCATTACTCTGATACTTAACTCTGATGAAAATACATGAAGCAGGAATATTATAGATCACTTTTCCCGATGAACATAGAGTGATTCTTCTTTCAGTGTGTGGACCATGGTAGACTGACTACATTCCAGTGGATATTCCCACACCCATAGTTAGCAGTGGCACAAGTGGACTTGATGGGTTATTAATAATAAAAAGACATGAAGTTGAGGGTTAGAGGGTTCAGTGGGTTTACGGAGATTTAGGAAAAGGACTGCAGTGTGAATTGATTAGAATACACTGTGCGAAAAATTTAAAGAATTGATACACACATACACATGTATAAAGATCATACACCATGATCAAATTAGATTTATTCCAGGGATGTGAGTTTAGTTCTTTACACTAGAATCAACAAGTGTGAGTCATTACATGAATAGCTTTAAGAATAGAAATCACGTGATCCTCTCAGTTGATACAGAGAAACCTTCAACAAAGTTCAACATCCTTTGATGAGAAAAGCACTAAAGAAACTAGAAATAGAAGGGGTGCACCTCAGCATGACAAACGTTGAGTTTGAAAAACCTGTAGCCAAAATCATAGTAAATGGGAAGACCCAAGAGTGTTATCTCCAAAACCTGGAATGAGGCAAGCTGCTCACTCTCTTTTCTTATTCAATTGCAGATGACAAGATCCTATACTTGAAAGACTCTAAAGACACCATTAGAAAATTCTCGACCTGATGAACACTTGCAGCAATGTAACAGGACATAAAATCAATGTACAAAATCAGCAAGTTTTCTGTATACTAGTAATGAATGAGTCAAGAAAGAAATCAGAGGGGGACATCCCACTCACAATAGCTTAAACAATACCTAAGCATAAACCTAACCAAAGAGGTGTGGTACCTCTGCAAAGCAACCTCAAGATTCTGAAGAAAGAAATTAAAGAAGATACTAAAAGATGGAAACTTCTTCAGGTCATAATAGGCAGAACTAATGTTGTGAAAATTGGCTACACTATTGAAAGCAAGCTACAGACGTCAGTGTAATCCCGATGAGAATTCCAATGACATTCTTCACAGAATTAGAAAAATAAAATAATCCTTAAAGTCATATAGAAGCACAAAGGGTCCTGAATTCTTAAAACAACCCTCTTCAGTGGAGGAATCACAATAACCAATCTCAAATTTTATTATGAAGCACAGTGAAAAGAGAAAAACAAAACAGTATGCTACTGGCACAGAAGCAGACATGTAGATCAACGGAATGAAATGCAAGATGCCAAAATAAATGTACACAGTTCCCACCACTGCATTTTGTTAAATCTGATAGAAATATCCATGGGAGAAGAGACAGTCTCTCTAACAAATGGTGCTGGAAAAACTGGATTTCCATACACAGAAGAATGAAACTAGACCCATGTCTCTTATCCTACATGAGAATCTATCAAAATGGATCAAAGACTTAATACAAGGCCTGTGAGACTTCTAGAGGAAAATACACATAAAATACTTTCAAATAGTGTAGTTGTATGTTTCTCTGGTCCACTTGGCCCACAGAGTCCCGTGTGCCCACTTATAAAACAATCATTGAGCAGCCTGGTCTCCAAAGTGAGCTCCGGGAAAGGTGCACAGCTACACAGAGAAACCCTGTCTTGAAAAACAAAAAACAAAAAAACAAAAAAAAAAACAAAAACAAAAAAACAATCATTGAGAAACTTATATTAATTATACCTGCTCGGCCATTAGCTCAGGCTTATTACTGACTAGCTCTTACATTTAAATTAACCTGTAATTCTTATCTATGTTTAGCCCCATGGCTTGGTACCTTTTCTCAGTTCTTTTTTGTCATCTTGCTTCCTCTGTGTCTGGCTGGCGACTCTTGACTGAGCCCTCCTCTTCCCAGAATTCTCCTCTCTACTTATTCTGCCTATACTATACTTCCTGTGTGGCTACTGGCTAATCAGCATTTTATTTATCAACCAGATCAGAGCAACACATATTCACAGCATATAGAACAACATCCCACAGCAAAATAGACATTGATGAGGATTTTCTTAATAGGATTCCAAAAGTACAGGAAATAACCTTGAGAGTTGATAAATAGGACTACACGAAACTAAGACACTGCTGCACAGAGAAGGACACAATCACTAGTCAAGTGGTAGTCCTCACAATGCAGGGGGTGGGGGAGCAGCACTTGCCAACGGTACATCAAGCAGTTGTTAATATCTTGGATAAATAAAAAATTGCAAAGACTTAACACCAAACTCCACAACATATCCAATTAGTAACTGAGCTAATGAACTGAATAGACAGTTCTCAAAAGGGAACTACAAATGGTCAGTAAAAACTTGAAAGTGTTTGTCATCCTTAGCCATTAGGGAAAATGCAAATTAACTGCCTTTGATAGTCTGAGTTAGCCCAGTCAGAACTGCTATCAGCAAGAAAACAAGTACCAAATGTTGATGAAGATGCTTTGAAAAAGGGGAACCCATACACACTAGTGGTAGGAATGCCAATAAAGTTAGATACTATTGAAACCAGAATGATGGTTCCTAAAAAAATCCAAAATGCAACTACCACACCAAGTCCCTGAGGTATGCACCCATAAAACTCTAACTCAATACACCATGGAAATTCTTGTATGTTCATGTTTATTGTTGTACTAGTAAGAATATCCAGGAAATGGAACAGCCCAGATATCCATCAGCAGATAAGGATAAAGATAATATGGTACATATACACAGTGTACCTAGAAAGAAAAGTGAACTTCTCTTTGCTGTCAAGAAAACTTCCTTTTTCAACAGACAGAGACCATGACAAAAAACTATAATCAATAAAAATGTAGAGTTGTAGAGCCCAGTCCCCAGTGGGTATATCTACAAAACACTCCAGCACCTATTACTCAGAAAACATTGCAGAAGAGAGGGTGGGAAGATTGTAAGAGCTGGAGGATTGGGAAGTTTGCAATGAGATCGTGTCTCCTAGTAACACAAGAAGCTATACCCATAAAGTTTCAGCAAGGTGACTTCCCAAATGTGAGCTGAACGAAGATGACACCAATGGACATGCCAAACTAGATGGGAAAAGCCCAGGAGGCCCAAGCCCTACATAAAGAACTACAGGCAACTAAGGAGAGCTGGGAATAGGAGAGATGGTCCTCTCCTGAAAAGTTACACACAAATAACAGTATCTGGATGCAAGAGGTTATATTTAGGAGTATTTGTATATGCAAATACACAAATGCAAACAATACTAGTAAAAAATGAGGCCATGAATATGAAGGAGAATGCGGTGGAGTATATGCAAGGGTTTGGAGGGAGAAAAGTTGTAACTTAATTATAATCTCAAAAATAAACCGCAACAAGAAAAAGTGAAAATCATGGCAGACACAGGGAAATGAATGAAACTGGAAATTATTATGTTATGCAAAGTAAGCTATGGTGATATTTTGTTTGTACTGAAATGTGATCTTATTTGAATGTTAATAAATAAAGTTGCCTGGGGGTCAGAGCTAATAGCAAGCCATAGCAGAAACTGGGCAGTGGTGGTGTACGCCTTTAATCCCAGCTCTTGGGAGGCAGAGCTAGGCAAATCTCTGTGTGTTCAAGGATACAGCCAGCATGGAGACACATGCCTTTAATCTCAATACCAACCATAGAAGACCTGGAGTTCTGTACAGACAGGCAGTGATGAGGCGGTCATGTGGTTGGGTTTACAACCAATGAGAAGGCAGAACAGAAAGTCTATATAAAGACAAACACACAGGAAGTAGGTCTCTTGGCTGGAGAGGATAGCTGCAGCAGTGAAGGGTAAGGCTCTTAGCTCTGACCTCTTGGGCTTTCATCTTTGCATTGGTTCTGTGTTTCTTTTTTTTTTTTTTTTTTTTTTGGTTTTTCGAGACAGGGTTTCTTTGTGTAGCTTTGCGCCTTTCCTGGAACTCACTTGGTAGACCAGGCTGGCCTCGAACTCACAGAGATCCGCCTGGCTCTGCCTCCCGAGTGCTGGGATTAAAGGCGTGCGCCACCACCGCCCGGCTGGTTCTGTGTTTCTTATTTAATAAGACGGTTACTTCTACAGTAAGCTATGCTCAGAAAGACAGCCACTGCAGCCAGAAATTTCTGTCCCGCCCAGTCCCACAGCCTCTCAGTCCCAAATAAACACACAGAGGCATATATTAATTACCATCTGTTTGGCCTATGGCTTGGCCTTCTTGCTAGCTAGCTCTTACAACTTAATTCAACCCATTCCTATTAATCTGTTTTGCCATATGGCTTTGTCACATTATCTGTTCTCTTACATCTTACTTCTCCTGGTGGCGGCTCAGAAAGTCTGCCCTGACTCTGCCTTTCTTCTCTCTCTGTCTCTCTTGGATTTCCTACCTAGCTCCATTCTGCCCTACCATAGGCCAATGCAGCTTTATTTATTAACCAATGGGAGCCACACATAGTCATAGCATATACAAAGACATCCCACAGCAAGACATTGCATGCTTACTCTCATATTCAGAACTGAAATTTAAAATTATGTATCTCTGTGTGTCTTTGTGTGTGTGTGTGTGTGTGTGTGTGTGTGTGTGTGTGTTTAGGTTATGAAGCTGGATAAGGGATCATGAGAAGGGAGGAAATACCTTAAGGGCGGTGTGTATAAGGAAGACTAACTAGGGGGAGAAAGGGAAGCATTCTGAGGACTGCAGGGTAGAAGGGAAGGGAATGGAGGAAGGGAACAGATTATAACAAGTTGTAATGACAAGTATGCTACAATGAGACCCATTACCTCAGTATTAACCTAAAAATCAATTTAAAAAGAAACACACCAAGTATACATGTGTCAATTTGTTTGCATATCTACACAATACACATTTGTATAAACATATGTGTAATTTTTGAACTTTTATAGTCATAATCTTTTTTCTTCTTATCTTACCTTGCTTTATATTTTCAAACTTACTTTTATTCGTGTGCATGTGTGCACATCTGTGTGAGTGTATGCCACATGAATGTAGGTGCCCAACGAGACCAGAAGAGGGCATTGGGCACTCTGAATCTGGAGTGGGTACTGGGAACTGAACTAGGGTTCTCTGTTATAGCAGAAAGTGCTCTTAATCACTCAGCCATCCCCCCCAGGCCCTGATTTTAAAAAAAAGTGCTAGGTATAAAACCCAAGGCCTACATGCATACTAGACAAGTATTCTACTATGGAGCCAACCCTAAAACGTCCTTGGATTATTTTTATGGTAGTGTCTTTGGATTCATCTGACTTCAATTAGTATCTGTAGCTTCCCCTCATTCTTTAGGCCCCATTTGTTTATTACTCTGCAGTTTCTCATGATCTCCTATCTGTTGCTCTAAATTAATGTTCTCTTGTTACATTTCTGTCATATACAATGCTGTTTCCCCCCTCCAACTTAACACAAGCTAGAGTCATCTGGGAAGAAGGAACTTCAGTTAAGGAATGATCTACATCAGGTTGATCTGTAGGTGATCCTGTGAAGGCATTTTCTTGATTAATGGTTAATGTGGGATGGACCACCCTGCTGTGGGTGGTTATTGATTGTATAAGAAAGGTAGCTGAGCAATCCAGGAGTAGGAAGCCAGTGAGCAGAATTTTTCTATGAAATCTGCTTCAGCTCCTGCCTTTGGGTTCCTGCCTTTGATGATGGAGTATTAGCAATAAGCCAAATAAGCCCTTTACCCTTCAAGTTGGCTTTGCTCAGTGTTTTATCACATAAGTAGAAAGCAAGCTAGCACATATACTAATGTGGTCACTTTGCAAACTTGTTAAGTGAGGTTTGCTATAAAGGGTGTGGTAGCAGAAAACATGTGGAGATATAAACCATGCCTTTCCACTTTAAGGTAAATCTCAACAAAAATGTTTGCATGTAATTCATTTATGGAGGATCAGTGGTTATATACACAAACATCCCTTTACGGCCCCCTTTGTGTTTTAAATATGTAGCAAATCAATAGGTTTGATAGAGAGATATTTGAAGATTTGAGGAATAAATTGAAGTTGTATTTTTTATGAACAAAAAACATGAGGCTTAAGCAGTTATTCATCCCTCAGATGAAAAACAATCTCCTAGAAAATCGACATGGGTATCTGACACCATAATGGACTTGCAACCACCCAGAAATATAGCTCTGATTTGCTATGTATCAAAAGTCTCTTGGGATTACATCCACAGTCTTTCAATTTATGAGGATAATACAGAAAAACGGAGCATCTGTCAGATTGTTGTAAACTATTGGCTTGAGGCAGTTCATATTTCAACATAGGATTACAGCACATTTCTTTCGATGATGTCACATCTTTATGAAACTGGTTATCATTGATCGCTGTGATGAAAATCAATAAAGAGCAGGAAATGAGGTGGCAGTGGCCAGTCTCGTTCTCAGGTCTGGAAGCCCACAGTCACTCAGGTGTCTAGAAATTTGAAAATCGTGCTTGTTTAAAAGTTAAACAAAGGAGTAATTTTCTCTTAATGTATTGGTATTTTGTGTTTTGTAAAAGGTGACTACATTCTTAAGTCATGAATTATTAAGATTTCGTTTTTGGCATGGCTAAATCTTAAAACAGTTTAGAATTGGCATGGGGCTGTCCAATGCAGTAAAAGTATTACTGGTGATCTGAGGGTCTGTGAACCAAGGAAGTTTGGAACCTTCTAAATCAGTGTTTGCTTTCTGAAGCTGGTGAATCTTTAAGTCTGTTATTTTTTCTCTATAAACAATAAAGGAAAAAAGTGACACTCTCAGAAATTTATTTGTCTACACATGGACACAATACGGTAACTGGGTTTGTGGCTAAATCCCCCAGTTTCTTAGTTCCCCATTCTTTAACCCAACAGTGAACTCAAAAATAGTTGAGTAGCAGGTGAGTCTATCCACCATTAATTACCACTTGTAGAACAGTATTTATGAGGCTACACTTTGATAGACATGGAATTTAAAAAAAAAAAAGAAAGAAAACCTTGATGGAACCTTCTAGCCATAGAGTTCTGAGAAGCCTAGGGTACAGGAGATGCAGAGAGCCAGTTCATTCCACTTGGTGAAGGAACTGAAGCATAACAGTGTGAAATATGATTCTTGAATCAGCCCAACAGTGTGATATTTATCTTTAGCCACATCTTCCCTGAAGGATTGTTAAAATGACCTTGAATCTCTGGCAATATCTAGCAAGTTATAAACTACCTCTCCCTTGACTTCCAACAAAGGAGAATTCATTCTTTAATGTGTAGCTCAATGTCCTGTGCCTTCCTAAGTCTTTGCTCAGTGTTCTGTATTCAACTCTTCAGGCTTGTATTTATAAATCCATTTATATCACTATCATGGTAAATTGTTCTATTGAGCCCAGTAATCTTAAGAATGGCCCAAACCTTCTTCTTTGGTGGAAAATACATCCCAATAGATTTTGAGTGTTGTCCATTGTAGCATGTGTTAATCTTATGAGATTCACAGGAAAGGTTATTCCATAACCCAATGGTGTCAATAGATGAGGCCATACCTGGTTTGGCCTTCCTCACACTGGAGAGAAACCAATATCTGAGCCTCTGTGTTAAGCACTAGCAGAATACTGTGTGCTCCAACATGTCAGTCAGGTAAGGTCTATTGTAGTTGGGTTACACTAACGTTCTTGTATTGAAGTTGGAAGGCTAGGGGTGGCCTGACCTTGTCAATTCACTTCACTGAAAACCTACTGCAGCTGTCTGTGATGTTAATAATACAGTATACATTCTCCACTATGGCTGTGCACTGAATACTATTTATTTCTATCCTCCATTCGATTATTCCTTGAGCACCAATCATATGACAACTCTTCAGATACTTTAGTAAAGAAAATTAAGATCCTTTTTCTCATGGGGCTAATTACATGAACATGAAGACAAAATAAACAGTAAGTTATAAGCTAAATATGTGGAGAGAGAGAGAAGAAAAGAAGAGAAAAGAGAAGAAAAAGAGACAGACACACACAGAGAATAAAGCCAGAAAAAGTGGGAGAAGACAGTACCAGCCAGAAGCTGGCAACTGTATGTGTCAACAAGAAAGGGGCAGTAATTGTTTTTCTATGTAGACCAGATGTAACTTCAGCTTTGTGGGTCATAGAATCTCAGAAACAAGGGTGCACGCTGTCCATGGTACAAAGGGAGCCACAGACAACTTTAAGTGAATCTGCTTGGTTGTGCTTTAATCAAACTTTTTTTTTTTTAAACAAAAAATAAGCTCCTGAACCTATACAAATCTCACAAAATATATACAAAAATTTGGCCCCTGAACCATGATGTATTGGCTGCTGGATTGCAGTATTAAAGTAGTAAATTGTCTTTGACAGATGCCTCTCTGAGAAAAAGGATTTGAGAATATCACTGAAAGATATTTTATGCTGCCTTTCTGGGACTACACTGCATTCTTACTGGGCTTCATTGTGTCTGTAATTAGCATCAAGCTTGGTCCTATTTTGGGCCCTGATGTTAGCTGGTCTCACTTCTATGTCTACCTGCAGTGCTTCCTCTGGATTATGTAGTTCATGTAGTTCTCAAGTTACGTCACCAAGGAAAATGTCATCTTATACGACATTCCTGACAACCATCCAAACTACTGCCCCCAACTCAAATTTCCATCGATCCCATTGCCCAATATGTCTTGATTGTGACATCACCACCATGTAAGCAGGTTTCCTTTATGCTTTGGTTTTCTCTCTCAGCAGTTTCATGAGAATAGCCAACAGGAATCTTGTCTAACTCTCCAAGCTATGCTCAGAAAATAAAAGTGTCTAGTGTCTAGTCGATATTCCATAAATAGCTGTTAGATGGACGATAGTGAATAACATTTCTGAAGAGCCAGCCAGCATTCGGTTAACAACAGTGTTTTGTTACTACAAAAGTTATAACTAAGATCTGAATTGTCCAAGGAAGCTAGAAATCCACATGTTTATGTTAAATTTCTAAGTTAAAAAAGTTAATCCAAAAGTATATTTTTCTTGTCAAAGCTGTTTACCTGGGACATGTGCTGTATACTTTCAGGGACACACAGAGTTTCTTCTGTGCTTCACTATGAAAGGTGACTTTTGTTGTTTTAATATTTCTTCATGCATACAGTATACTTTGATCATAATGGTTCTACTTTTTCAATTCCTCCCAGAACCTCCCCTCACTCCCAATCCATCCAACTTCATAGTCTTTCACTCTTCTTCTCCCCACCAAAAATAAATCAACCAAACAAAACAAGGAGGTCACAGTAAACAAAAAGTGCACGAGTGTACACAGAGACACAAAATGCATGCATGCTGGCAAGCACAACACAATACAACAAAACCCACAGTGGAGTCTGTTTGTGTTTGCCAACTACTTTTGGGCCTGCTGCCTGCTCAGGTGAGTTTTTGCTATCTCTAGTGACACTCCATTGATGAAATCTGATTCCCTTTCCCAGTAGGTATCAACTGCAAATAGATTCTTGACTAGAGGACTTTCTGTCCACTTCCCCTTCTCCATGCTGGGAACCTGTCTGACTTAAACCTGTGCAAGCCTTGTGCATGCTGCCACAGTCTCTGTGAGTTCATTTGTGCTTCGGGCCTACTGTGTCTGGAAGACATTGTTTCCTTGGAGTCATCCACCACCTCTGGCTCTCCCAATCTTTCTGTCTCCTCTTTCCCAAAGATCCCTGACTGTTAAGTGGAGCGGTTTTATAAATATATCCCATTTGTCTCTCACTCTCTGTACATCATCCATTTGTGGGTCTCCATGTTAATTACTATCTACTGCAAGGAGAAGCTTATCCTATGAGGGTTCAGTGATGCTCTTATCTATGAGTATAACAATATGGCATTGGGAGTTGTGTTATTGCTTTGTTCCTTTAGTAGAGTAATAGTAGTGAGTGGAAATGTGACATTAGATAACAAAAGGCCAATAGCTAGTTAGTGGCACCATACTTCTTACCTTCAGACATATACTTTTGTACTTAAAAGAACCACATAGATCAAAGCTATGTTTTGTTCTACAAGTAATATGTTTCATCAAGGTAAAATATTCACATACCTGGTGAATAAACTTTGGGAACTGATGTCAGCTCACAGGATTTCTTTTTACTGCCAATGCCTAGTTGTTTTTACTACAGCAGGGTGGAATTCCTGTCCGTGAACTCTTGAGCTATGTGGCATAATTTTAAAGTACTATGAAAGTAAGAAAAGACTGTATCTTATTGATTCAGTAATGTACCTCTGAGCATTGTGCTTATTTTTGGCAGATATTCAATAAATATGTATTGTTTTAATAAATGAATAGAGTCTATATTGACAATGATATGTGGAAGATGTGAGTAAACTAAAATAAAACTATTTTGTGTAATTTTGTTTTATTGGAGAAACAATTTTACTCAAGCCAGAAATGTTGAAAATCTAATATTTTAATGCAAATTCAATATATATTATAATAGTTGAATCTGTAATGAATGAAAATATATAATGACCCAAGGGTCCCAATCCTGAATGTACTATAAAGTGCTAATCACAGTATTATTGTGATGTTTACTGAATACCAATATTTTATACTTATTATTAATGTGCATGTTAAAAAGAAAGTGATGCTCTATCTCTCATTTTTTTGGTTACAATTTATATTCCTGTTGAGAGTCACATGGGTACTGAAGGGCCATATCAGGACTAGTCTCCAAGTCAGGTTCTCTTCAACTGCTTTGAGCATGGCTGATATTTCAGAGAAATTAAACAGTGGAAGCCCAGCTCTGAGAGTGTTGATAGTAAGATAATCTCTTTCACTTCCTATTTCCTGTAAAAGCATGGCAATGTTGGTTAAAAGCAATTATCAAAGGCCTGCCTATCTGTTAAACAGTTAACAGATGTTACCATGTAAATGAAAACACCATGTTTTGCTCCTTGGTACCATTCTGTCTTTACCGTTTGCTTAGTTCTCTTGTGTCATTTACATATCAATATTTCCAGAGTTATAGCAGTAGGTCTGACATCATTTGGAGTATAAATCTTCCTTCCATGCTGCTCTGCCTCTGTGACTGATGCCTATATTGTGGCACAGTTGATAATATTGAGAAACTGGAGTTTCTTTTTCTCTATCAGTGATTTTATCTGCCAGTTCTTAAAATGGTGACACAGGGAAATGAGAATTAAATTGTTTTTGTCAAAGCACAAGGCCTTTAGAAGTGAATAAATATAAACCAGCCAGCATTACAGTCTCTTGAGCACTTTATTTGTTATAAAGACAAATCCATAGCACACAATGGCACCTTCTTACTCCCAACATCCAGGATTACAAACAATTAGCTCATAAAATGGTCTCAGCTTTTTAATGTGTTGTTTTAGATATTATTGAAACCTTATAAAAACAAGACTCGCTACAAACAGGATTGGTGTTCAATGTATATTAAATGAGGTCAGATAATTAAATTCAAAATAATTTATAAATATTCAGATAAGAAAATTGAAATTACAAAAGCATATTTTGGTCAACATTAAACTGAATTACAACTGTGTGTGGTTAATGCTTATCTACACAGCTAAGTTTTTGTTAAAATACAGTTTTAGTTATCAAATAGTCTACCTCATTCTCCAGTACAATCACCTACTTCATTGGTAACACTCAGTACACAATTCATCCAGAAACCACCCATTTTACTCTAGTCCAGCTGGAATGCACACGCTTCTGTCTCAAAGATGCAGCCCACAAAGTGCCATCATCCCCTGGCTACAAAATAAAATACAATATTTAAAGGTAAAAACTCAGAGAACTTCGGAAATGGTAACCCATTCTCTCTGTGTTCATGAAAATAGGCAATCCAATTTGAAAGTTTTTGAACCAATGTAAACTCTAGAAAACTCATGTTGAAGTATGGGAATAAGGACTCTGCACTAATATAGTGCATAACAATACAGTGTCAGACTCGCCATTTACAGTAAATGCCTTGATTGGACTTTCCCGTGGATTGTCAATATGTGGCTGAAGATCAAGTTTACTCAAGTCTGTGGGAAATCCTTCATGTTTTTCTTCCTCTCATTTTCAAACAGGAAGAGAAGGGTTTTCAGGCCTCTTGGGAAAACCAAAAAAGTAAAACACTCACACCCACAAACAACTCGAAAACGAAATGGCAGACCCAGTAATCCTTGACTCCATGTCCAAATGAAGTTGGGGCACTATTACTTTTTCAGTATTTGTATTCTGCCCAATGTATCACATCATGAGATTCCTCAAAGAACTGAGAAGTCTGAGAGCTACAAAAGAGAAAGCATTTAAGGCAGCAGTTGATGTCTACATTTGGATTCCTTTTTCAAGTTACATGTCCAAGTCCCCATCGTAGGCCAAGGTCAGTGGCTTCTGATGGCGAGGTGTGCTTTGATGTGGTTTTGGCTTCTTGCTGCAAAGGGAAAAGAGGTCTTCAGATAAAGGTTATAGAGCTTTCCTTCAGCTGTCAAAGACAATCTTGAAGACTGGGAGTTCAAATGGGAAAATTACAAATGACTCATTTACCAGGAAGTATGGGTTTTCTCTTTTGACTAAGTCATGTGGCTCTTATCAATGGAGATACAGTTGGCAGGGGAGGGGGCAGTTTTATCATTGTGTGAACATCATAGCTCAAGCTGTCCCAATCTAAGCTGACTCCAGCTTCACTGGGCCCATAGGAGTAAATGTAGCCAGCATGATTAGAAAGTACAGTTTTTGGTGTATGCCTGTATTCCTCAATTTAGCTCTTTTAAAATACAAGCCACCATCTTTTCAAAATCTTAAAAATGGTTTAGTGGATTGAGCAGCTTAGGAGTAGAGCCATTTTCTGTATTTGTTCTTGCTTACACACAGGAAGGTAGACATCTGCTGCTCACTAATTCCTAAGCTACCATGACCTCCACATCCCAGATGTTTAACATTTTAAGCAGCTGGAGCAGCCAGACTCCTGTGTCTTGCTCTGGCCTTGTTTTTAAGCAAACATATTTCTGCTTTGGCCTGAAAACTGATATTTTTTTGGCTAGAACCCACTGTAATTTAGCAGTACAAGTTTACCAGTTCTCTGCAAAACCATCCTCACCTGGGCCTCGCTTTGCCTGTGAATGACAACTTTTTTCATGTTGAGGAAGGCTGCTTTTCCTACTCATAAAGAACCTGATGTGCCAAATTCACATGAATAGCCACCATGTATTTACATTCTTGTTTTTTATATATGAAATTTTTGTCATGTACTCCTCTTCTCCACACAGACCCCCTTCTCCACAGAGCCTGGCTCTGCCATGTCTTCAGAGGCTAGCTCTCTTCTGCTCTGTCCTCATCAGGGATCTCTCTCTCTCCCTCCCTCCCTTCTGCTCTTAGATTGCTATGACATGTAGTACATAGTAGCATCTATTATTTATTTTTATTCAATGCAGACTGAGTGCCAAGTCTGTGCCAAGCATTTTATATTTATTCTTTCAATAAGTCCCAGAACCCGAGAGCAAGGTACTTCTTAGAAGCAACATTCTCTTCTGCTTGGAAAAATGAGTTGAATTTTATGTCCAGACCGAATTTAAATGAAAACGAAACATTGTAGTTTTATAAAAGGCAGTTTACTACTGTGTCATCTGCTGTCATCACTCTCTGTCATGGGAGCATCTTCGTCACTGAGCAGTGTCCCCATTTCCCCTCCTGTGTTCCCTGGCAACCGCTAATCAACCTTCTGCCTCCACACATCTCTTGATCGCATCTCTCGATGCTCGCTGTCTCACACGAATGGAGCCGAACCAGCGGTGGCCCTTCGTGTCTAGCTCCTTTCACCCTGTGGTCAGAGTGCTGAATTTCCTGTTACCTGAATTAATGAGAGTATGAAGAGTTTGGCAGAACCAGTTGGAGGTAGGATTTCCTAATCTGAAATGCCCAAGTTCTAATCAAAGAGCAAAATTAATTTTTCTGACTCATGTCTGAAGCAAGCCATCTAAGCTAAGAAGATAAAAACGATCTCCAAAACTTTACTGAATGGAACCATACATCCTCTCAGGGGCCTTCACCCAGCACCGGGCATGCAGCAGGCTCCCACGGAAAATTTGCTGGGTGCTGGGCATGGGCTGCAGGCAAACAGCTTCCAGGTAGAGAAGCTGATGGGAAGCAGCAACTTGATTTAGAATCCTCCTCAGAGAGAGCCTAAGCTTCGATATCCTGCTTTTCAGGCTCTCTCCAGTTCTCACAGGGGTACTACATAATTACTTGACTAGCATCCAATTTAACTTTATCCATTTGAATCATTGGTATATTCCAGAGGCTTTATTTGTAGCTGGGTGGAGCTTCTAACATGGATAATAAACCTGGCTTGAAACAGGGTCCTTGGTATGCTGACCCATGCATTTAAAGGTAGTTAAAAACAAAACAAAACAAAACAAAAACCAGAGGAGAGGTTGGGACCTCCTGGAAATGACACCTTGTATATCTACCTTAGTGAGTGTCAAGAATTTCTTCTGAAGTAATGGTAAAGATGTCCCCATGTCCCTACTATGTGTGAAAGAACAGGGAGTAAACAGAGGGTTGGGAATTGTAGATCCTACAGTTCCTGGCAGTCTGCCCTGGTTTTGCATGTGCTATATGTTCCTAGGTGAGGAAAAAATGAGAGTTGGGGACCTGGGCAGTGAAGGCAAGGGACAGCAGTGGCTAGATTTGTATGAGGAGATAAAATCATTGCCTGGGAGACATGTAAACTTGGCTCGGCTCTGCGAGTGGGGCCTGGGAAATTCTGCTCAGAATGTGCACAGATGTTTTCATGTCTGCTTCCCTATGTAGATTTATGAGCACAGTTTCCACCTCTGAGGCAATGGAGGACTGGAGACCTTGGTGGGCCATGCATGGCACGGAGTCACCGAGATTAGGACTTCCTTCACTGTGACTCACTGTGAACACTGTGAGCCCAAAAGTCTCAAGTATGAATTTGTAAGACCTGAGAACCTTTGAATATTTTAAACAAATGAAATCCCTCCCTAATGGTAATCTGGGAACTCTGGAGTACAGGTCCCTGTGCAGCTGTGGTGAACAAAACTTCCAGGCCAGTTAAAGAGCCTCCTAAAAGGGAGAGTGTGTATGGCCTCCTTATGAAAAACCACCAGCTAAGAGGCCTGTCTTTGGAGTCCTGGGCCCCCTTTTCTTCTGCTTTTTGGAACATGTCCCCTTTAAGATAAATGTTTCTTATTTTTTTTCCTCCATAAACTCTGGTGTTACAAAAGCATAATCGCTCCTCTCCATCAAGTAAAATAAGGGACCCCAAAGGCCTGCACACAGTTCACAACCGCCGCTGCCAGCACCCAGCCGGCATCTGCCCCCGGCACGCCATTCTCCTGTTGAGCCTGACAGAGTGCTCTGGACAGCCACTACTGCTGGCAGAATCAGACAAAGCCTAAGACCATGCTCCCGTCCTGGCTATGAGAGATCATCAATGACAAATTTGAACGTGACCTCTTTTGAGGACATCTGCATTTTAGCAAAGGGTGAGAACGCATTCAGCCAGGAAAGGGGGCTGCCAGGAAAGCCACTGACACCTCCGAGTGCCCTGGAGTACAACCCACAAGGAACACTCCTAAGCTAGCTGAGGTTGCGTAGTTTGATGGAGGCAGGGAACATTTTTGTTTGTTTGTTTGTTTGTTTGGAGAGCTATCTGTGAGAGACAAGCTTCTGGAAGCCAGGGCAGCACTCTTAACCATGGATGGCAAGTCTGTTGCCAAAATGTGTTGCCAGAATGGACATGGTTATCTAGAGTGTCTTCCAGGCACTATGTCCAGGTTAACCATAAGCTCATCTAGTGTGCAGCTTCAGCAAATCATTCCCAGGGAAACCTGAGCTGAGGAGCCTTTCAAAATCCCCAGTACTAACGGATGCTCAGAAGGCCATTGTGGGAAGGAAATGCTTAGGGAGACTGTTTTTCTGCTTTTCTAAAAAAGTCCTTACAAATTTTATTATAAATTGCTTTCATTTAAAGTATATGTCTAAACCCTGGTATATTGCAGGAATTCTCCTATCATAAACCTTTTATTTTGGTGGAAAATATAACATGTCCAAACTGTCATCTTTTAATGCTCCTACAACCATTTAATGGAATGAGCTGTTGTGAAACATGCATTTGAGGGTCTGTACGTGGCTCTTTGAGGTAATGAAGGACATGTCTCTCCAGGGCTGTGATTCACTTTACCTGTAGAAATGTAGAATCTTGAAGGTGGAAATGGACGCTCTCACAGTGCATGTAAAAACCCTGCAGGCTTACTCAAGGGGGAGAACTTGTAGAAGAAGCCTGCACTTTGGGCTCAGCCCAATACAGAGCTGATTCTCCAAGCCAGGTGACCACAGAAACAGTATTTCAGTTAACTGCTCTTTAAACTAGAGTGACAACCACAGTGATTAATGAAAACTGTGCAGTATTTCTGCACCTAACATACAAACATTTGACTTTTACTCATCCACAAACCCTACAATCTTAAAAAAAAATCTTTATATTAATCAAATTATTTATTTATTCACTTATCTAGATGTTCAAAAAATAATGATCCAATCTGTGGTGTAAAAGAATCCATAAAACATAGCCAACAAAGTCTCCCCTCTAAAGTCTTTGGGGTTCTATAAAGAGTTGAAAAATACCTACGCAAACAGCTACACTGTCAGCAGGAAGTTAGTGCTGCAGGGAGGAGACACCAACAAGCTGTTCCCGGCTCTTTGAGAAGGACATAGGTTGGAACCTGAATTTTACTGGAAGCGTGGGTGGAATGCCAATAACTGGCTGTGAAAACTTCCTTTGTGTTAAAGGGGTCACGAGGATTAAACCGTGAGAAATACCTTTGCTATATGGAAAGGTTTTGTTCCGTGGAGATCGTGAATAAACACACAGGACGTACACAATGGCCCGCCAAATGTGAACAGACAGAGTCGGCTGTTGGGATAAAGCATCTGAAACAGCAACACAGATTCACAGACGAGCTATGTCTCAACCATGTGTGTGGAAATGGATATGGGAAAGAGGAAAGAATACACCTGATTGCAAATGGAGGAACTGATAGGATTGCCAAGTGGCAGATGTGAAAGTCCATGTGAATGCTGCATAAAACCATTTCTAGCATGGAACAAGAGACATCAGCACTTAGAGCTAAATATTAATATGTAGCACAGGCTTTGGGACTCAGTATATGACTAAGCTTATTAATTAAATACTTGAGTGAATTTTTTTTATTTCATCTAAATAGAAAAAAATATGTAAGTCGGTCATTTTAAAAAAGACAGTTTTCTCTGTGAGGAAACAAAAGATAAATGATTCAGGTCCACACAGCACAAGTGAGCTTCTCCAGGGTCGACGAACTAGCAGGAGATGAAACTGAGAGTTGGTCGGGTTTGGTTATGAAAGACTTTAGGCATTCAGCTAGACAATGAGATATAACCTTGACTTCATCAGTAAAATGAGACATTACTAATGGTGTAAGGAAGAGAGGTGGTGATCACCGGAGATATATTTTAGGAAGACTAATGTGGCCACAGGATAAAGGAGAAACGCTGTGTAAGTCCAAATGTGGGTCTGTTACGCGATATAAGTTGGTCACTGTGAATATCAGGGAGGAATTCTACTTGTATTTTGTAATCAGATCTTCTCAGTAATCACAGTGTTGCACCCCTAGTCCCAGTGTTTAGGAGGCTGAGTCTGAAGATCAAATTGAGTTTAGATCAGCCTAGGAGGGACAGGAGGAGGGAGGGAGAGAGGGAGGAAGGGAGGGAGAGGAAGAGAGCATCACGAGGGAGGGGGAATTGGTAAAAAATCTTACTGCTAGAATCTAGAATCTCAGAGCTTGGAGTTATAAAGTCTTATTAAATATGTGCTGCTGGGAGAGTGGATGACAGTTTAAATCAGTAAGTGGTAGGGAAGGGAGAAAAATAATGAAGGAAACATTGTGGCTCTACATGAATATTTTACATGTAGGAATATTAAAAACTACACACTAGTTTTTAAATTACTTGCGTAGAAGGGTGCAGGGGGAACAACAGAATCTTGATTGGGAATGAGGCTGTTAATATCGAGGAAGTCACTTGTTTTTATATTGCCATCAGGTGGTCCAATGATCTGGAACCTTTTGCAACTTGAAGAGCATTGTCCCATGAACCTTCGTGTTCTCTACTGTGACTTTTAGAACATCCCCTGTTTCTAGCCCTTTCTGTTGGTGGGTACCTCAGCAGGCTATGAGACACCTGGGAAACACTGAAGCTCACATTTGTTCATTATGACGGGATGTCCACAGTGCTCGCCTAACCTATCAACTGAGACACTTAAGCTGGTCCAATCATTTGATTACAGGGTGGATGACTGCTGGAGACAGCACATTTTTTACTAGGACATTCTGGAAATACTAGCTGGATAGAAATCTCATTTCTAGGAATTCAATTTTGATCACTACAGGTGGGCAAGAGGGATAAAGTCATCCGATTTTCTTCACCAATTTCAACTGACCAAAAGCAACGATTTAAAAGTCTATGCAGCCTTGGAAACTGAATTTGAAGTTAAATATACAGATTTGGTCAGGATTAAAACTTGAGCAAAAATTCTCAAATATTTTATGAGACAGATGAGGAATATAAATATCTTGGTTGGGAGAAAAAAGCCAAATAACACTTTGATCTCATAAAAAAAAAATCCCTGAAAATAGTGCTTTGGAAGCTAACAGAATATTCTTCACATACTCTAAAATATTCAAATTTATTTATGTGTATGTAGTCTCAAGAACTGCTCATGAAGTAAAATATATTCTGTACAATAAACTAATTAGAATTTCCAGAGAGTAGGCAGTAGGACTCGTCACTTACAAAGCAGGGTCCCTGGAATTGACAGCTAATTAGATGTAGATGGTTAATATTATCTTTGTTATTCAAAATGCATTAGCAAGGGGGAACCAACTGGTTAACTTACCCTAACTTTTCAAAACGGGCCTAATTAAGAATTAATAATAATTAAGAATAATGTAATAACTAGAAGTATATAAAGTAGTGTTCACAGATTGGCAACAGACCAAAATTACCTAAGGATTTTATGTATGTGCAGAAGTTCTGACCACACCCCAAAATAACTACCTTTGGATTCTTAGGTGTGGAACTCAGCATCATTGTCTAGGAGACACCTCATTTGCCCAAATAAACCCACAGTCCAAATCAAATGCTAAGTGCAAAAATGCCAAGGCATGGCTTGTCTTTTATAGCTTCTAATATTAACCCAAATAGAAATGTGTTATCAAGTGGTAACAATACTGGTAAAGGTCCTTCCAATATTTCACCTGTTAATCTCCTTTTTGTGGTCCTGAGATTCCCGTCATTTTTATCAATGTTTTAAAAATATGGTTAAATCCTTTTAACACCCCCCACACAAAAACAGGGATAATTTTCATTCCTTGGTACTTACCAAACAAGATAGGAAGTAAATACTAGGAAAATCATGATAAGAAAACTGCCACCTGAAACGCCATAAACCCAAATTTTTACTCGGCCATCTGTTTAAAACAGAAATAACACAACAACCTTAGCACACAGAAGTCTTCAACATTTAGGAGAGAAAGCACATGTACAAAGTAACATAATGTTTGACAACCCAGAGCTGATGATTAATTCTAGATCTGAAATGGGTGCGTAAGCTCGCTGATTACTCATGGGAGAGATTAGTCATGGCGTGATCTGTGAACCGCCCTGTGGAACCAGGTGTTGACAGTTTTCTGTCCTGACCATCCCAGGAATATGGATTACCTACTAGAGATAACTGTAACAACAATTAATAGGAAATACAGGCCACAAGTTTGAAAAAGAGCAAGGTGGGGTATATGTGAGGGTTTGGAAGGAGAAAGGCGAAATGTATAACTATACTACTAAATCTAAAAACAACATATAAATCATACAACATTATACCAGTTGGTGTGGACTTTCTAGACATGAACAGTTTATATCACTCTAACTTTTAGCCAATCAGCCATTAATTGGTTGATAGCTAGGTTTTTAGCCAAATGTGGTGGGTCAGGCCTATGATCCCAGCACTCAAGGGGATTACCACAAATTTGAGGCTACCTTTGTCTCAAAAAGAAAAAAAAAAAAACCAAACAAACAAAACCTTTAAGGGTGTAACTGCATTGCAGTAAATATATTTTTGGCCAAATAATTTCTTTTTCACCTAAATTCACAAGTGTCCATAGTTGTAAGCTACAATTTGGTGACTGCTGTTAAATAGAAAAGAATAATGGCAGCAAAGAAGAAAATAAGAAAACAATAGATCAGAAACTAAAATATTCACCCAAGTTCCCACCCCCAACAGGAGATATTGACAATCCTTAATTCATCAAACCTACTGGGGGATTTTTGAACTTGTTTGAAGATTCTCATGTTTTTACACATGCCGTATAAAAATACCACCATTCTCCCAACACGAAGAACAACAAAAACTACAACTAAAAAGATAACCACACTTCCCAGCTCGTTCTTTTAACATGCATGCAAAGAGAATTAGGATACACATTTCAGTAGCTCTTTCTTCTGAATGCAATCAGGTGAAGAAAAAATACTCAAATAGGTTTTCTGTATCAGACACCTTCCCTCAAAGTCCAGGGAATACCATGGAAGAGTAGACAGGAAGACCAGAAGCCGTAACTCAGAAAGGACTTTGGTGAAACCTTGTCTTCTGGATAGGACGGGACCTTTTCTCTTATTAACTCTATGAATGCGTAGCACCTGTGGCTGCCCTACACACAAGCCAAACAAGAGCAAGCCAGCCAACATTCCACTGAGGACTGGGAGGGGCACAGAGCCGCACCCCCGCTGAGGGGCTATTAACAGTTAAGGGCTGCTGGGGAAGGGAGACCCTGGTAAGTGGACCACACTACAGTGGATGGCCCTACCACTATGTCTGCATGAGCAACACTAGCTGGATTCTGTGGGAGGTTTTATATATATTTGTATATTTATACAGATATAAATAATTAATAGAAGCCGGGTGGTGGTGGCGCACGCCTTTAATCCCAGCACTCGGGAGGCAGAGCCAGGCGGATCTCTGTGAGTTCGAGGCCAGCCTGGTCTACCAAGTGAGTTCCAGGAAAGGCGCAAAGCTACACAGAGAAACCCTGTCTCGAAAAACAAAAAAACAACAACAACAACAAAAAAAAATTAATAGATATGTATAAACTATATGTATATAAGAAAATATATTATATAAATTTATATGTTATATATAATACTCTAAATTGATGACTATGTGTATACAAGAAAATATCATTTTAGATTTTCTACCTACCACAGTTAAATGAAACTTATTAGTCAAGTAAATATTATGGTCTTTGTGTGACTTTTTTCTATGTAAAATATGGTTTAGGTGGACTAGGATTTTCATTTTTTTTGTCCTAACTAGATTTGTAATTGGGCTGACAAGGGCAGTTGTTAGCATCCCAAAGGAATGACAGTTCTTCATGAAGGAAATATTCAGGGATTCAGATTCACCACACTGAGTCCATGGTACGCATAGCACCATCTCATGCTAAACTGTGTATGGGATACCACCTGAATCTATGGTAAAAAGGTTTGGTTAGAGTAACATCACAATTACATTAAATTATGCTGTAATTCACTATATACATTTTTCATGACTCAACCAGAGACTCATTTGAGAATGAGCTTCAATAAAATTATATCTTTCTCTGGTCATAAAAATCTTTTAAAAAGTTGAAAATGGTTGTCCTGAAACACTGATGATGGAATTCTCCACTTTGAGTTTTTACATTGACAATCTGAGCAAGACTATTCCTGACATCTCTTCAATCATAGAGCCTCCAGAGCTCAGGCCTTGAGATAGCCCAATGCTTTTATCCTTATTGTAGATGAATGTGGTGGGCCAGAATGCTATTTTAGGGAGAATTTAATAATCAACTTAATAAATAAATACACATTTCTAACAGTATAATGAGTAGACTTAAAATTCAAACTACTTAAAGAGATGCAGGATGGAAATATTTTTCTGTCAGCCTCCACTTTCTCTTGTGGGAGCTATCTCTGATCTCGATGTCTGTGGATCTTTTCAGTCTTGATGTATGTATGCCGGCATCTAAATGCACACACACACACACACACACACACACACACACACACACACACACACACACGTGTGCATATTGTTCACTTGTTAACTCTATGTTTTTTCATTAGTCTGTATAGGTTGCAGATGGTCCTAGTTCACAGAAGCAGGTTTATCTCATCTCAATGTATCTATAATACACATCACACTGTTGATGTTTGTGTTTTTATAACATTCTGCTTACAGGCACCTCAGTTGCCTCTACTCATTTGTTAAAAGAAGCAGGCATGCACTGGGAATCATTTGCATTCTCGTGTGTATGTATGTGCAGGTTGGAGTCTTTAGAGAGAAATTTGAGATCAAAATGTATGGCAGCTAAATATATTATGATAGCCTCAGTGTCCCCTGAGGGGCTGCCTCAGATTATGCTCCCACCTAATATATAAAACATATAATATATTACAAGAATATACTATATATTATATAATACACAATATAATAATAGTAATTTTAGAACCTAAAAGTTATTATAAACTGACTGGGCTAAAACGTCATTTTGGGGAGTCTGTTCTGTGGTTACAGCACTCACCATATGAGTGTGAGGACTGGAGCTCTGACGCCCAGCACTCACGTAAAAGCCAGGCAGGCATGATGACCGCCTGACTGCACTCCCAGCGTGTGCGAGTCAGAGATGGGAGAGCCTCAGAGCAAGCTGGTAGATAGACTGGCCGACTTGGCAAGCTCCAGGTTCCACTGAGAGCCACTGTCTCAGTATTTAAGGTGGAAAGCCATGGAGGGAAACACCTGACGACAACCTTGGGCCTCCAGACACATGGGCACACAAATACATGTGCATTCATGTGCTCCACCACACGAAAACACGTTACATACACATGCAGGCACAGCACACACCAACACGTGCAAAAACGCTGATCTGTTTACATATGTAGAGCCACACATATGTGTATATACGGACACATATTTTGTACCTATCTATATAGCCTTACGTGTGTGCATGCATAGACATTTTTGCATGTGTTTATGCACCTGCATACCTGTGTATCTGCACATTTATTTTTTAAATTTATCTATAAACACATATGCCTGTTTACCCCATTGAGACTTTATTCTAATTATCCTCCTAAAGTTGCATGTGTCATGGATGAAAAGTCTACATGGCATATTATTTCCTCCCATGTAAATCTGTCTTCACTTTGCTCTTAAAACTGAGATTTTTAAAGTACCTTGGGCATATAAGGAATCAAAGGTTGAGTGAGAAGTCAGAGCATGAGCCCATTTCCCTGATCCGGGTGAACATCCTTTGCATCTGGGCTGTTTTCTGCTTCATTTAAATGTCCCAGCAGGGAGTTTTAGGTATGAACCAGGGCTTCCGTCCAGAAGGGAAGTTTCCAGGGTCCATCTGTCCAAGGTGTGTCTGTCTTTCCCTTCCCATTACCTGTCAGTTATGTGGCTTTGCCTGGTAGTTTTAAGTGTTTCATTTTGGAAAAGAAGTTAGTGTGAGAAGCACAGAGATGCTCGCACACTTCACAGAGTGGCACACGACAGTCTTAGTTACCTGCATCTTTAAACTCACTCTTGTCACTTTCTGGTATGACCCTGGTGAGATCACCTAGTGCCGCTAATTTTGGTGTTCTTTTTTTTTTTTTTTTTTTTTGGTTTTTCGAGACAGGGTTTCTCTGTGTAGCTTTGCGCCTTTCCTGGAGCTCACTTGGTAGCCCAGGCTGGCCTCGAACTCACGGAGATCCGCCTGGCTCTGCCTCCCGAGTGCTGGGATTAAAGGCGTGCGCCACCACCGCCCGGCCATAATTTTGGTGTTCTTAATCTCTCCACCAAAGCAGATAGCATCCCCTTAGGTTGCAAGTGTGAAATGAGGTGATTCATGGCAGCAGAGCCACACAGCAGCCACACAGGTGGTATGCAGCACGTTTTCTCTCCTGTCTATAATAAACACTAAGTTCTGAGCCCTAAAGGCTGGATACGTGACAATCCACAAAGTGGGTTTCTCTATACTGATTTTATAGGTAAAGGAACAGAGACAGAGGAGTTACAAGGTTACACTTGTTTGAAAGCGGGTGGTTTAAGGCACAAGGCCTGAAAGGCTTCCTTGTCATGGAAACTGGGTCTCCTTATCATTTCCCCAGTATCTCAAAACCCACAGCAGGTCTGTGGGTATTTCCTTTAAGTTCCTGTGATTTGATTCCAATTCCCCCTTTAATATCATTTAAACGCACAAATCCAGTTACAGAAGCAGCAACAATTTACAATTAAAAGACACTCTCCCAAGATACTACTTTGTTCCTTAAGTCACTCCCTCTTAGACTATGATTGCCAAGCTAATAAGGATCCACGAGAACACTTTATTCTTACATGGGAGTACGCATCATGAAACACTCAAATCTGAGAAACCTTGAGCTAAACCACATGCTTCATCCTTCTTTTCTCCTTCCTTCCTTCCTTCCTTCCTTCCTTCCTTCCTTCCTTCCTTCCTTCCTTCCTTCCTTCCTTCCTTCTTTCCTTTCTTCCCTCCCTCCCTCCCTCCCTCCCTCCCTTCTTTCCACAGTGAGAGATAACCACAGTATGAGCTCACTGGCAAAAAATTTGCACCCCTTATTTGCAGCAGAAACACACCTGGGTCAAGAGGTTGAAGAGGCCATCCTTTAAAAATATCATGTATTTTGGAATTCACAGGTCTGTTTTTCCCAGGAAGGTTTTTCACATCAGCTTTTTTGTCCTCTGAGCCAGGTACCTTCATGCAGTAATCCAGGAATCCACTTGATCTCATTATCTCTGTGTACCCCTTCTCACAGCCACAGACGCCGCCCTACAGCACAGAAAACACGTTCGTGGTTATGTAGGAGCTGTGCCAATGAATAAAGAAGAATTATTCAAACACCAGTGAAATCACTTAATAGTAGCCTTTGATATGTCCTGGAAATGTGGGCGTTTCAGCAACTGATTTACCAATGGGATAGAGATCAAATATGTCATTCATCTTTCTGGGTCCCAATGTCAGCACTAAATAACTTGCCAGGTTTTTCTAGTGTGCTTATAATTTGTAGAGTGTTTTAGTATGCTCTTTCTCCTCTTTTAGAGATGTTTATGGCATTTCATCAAATTTTCATCTTCAACTACTCCTCACCAGTTTCAGATGCCTGCCCATAGGTTCCAGTTTTTTTCCTTCTTAACTCCAAAGGAAAGCCCCAGTTTGTGCACGTATTTTATTTGAATTAGGTGATGCCTGAGTGCTGTCATCTTTTCAGATGCTAGATCTCTTTATCACCTTGTACTTTTGGTGCTTAACTAGTCATGACTGCCTTTCTGCTCCTAGGAGGGAGGTCCACCTGGAGGAAAGATATTTGACTGGAATCATATTTAAGGAAAAAAATAGCCCCCTCAATTACTCTTCATTGCAGTAACTCGAGTGTCGCACTATATCACATCCTTACTTGACATTATGACAATGCGTCCTTTCTATTTGCTTCTGCGGTTTCCGGTCACTTTCATGTGTAATGAGTGTCTTTGACAAGCTGACTATGATGAACAATGATAGACAAGGGTTCCTATCTGTCTTGGGAAGTGAATCAGAAAATAATTTCTCTTAGTCCAACAGACAGTCACAAGAATACCAGAGAAAAGAAAAGGGGTGTGATTATCAGTCTCCATGACTCTGCCATTATGGCTCCTTACATATACTTCACCTTCTGGCATTTTCTGAACAGATCCCTGCCTCTTATAGCCACTTAGGCCAATCCTCATCAAATAGTCAGTCTTGCTGGGATCATCAGTTCTTGACTAAATTTGATTTTAAGGAGCAATAGCTACTGAAATTGAATAAAGCACCTTGATGCACTACAGGACATATGGCAGCCAGAGAACCAAGCACTGTGACTGCCCACAGTTCAGTGCAGGACAAAGATATAACTATGCCATGGATTTTCAGTTGATGGACATTTCACATGGTGGTGTTATTAAGACATCTTTACAAGATGAATCTCTATTGTTAGTCTGAGAGAAGAGCTGTATCTAGTTAATTGTATGTGCCAAGGGTTTAAGGAAGAGTTATTTATGCTTTATTAACATGAATAAAGGTGGGCAAAGGCAACTTATATTTTGCAAACATTGTCAGCCTAAATGAATTTATTTCTTCTTTTTGTTTCTATTTTTTTTCAATCCTACCCATACCTTTTCTGTGGTAAAGAATTAGCCTGTCTTGAAGTAGACGAGTCATAAAATATGATTGAGTGCCTAAATTACTTTCAATGCATTGCTTTTCAGGATACACCCACTGAAGGAAGAAACCTGTCTCCTTGAGATATGCAACACAGCTTTAAAATACTACATATGCATTGCAACCAGGAAGACCCACTAATTACAATGTACTGCATATTTTACATCAGTTCCCAAGCAGAAGTATGTGGAAGGGATAGGGGGCAGAACAAAAATCCTGCATAAAAAACCCAAGCAAATATCTTCATGCACATGTGTGCGAGCACATCCCCCCCCACTTTTTTTTTTTTTTTTTTTTTTAAGCCATGGTCATATGTTTAACCTACTTTTAGCAAACTAAAACTTGACTCACTCTATGAACATTGCAGGGTAACAAATTTTACCAGGTAATTTTTATCGAATATAAACAGCATGTACATATTTCAAAACAGCTCAGCTGCATGAAAGGTTAAAAATAAAATGCGTACATCAACTAAAACAGTTATTGGTAGATGGAGCATAAATTAGACAGCTGAAGGGCAGATTTGGTGAACTTCAGTCTTGGCGATTGTTGTTCTCCCTCGAACTGCCTCTAGATGGCGATGTAGGCACGCAAAATTGCTGCCGGCTGTAGCCGACCCGCACACCTCACTGCCTGTAATGCTGAAATTATAATGCCTGTAGGGGAACCCAGCATGTGACTCACCTGTGTGCAGTAGGAGAACGGTTTTCTACAAGCTGGAATGCATTGCCGAATGGCAGTAGGGCGTGCCTGAGGGGAGCAACCGCCTACAAAGGAAATATCACTGTTATTTGCAGATTTGTCTCTGATAATCATATTTAAAAGTTTGCTATTCCCCCTTCATGGCTTAAATGTATATGTCAGCCATATGCTACACGTCTGGCTTATTAATCACCCTAGGATGTGTTTAAAATGAGACATTTATAGAGTTTTTCCATGTTCGTTGGCATCAAGAGTCTATCATGTGTCTATAATTGAGGGCAAGGCCTGTGAGCACCCGGATCAGTAAAAGAATTGATGAGATCTCTAGTTCGGTTCAAGAACAGCAAACACAGCTGCTTAGAGACTCATTCCATGTACATATCTCTCCAGTTCCTGGCTGACCCAGCATGGCACTAACTAGGCTGATTCCAAAAGCCAAGTAAAAGAACGTCACTGTTGCTCTGTGGGTCCCATTGCTCAGCACCGTGGAGAGGATTTGGTAAGAACCAGGCCTAATGAATATACACAGCTGCATACGGACCTCCCCCTCGGCATGTGTACGGAAGCAATGCATGAAGTCTAGAGTGACCAGTCCAATGCTCCACACAGCACTCGTGGGTCTGTAATTGCTGATGCAGGGTTATGTAAATATCTGAGTTCAAGGAAGGAGGGAGGTGTGTCTAAAACCCACCCGTGTACTGCCCTGGTTTTGCCTTCCCTTGATTCAAAGTGGGAATAGACGTGAAATACGTTTTGAGATAAGTAGATTGAGAAGTTGAGGCATGTAAGGGCAGTGTTTAAACCGTATTCATATGACGTCAGTCGAATTTATAGGCTCTAGTCTTTGCAGTGCAATAATTGTCAACCAATTACACTTTGTGGTGTGGCAGCTAGCAAAAAAAGCTTCAGGCTGGAGGCTAGAGAGGGAGGACCAGGCCTAAGCATTTCCTGGGAATGGAGCTGCCACATTGTTACTATTGTTCAGAAGAAAAAAAAGAAGACAAAAACAGACGCCAAAGTTAAAAACAAAACAAAACCGAAAACCTACTGCCATCCAGAGGCAGCGCCTGGAGTTGAAACTGGTCATGTGGAAGTCGGTGGCCATGGCCACATAGCACCCGTCCATTTCACCCTCATGTCTGGGGACAGGGCATTCAGTCTTCAAATTTGTGGTCTCCAGGGTGGATTCTCCAACTCCCACCCATTACAGGACACGGCTTTTAAGCTTTAAGAATGAAGCTAGGCTCTAGTTGTATTTATCGGGCGGTGCCAATGGCCTAAGCTCACTTGTCTGATGGCCTCATGCCAGGCACTGAGAAGGTCCACTATGCCAGCACAGCCCTCACCACTGTGTAAGCTTTTGGCCCACGGTGGAGTAGGAGGCCTCTTTTTGGTTCCTGGATAGGCCTGCTTATAGAGGACTTAGTTTTATCAGTGTACACAATGGAAAAGTAGCTCAATATAAATTATTGTATGATTGTACTAGGGGCTGATACCAATAATGTAAAGGCATGTAAGCAGGCTAAGGAAGGGGCTATGATTCTCCTGCTGCCGCAGACTTCTCCCAGCCTTGTGTAAGCTGTTTGTCAGCTGCAGAACTAAAGTAAAATCAATGCCGATTTAATTTGCTTTGACAAGTAGACATCAAAAAATCTTTAAAATTATTGAGAAAACCATTTGTACAATCAAATTGTACCCTCTTTTAAGAGTAAGGAATCTTTCCTTCAGACTATTTTTAGGCGTTAAGTAATTGCCCTAACCAGGAAAACATTCAAAATCAGCCTGCAGTGGGTAAACATGAGCATCCATAAAATCTACATGTTTTTGTTTGCATCATTGATGCCAAAACATTTCAATTTGAAAATGGTGTGTTTATCAACTCGGCTAATTTCAGCCTCAGAGAAGAGACGGGTGGACCTGTCGGGGAGAACTGATGCTCAATGGGCTCCTCTGAGTGTCCTCACTGATGGCACAGGCTTCAACACTTTAGAGCCTGCCATTTTAAACTAGCATGCGTCTCCCTCAGATTCATCTGAGACCGTACATTTAGGACTACTTTGTTGTGCTTCCACCGATCTGTTTGGCTTACATGCTCTATGAGTCTTTACGTAGAATTGTTGATTCCAAAACTGGGGGTGAGGCCTAATGAAAACCTTCCAGGAAGGCCATCTAAACCACCTGCTCTTCAACCTTGCTTCAATTTGTAAGCGAATTCCTCAACAGAAGCACACTGTGAGACCTTTCTGAAGGCTCCACATGAGTCCTAGTAAGGGATACCTGTGACATTCAGGCCATCGGAACGCTGGCACCACACAGTCCGTTCATTATTGTTCCAAAGGCTCACTTTCCATGCGTAGTGATAGCATTTGCCACCTGCAAGGAAATATAAAAACAGTAAGTCTATTACATCTCTCTTACCCACAGAACAAGCCTCAATGCATCCGAGTGGAAGCGCGGAAAAAGTGACCTCCTTACCCGTGCAAGGTCGTGTTTCTAGAACCTGCTGGGGGCAGCTGTCTTGATTCTCGAAAGACTGGATTATGAATGTCCTTGACCTGGATTGGCGGCCTGTGGTCTCCAGGCTTCTCCCATCGATGCAGGTTAACTCACACTGGCTCCACTCCGACCATGGGGTTATGTGGCAGTCTCCTGGGTAGTCACATAGTGCAGAGGAGGAGATACATTGTGAAAACAGGAACCAGACATCAGTGACAGAGATGGGGCATACAAGGGGGCATGGGGTGGAAGTAAAGGGGCATGCGCAGGTCCAGATATTGGCAGAGTTTCAGTCTGAAAGTGCTATTATTGGTGAAATAATTTATAGCTTAATCTAGTTAAGCAAAAGAGGGCAAAAATTAGATTGCCATAACTCTGCTTCAAGTCGGTCATTACAACTAGAGTGTAACATGGCTGCTTTAGGGGGGAGGTGGGAAGGATCTGGGAGGAGTTGGGGGAGGGGAAATGCCATTAGAATATATTGTATAAAAACTATTTCCAATAAAAGAAACATAGAAAAAACTTTAAAAGGGAGATGTAAAGAATATAATGACTTAGTTTCCCAGGATCAGCATACCACTGCAAAATGGATGTGCATAGAAACCATGAAAAATTACAAGTAGGTCATTGAAATAAGATATTTTTGCCTAAAGAATATTTACTTAAATGCATTATGCATAGGCATATTTATTTGTAGATGTAAACATATGGAGTAGACATATGGCACATAACTTAAATATAAACATTGACATATGAATGATGTATACTTAAATATGTATGTGCATATGTAACATGTAAATGCACATATGTATACACATACACATACTGTATTGTAAGGAAATATTGCAAAACCTTAAAATATTCAGTGTGAGCTAAATTGCATCGTTAGTATTAAAGTAAAATAATCATTTTATGTTTCTAGTGATGACCTTCACATATTCACAGAACCTGACTGTTTACGCTGAACTGACAAGCTTCTTGCCTGCCTCCCTCCCGCCATGCTGTCTGTCACTCAGGCTGCTCAGTCCCAAGATCCAGTTAGCATTCTGAGTGTTGGGCAATGTGGAGACATTGCTCGATCTGCCTGTTTTCTAGACGCCAAATCCACTGGTCAGTGAGGCCCAGGAAATGAGATCCTAGCTTAGGTTTTGTTTCCAAAACTAGTACTGTTTTTTTCTTTTTTTTTTCTTACTCTCTGTCTTTCAAAACGTTACCATACTCCACAATTCAAATGCATGAAATCCCATAAATAATTCAATATTGACACGATAGAACTTTTCAACGGAAAAAAAAAAAACCAGTGTAAATAAAAACCAAACAAGGTCATCATTGGGGTGGGGTGCTGCTCATTAGGGGAACTACACACCTGGGCAAGGCACAGAGCACAGCTGCTTCAGGGTTCCTTCTTGGAAGGGGACTTCTCCACACAGGGCATCCTCCACGCGGACAGCTGTGTGGGATATTGAGCCGTTGTGGACTACGCAGGAAAAGCTGCGCACCTGTACGCCTTCCCCACAATCTCCACCCTGAGAGAAGAAAGGATGCTCTCCAAATTAGCCAGATAGAATCTCAGAGGTTCGGTCCCCAAGGAAACCCCAATGACACACAGCAGCGTCCTTCTCTTTGGAATTCCTTCTCAATGGTTGACAATAATAAAGCGTCACTGAACTTCTGGGGTTGATAGGGAAAGTGACATAAAAACACAGACGAGTGCTTTAGAATTTTTGCCTCCAGAATAAGATCATTCATTCTGGGACTTGGGAAGAATTGACAAAATGAGAAAACCTGAATAATTCGTCTCCATGTACGTGAGAACATAGTCTGATTTATAATCACCTCCCAGAGAACATGCACAGTCCTGGGGTATGAATTTCTCTTTTATTTTTCCAATTTTTTCCTTTTGCAGAAGTTGATCCTTTTTCACAAGGATCAGGTTGGGATGCAAATAAAACTCTTGATTTTTCTCCATTGCTGTTTGAATAACTGTGACCTGAAACTAGATTTTCCTAGTTTGCCTACTGTACTGAGTAATACTCTTTGAGGATGTCTCATGCTAGTGTCACCCAGGAAGCTGGACACAGAGGGGAATTCATACAGTGCCCCACAGACACAGATAGGTAGAACTGAAAGGCTTGGTGGGCATTGAGCTCAACTGTCTGCTGATGGACATTACTCATGAGATGGGTCTCTTCACTAGGATTTTAGTTAGGTGTTTGTATTTCAAAAAGAAGTCCTTTGGAAATTTGGATGACTTCAGCTGACAGCTACATTTCCTCTCGTATACCTAGGAAGCAGAGCTGGAGGCAAAGCTTTGATGTTAAGGAGGTGCTGAGCCAGGATGCCAGTGAGGAGGATCAGACAGAACTGAGGAGAAAGGAGGGAAAGCCGGGCAGTGAATTACACACTGGACCCAGTGCTAAAAACAACTGCAAGTATGTCTTGGTTGCTCATAATATCTTCTAGATGTGCCATCCCATGCCTCGGTACCACCCATAAAGGACAGAGGGCAGGGGTGGGGGAGGCATTTATAATGCCAGAAACTCTTTTGATCCTATTCTCACTGATCAGCATGCATTCAGGTGTCGATTTTCCTACATAACCAGGTTGAATTTGTGTCAACTAAGTCCAAAAGCTAGTAGAGAGCTAGTTTTCTATTCCCCTTTGCTGTTGTGGCCACTCTGTGTCCATCTGTAGAGACAGACAGATAGATAGATAGATAGATAGATAGATAGATAGATAGATAGATAGATAGATAGATAGATAGATAGATAGATAGATGGATGAATGGATGGGTGGATAGATAGATTAGATAGCTAGATAGAGACTATCTCCTCATTAGATGACAGTCTGGTAACTCTACACTAGAAACTTGGGTTTTATCTCTTTCTTGGTCCTTCCTGTCTACAGAGGACAGATACTGCACTGTATCTGGATCTTGGAAATGCTGTAGGCAGGTCTTGCAGAATCAGGAGTGCAAAAGGACAAAAGTGTCAGTTAAGGCGGTTAAGATATTGACCCTGGGCATAGCGTAGGTGTTCTGTCTACTCACAAGCCAGCTGGTGCTAGCCAAGTACAACGGTACAAGCTTCTGGGCATCAAGGGAGCGTGTGGAGGGCTGCTAGAGAAGTAAGATGGCACAGACCACCAGCTTGGGAGCTCTCTACGCAAGGCAAGGCAAGACTAAGAAATTCAGTAGTGAGGTTTCAAGTCAGCTACAACTAACTGTGACCTGAAAATCATCAAATGGGAAATTCTAGAAACAAACAACTTAGGTGTTTAACTGCATGCCATTCTGAAGCACACGATGGAATATTTCCACCCTATCTTATCCCACACAGGATCTTTTGAGTGTATATTGTAGTACTTGTTCTAATTCATTACAGGCTACTATTATGTCAGTGTGTCCAGCTTAGAAATAAACTTTATTACAGCTATTGCTATATAAGAAAATGATGCTAAATATTAGATTCTTTATTATCTGATTTTGTGCCTCCTCTAGAGATCTTGGAATGTATCTGTCATGCAAGATAAGACCAAAGGAAAAAAAAAAGAGCAAAAAAAAAAAGTGCAAGGAGATCAACTGGCAAAAAAATGAAACATTCAGTTTGGGTGAACCCAGATTGTAGAAGTTTAAAACATAAGGATCCTGAGGCAGTACACAAATGGGACACCCATGGTGACACACGCCTTTAATCCCAGGAAGTGATGGCAGGAAGCAGAAAGGTATGTAAGGTGTGAGGACCAGGAACTAAGTTGGTTAAGCTTTTAGACTTTTAGCAGCAGTTCAGCTGAGATCCATTCAGATGAGGACACAGAGGCTTCCAGTTTGAGGAAATAAGATCAGCTGAGGAATTGGTGAGGCGAGGTTAGCTGTGGCTTGTTCTGTTTTGCTGATCTTTCAGTGTTCACCTCAATATCTGGTTTCCGTGGTTTTTTTTTTTATTATTATTATAAAACCCTTTAAGATTTGTGCTCCAGACACCACACACTTTCTTAGAAAAAAAATTAATAGAAATTATAGTTGGTTTATTTAGGATAGTTTCTCAGTTTGTTCATGCTACTATAATAAAATACCTTATATTGAGTAATTTATAAGTGATGGACATGCACTCCTCAAGGGAATCTGAGATGTTCAATATTAAAGTGTCAATAGGTGGCTTCTTCTAGATGGGACTTCCACATGTCCTGGGGGCAAAAGGGCAGGTGCCTTGGGCCTTCCATCATGAGGGTGGAACCTTCCAGACCCCTCCTACTGATGCCATTTTTCTCTTACATTGGCAGCCAGTCTTCAACATAAGAGTCATGAAGAGCCCCCGTACACCACAGCAGAGGGTGGATCACTCCAGGACTATCATTTAGTCATGAAGAGTACCATAACTTTAGGCCTAAGTGCATCTTTGGGAAAAAGAAGTTTAAAATCAATCTACAGTATAACAATTAAAACAAATGTGCTAATAAAAATTCACTGCCTAAACTGGAAAATAACAAGAACAAACTGAATTTCCTTTCTGGTGGGGAGTGCTCCTTCATAACTTAGTATCCAGATGATGGCTTTGCTGATTTTTCTAGGTGCAGTTTTTGCTGATGAGTATAAGGACTTTGTGTACTTGGAGATGAGTCTAAAGATGCCCCAGTGGATGTGGGGTTTGGAAGTCCTGATACCTTCAACTGACAGCATGAATCGATGAGAGTCTCTTTTGACATTCCATCAGGCAGCTTGGGTAGCAGTGCAGAAAACGAGCCTGCAATGGGGATCATCTTAAAAACCAAGACAAACAGTGATAGGCTCCTATTGTGTATCCTGGGATCAGCCCACATTCATCCTTAATCTGTTATACTTTTAAGGACAGTGCCCACATGAAGAGAAATCAGTATCAGACTGACAAATCCATTCATGAATCAGGCATGCTTTTATACAGAATTTATGAACTCCAGTCAGAAGGCAGACCCAAGGTCCTTACAGCAAGCTGGCAAACAGGGAGCATTTCCTCATCCACCCTCACTGCCTTGATCCTGAGTGAGGTTTCATTTACACTGAATTTTCACCTCCACCAGATGTGAACAGACAGATGACACTAATAAACAGAACTATAGTTTCAATCAAACTTTTAGAAGCAAATGCAATTCATTGAGCTCTTTATTTATGTGAGCTTCTGTGCTAAGCATTTCATGTAAGTCATCTAAAAAATAGTTGTAAGAGTGAATGTTCTCCAACTTCAGACTGGATCAACTGAAGATTAAAATTTTTGTAAAAAAATACTTTGATTAAACATGCATAGGTTTTTCCCCTTGTCATTACTCTTTATGTCATATAATGAATGTTTGCATACCATTTACATCCTAGTAATTAGCACTATAATTAATCAAGAAATACTAACGTATAAAGGCAAAGAAGAATGTAGGTTATATGCAAATACTATAGCATTTTCTATGAAGGACTAGAGCTTCTGAAGGTATTGGAAGTGAGGGGGAGGGCACCCAAGAGTCAATCTATTGAGACTCTCATAAGCTAGGCAAGAAAATGAAGCTTGGAGTGCCTAGATAATTGGTAAAGAAGTACAAATTCCCAGAACTGTGAGCCACATTGTGGTTGCTAGACGCCAGAATCTCAACTCTTCATGAATAGACATGAGTGGCTGAGGAACTTGCGTAGGGCTGGCAGGGTTTATGAAGGTAAACACATCTTTTTTTTCTGTTAATGTCTTTCTAAAAACATTAGAGGCAAACTTGTCACATCCACAGTGCCATTCGCAAGCCTCCGTCATTATTGCCTGACACTTCCTGATGTCAAGCAGCCAGTGACGTGCTACTGCCACCATCAGTAGCAGGCACCTGATGGGTTAGAGCATGAGCAGACAGGAGTAGCAGGGAAGCATTGGGAAGACTTGGTATTCCTTTGTGTGAAAGGCCTGTATGTGTTTTCATCAGCAATGCCAAAAAGCTTAGCTGTACTTTTAAGACATGACACTTAGTGAAAAGATCCCAAATATTTGCTTCACAAAGAATTATCAGACTTCAGGAAAGCTAGATGCATCTGGGCCTCACGACAGCCAGCCCAGGTTTCGTCACAGCTCTTTTTTTCCATGCTTCTGCTTTATTTGTGTCTTTTCTTTTGAGCCGTCTTGCTTTTGAGTGACTGACTTTATCCACTAGGTGGAGGAATGTGGCAGCCAAGAGTTTGTGATTGCAGGGTCTTTAACCAGCTTCAAATCCACTTCGAACTCATCATCAGGAACATTGACTGCCCTTGTGTAGGTAGGTACCCAAGCATAAAAATGAACCACGGACTGTTTTTGAGAGATTTGAGTAGAGTAAGTCTCTTCCTGTCCTGATGAGGACATCAAGTGCTGGTGGGTGGGACTCACTCTGTCCAGAATCTGACACAGTTTTGCTGTTTCCTGAGGAAAATCCAACTCCTGTCCCCTGGGTCCCTTCAACCTCTAAAGTAGTGCTTCATGAGGAAAGCCACCAACCTCCACCTACCTAGTCACAGACCCTGGTCACTGCCCATCTTTGTCCCTATGGTTCTGGCAGAAGTGCCATGACAGTAACAGATTTCATTGGGCATTTGCCCAACATGATCCAGTGAGACAAGCTGCTGGACTTGTCTATCAAAGATGAAAAGGCTGCTGATACCTGAGAAGGAAAAGGGGAGGTGCAAAGGCAGAGGAGGAGTGCATGTTGCGAAAGACCTGGAGCGTAGCCATCCTCCATCCCTCAGCATCTCCCTCCTTCTCACCCTTCACCTTCTGTGTTTGTTAACTTTCCTCTCCCTTACCCCATCATGTAACGGCTCCTTCAACTCCCTGTCTACTACGTCACAGGTGTCATAATTATAAAGGGGAACTATTTTGTCCTTTTTCCTCATTTCAGATAGCACTTCAAATTTCCGAAGACTTCAGAGAGATCTTTAGGCAAGTAGACAAGGTTGACTGCTTAGAGCTGTTAGGTTATTTCTGAATTCATCAATCAGCATGTCTACTTTATCTCCACAAAACAACAACAACAACAAAAAGGAGTACTGAACACATGTGCCACATAATTTTGTTCCTCTGAGACCTATAAAGACACATGGGCATTTAATTTTCTGCACTATTACAAAGCTGCTCAACACAGCCATCCTGACAGGGGCACCAAACATCTTTATAAGAATACTCTGAAGATTGCTTAATGTGTAATCAAAATTATTGTTGCCTAATTAAAATATGCTTCCAAATAGGAACTGTAGGAGAAACTACTGAAAGGCAGACATAAAGGAAATCAATGCACCTTTTCTCAAGCCAGAAGCCAGCGAAAGCAAGCAGCGGAAGATCTTCACTGATCAAACACAAGCTCAGTGTCCGTGACACGCAATAATGTCACCAGGCATTTATATCTCAGCCCAATAAAAAAAGTAATTATTAAGGAAAGGGTAGTAACCTTGGTTCATGTAATAAAGTTAGAATATAGCTTTCATCCACTTTTCATCTTCTGCCCATAAGCAAGGCATTGTCAAAGCTAAAAGTTAACTTTTAAGAAACACAATCCAAAGCAAGCCGTGCATTTCCAGAGTCAGGGTTTTGCTTAATTAAACAATGATTTGATATTCCCAGCAAGCAAAGGGAAAAAAAATCAACAACATAGAATTCTTGAGGTTGACAAAGAGATCTGCAGTTCTGTGACCCGCTTGTTATAATCAGTGCCTAATGAATGGCTGTTTACTTTCTTAGTAGTATAACTCTGTGGGAAACTAACTTACTTGCTTGCATTTTTCCATGTTCTCCATTGTGTTAAAAATAACAGGTGCCCAGAACCTGGCGCTGTGTAATTTATTCAATCACTGTATTGGATGAGACAAGTGCTTTGCACACACTGAGAAGCATTCTCTAAGTGTCATTGCATGACCTACCTCCAATTTACATGCAGACCAGTTGCCAAGGACCCAGCTATAGCAGGGTACCACTGGGCAGGGTTTCTGCTGGATGAGCTCTGTGGGGCATTGCCGTCCTTCTCCTTGGGTTGGCATAGTGATAAATCGAGTCCGGCTCATTCGACCTAAAAAAATAAGAGAGGTGCCAATTATTGGTTAAAGTTTGGCTCAGAAATGGAGGGAAGAATTGTTGCCAGTCTTCATTCTATGACAACGAACACTGTCCTGCCCCTCGCACTCTTTGGTTTCTGCCATTTCAATTTAGATGTTGAGAGAGGCGTAAACTATCTCAATATTGATATTTCAAAAGATCTGAAATTATCCCCATCTTCTACATCAGTCTTCAGGTCTGAACTTGGTATCTCTGTCAAACAGGCTGATTTTGTGACTGCAATAATGCTAATTTCCTTATCAAATATTTATTAAGCTTTATTGTGATCTAGGCTTCTTGCTATGTACTAGTTATAGTGATAAAATTATTATATATGTATATATCTTCTGCCTCCAACAGGGGGTACAAATATTAAACACAAATAGAGAAAGCTGTGAGTTTTTGTCCATTAGGGTCTGAAATAACGAGGCAAATGCCACACAAGCCATTATTCTAAGACATTCCACAGGATGGTCACACCCAAGTTTCTTAGAATTTTCCCCAGTTAACTCAATAAGACCAGTTTTTCTAGAGACTCTGGGCCCATTTCTTCCTTTACTGAGCACAAGGAAAACATTATAGGTTGGCTTGTGTAGAGGAACCAATGGCACTCAAAAACCATATATTCAAAGAGGCACTCCATGCCACAGTGAAGTAAAAGGGTGGGTTAATGAGTGGCAGAGAAAACGACAGTGTCTCTTCACCTCCCAGTAGCACTTCCAAGATAAGCTCAATGGGACAGTGGATGGAATCACCCAAGGCATTCTGTTGACTCACCTTCTCTTTTCATGGCCCCCTCATTGCTGGTTTTTCTTATTGATGAGTATGAGACACATTTCATTTAATTATTGTTATGTAATTTATCTTATTTATGCATATGATGTAATTTCTTTGTTACAAAGTGAACTATGTTCATGTATTTTGCACATGTTAAAGAAAGGCAGAGCTTTCTGGGAGTATGCATTGAAGCATACCCACCTCCCATGCCCCATGCTAGAAAGGCTCAGAGACAATTTTCTTGAAAAGTTGAACTTGAAACAAGATCTCTGAGCAGTTGTGGTATGAGGAGAGTGCTGTGTACAGTGTGGCAAGAGACGTCTCAAATTGCAGGGTATGAAGCTAATCTGAGGACCTGACAGTGGCCACGAGGCTAGAACAGTGGTGAGGAAGAGAAGATCTAGAGAACATTCTGGATTCTTTTTGTAGATGTGAAAGACTCTACATGTATAAACAAAGAGAGATAGAATGATGTTTTCATAGCATTTACTTAAGCCTAAGGTAACATACTTCCATAGGGCCAGGTCTCTTGTTGCCATTCAGAATACTACCACAGACTTTAGTGATCAAGTACTCTCTCTTTGGAGAAACTTGAAAAAAACAAAACAAAAACAGAAAGCTCCTGAGAATCTAAATTCTTTGGTGGGTGAGTCCTGCTGCTAACATTATACTCGCTGTACATTAAGTACTAATTGAAGAGAGTATTAATTGAGGGGGGTGGAAGTATAGCTCAGTGGTAGAGCACCTTCCTAGCATGTGTGAAACCTCGTGTTCTCACAAAAAGACAGTGTCTCTGAAAATCCCCTAACTGGTTATGTGTTTATTTCATATTTTTATAAAATATCTACATTACATTAAATCATCTAAAATGTATGATAGATAATATACCATCAAAGCACTTATTGAAGTGGTACCATGTGCTTGACAATATTCTAAACAACTTATATGTACTGGCTCATATAATAGAGCAATCCTGGAGAAAGGTCTATTATTTGTCTGTATTACAGGCAAGAAAATAAATCCCAAAGCACTTAGGCCTGTTATCTAAAGTTAAACACTAGTCATGTGGGGAATGAGAGTCATACCTAGGATGCTTCAACCATGCTGTTGGGTTAAAACTGCAAGAAGTTAGGAGAGCTACCTATAGAGGATGTTCATGGGAGACATCAAAGGAACTTCTGACAATGGAATTTATTTGTGACAATATGGGGTTGCTGAATCATGGTGCATCTTGAGTACAGAGCTCCTGAGTATGCATTTGGACATTTCCGAGAACCGTTAAAATCAAATTATATTTTCTGAGAACCATTAAAATCAAATTATAGTTCAATATATTATCATTCATAAAATGCTGTCTATAGCCTATGAATGTATTTTGCTCAAGATTTCATATGAATTTTTGATCAACAACTCCTCAAGTTTAAATTTTCTGTCTATTTTATTGGCCAAAGTACATATTACCTAATACATCATTGCTATATTATTTTTTGGTTTTGTAATTATATTTACAATGTAATGACAAAAAGACTGCATTTTATTATGACCAAATAACTGAGTTTGTTCTCAACTTGATGGTGTGTTGATGGCCAGTACTTTAGAATCATTTTATTTACTTCCATTCAAGTGACAGATATTTTCTGTTGTAGATGTAAGTGGAGGAGATCTAATAAGTTCAAAAGAAAAAGTTATGATGTTACAGGTGATGTGAATGGAAAGGGAGAAATAACAGGGAGGAAACTTTAGATGGGGGAGTACGGCAGAGGAAGAGTTAGGGAATAACTAACACAAAGGATGTCGAAAAAGATATACGGAAACTCAGTACTTAGCTTCTCTCTCTCTCTCTCTCTCTCTCTCTTTCTCTCTCTCTCTCTCTCTCTCTCTCTCTCTCTCTCTCTCTCTCTCTCTCTCTCACACACACACACACACACACACACACACATGCACAATGTATTTATATTCATATAAAAGTGTTTAATTGGCATTAACTTACACTGGGGATAATGTTCCTCCCAGAACCCTAGGTTGCCAAATAAAATGTCCAGTGACAGATGTGGAATCCCTTCTATTGAGTTATTGGTTAAGAATGTCCCAGAGGCTGAATGGAGGTGGCTCATGCCTTTAATCCCAGCACTCGGGAGACAGAGCCAGGCAGATCTCTATGAGTTCAAGGCCAGCCTGATCTGCAGAGTGAGATCCAAAACAGGCACCAAAAACTATAAGGAGAAACCCTGTCTCAAAAAACCAAAAAAGAAAGAAAGAAAAGAAAGTCCCAGAGAACTGCAAATCATACAGACTTTTCTTAGTTGTCTACCGGAGCCTGATGGAAAGGTCCCAATGCTGAAGATACTGCATGTGCTGGTTATAGGACACAGAGAAATTGAACTGGGACTGATGAGGAAGTTTCCTCCTTGTGGTTAGTTTTCGTAGTACCAAGAGTTTGCAGGGGGAGGTAGGAAAAAAACGTCACCAACAGTCTTACTCAACCCAGAGCACTATGAACTATAATGATGACCTGCATGGCAGGATGTTCCCTGGCGTACAACGGTGACATGAATGTTACAGGGTGTTCCCAACCACTTTCTGATTGGGTTGCAGGTCCACTCCACAGGAGGAAAACATAGACCTCACACTGGAATTCTTGCCAAGAACTCATCATTGGGGAGCTCTCAGGCCCAGATTATTCTGCTAAGTGGACATAGTAAATTCATATCTCCTTACCTATAGACTAGTGTGTCCCTCATGCCTCATTGGTGAACATGTCACATAGATAATGGTTAATGCTGAAACTCCCAACTGATCCAAATGCATGGAATAAAAGTGGGTGGAATGTTCAGCCACAAATGAGACATCTATATCACACCCTTCCATGTGGTTCACAGATATTAAAGAAAAGGGTTAAGAAGATCACAACAGCCAGAGGTTAAGGAGCATCAGAGCAAAACAATGTCTCCTGGACATGATGTGACCTCTGTGTTCATTAACTCAGAACAGCAGAGGTGGCCTGTACAAGAATAAGCCAATCAACATCCTAGCAGGGAGGGGAAGGGGCTCCTGAGCACCCCCAAACTACGGAGCTCTAGATGGCTGCAGCCAGAAAGTTTCTCCAGTCCTGAGTTCCTTCAGTACCAATCCCTCGCCTCCAGCCCCAAGATCTCTTAATAATCATTTAGAGTCTTAATATTAATTATCAACTGTTTGGCCTATGGCAGGCTTCTTGCTAGCTAGCTCTTATAACTTAACCCATTTCTATTAATCTATATTTTGCCACATGGCCATGGCTTACCAGTACTTTCACATCTTGCTTCTCCTGGTGGCGGCTGGTGTCTTCCTAGATTCCACCTTTCTCTTTCCTGTCTCTCTCCTTGGATTTCCTGCCTGCCTCTAAGCTGCCTTGCCATAGGCCAAAGCAGTTTATTTATTAACCAATGGGAACAACATATATTCACAGCATACAGAAAGATATCCCACAGCACTTCCCCTTTTCTATTTAATCAAAAAGGATGGTTTTAACTTTAATATAGTAAGATTATATATAACAAATAGTTACCAAGCAAGAATTACAGTTATAATATCTAGTCTATTTGTATTTGGCAAAATTAAAGGAAATATTCTATCAATCCTATATTGTGAGTGTAAAGTTTCATATCTATTTCATCTTTTATCATGACTAAGGAAAACTATAATTATAATTATCTAGTCTTTAAATATATCAAAACCCCCAGAAGGATATAATATTACCTAAGTAAATAGGAAGTGCATTTAAGCAACTTTCAAAAATCTAGAATAACAGAGGAAATTAGATTCAGGGTTCTTGTTTGGAAGATAAAATGAGGATATAGATAAGAGGTAGATTATTGAATCTACTCTGAAAAAAATGATATAGAAATAATAGAATAAAGGGTAGATTATTGAATCCACTCTGAAAAAAGAGAACACGGATATGATGAATAAAAAATATGATAAACAAATTATTGGATCTACTTTTAAAAGGCAACTACTAGTTTTAAATATTTTACATTGGCCTGGATTTTTGTAAATTGTATACAAATTATGTATATTGATACAAATTTGAGATTGATTTTGTTAGAAAATATTGTACATATGTTGCTAATCTTGTTCAAGGCATTGTGCCTATACAGTTCATTTAACAATCTAATGCAGTTTTCTAGTCCTTGAAAGTTATTACCAACTATTTAGGATAATAAAGAAATGCAGGTTAGTAGTTAGTCATTACAATTGAACCTGTAGTCATATTAGGTATGTTTTCAAGGTCAAGCAGCAATATACTTTAGATAGACAGGTCATCTTCAAACACATCAGAGATCTACAGGATATGGTATTTAAGATGTTTTAATAACAGATTTTTTTTTCTTTTTTTATGACAATGAGAAATGTCTGCTCCTGGCAGCACCAATATACTTAAAAGAAAATAATAGGCATTGAAGAAACTCCATATGGAGTTTACTTTCATTGTTGCAAAAGTTAGCTACTGGGCAAGAAGGTGCTCTTGCCTCAACTGCTGACAGTGTGCTGTCTAAAATGGACAAGAAGGACACAAAAGAAAAAACTGCTGATTCTTACCAAGACAAGGTAGGAAGGCCCTTTAGAAAATCCTGCTTCACAGATGAGTCTGTCAGATATGCTAATCCTGTAGGCCAAAGTTGGGTGCCCCAATGTTGTAGAGAAACCTCAGGTGACTGTCTAGGCAGTCAGTTGTTTCTATCATAACTCACATTTTTTTGGAAGTTGTTTGTTTGCACTTCCTGTTTAACTAGGTAACATTATTTATTTCCTTCTTGGGTCTTTGAGGGAGTTGAAGTTTAGATAGTTAAAGTTTTCCTTATTAAAAAATTCAGAAAAGAAACTCACTAAAGAGGTGTAAAGTATATAAGTTTGAAAGACATCAAAAGATTGTTTTTGGTTGGTAATACAAGTTATGATAGAAAGTGAATTAGGTACATTTTGGACTCAGCAAAATAGGATAGATAATAGAATATTTTCACTGAATTTTTCAATTACAAATGTACTAGACATTGTTGATATATTTAGTGCCTGTATATATTGTATATAGTTATTGTATATAGTTTTTTTATATTTTTTATATTAGTTATAACTTTTTTTATTTTAGACAAAAAAGGGGAAATGTGGTGATATTTTATTTGTGCACCCCAATAAAGCTTATCTGGGGATCAGAGGAAAAAGCCAGCCACTATATTAAACATAGAAGTCAGGCACTAGTAGCACATACCTTTAATCCTGTCACTTGGGAAGTAGGGATCTGTCTGGGTCTCTGTGAGTTCAAGGCCACAGTGGAAACAGAGCCAGGCATGGTGGCACACACCTTTATTCCCAGCACTAGTTAACCATAGAGGTTTGGAGGTCTGCACAGACAGGAAGTGATAGAACTGGGCAGAAAGAGGAAGTGATGAAGCTGGGTGGAGAAAGGACGTAGGATGGCAGAGCACACTAACGTATATAGGCGTGAGTATACAGGAAGCAGCTTTCTCTTGGCTGAGGATTTCCTAGTGGTAAGAACATGGCTGGCTTTTTTTTTTTTTTTTTTTTTTTTTTTTTTTTTTTTTTGCTTTTCTGATCTCAGTTTTCACCCCAATATCTGGCTCTGGGTTTTTTTTTTTTATTGGTAAGACTATTTAGCAAATTGTCTTACAGATGGCTTCTAGGGGAGGGAGAGTTAGTTTCCTTTAAGGGTCTGTTGCCTGGTAGGGAACCATGTCCCACTGATAGCCTCACCATGCAGCCCAGTTGTTCTTGTGAGTTTTAAAGTAAAATAAAAGGATATGAAATTGGGAGGGGTTAGGAGGTGGGAGTGGATTGGTAGGTATGGCGAAGATGTGATGAGGAGGTAGAGGTGGGTTGGCAGGCATTATGGTGAAGATGTGATGAGGAGGTAGAGGTGGTTGGGAGGCATTATGGGGATGAAGGGGTGAGAATGACAAAACACATTGTATGAAATTCTCAAAGAATTAGTAAAATTATTATAAACAATGATGATGTTATTGTTCAAACAATGAAGCCTTTAAGAGCAGTCATTGAGAGCACATCCATAGGGCTTACCCTATCTTTTGCTCTTGAGATACAAAGATAAGATCTTCAAATGTGTCTGTCACTAGCAAGAAGCATACAGTAAATCTTTATTTAAAACTCCTTGTTATTCAAGGTTGTTTAAGGTTCAACATGAATACTTCCAGCGAAGACATGAAAGTGTGAATGGACTTGGAGTGCTTACAGATTCCATTTATGTCACCTTTTCAAGTCAAGGATATTTTGTTTATATCAAATAGCCAATGTATCCCTATGATTAAAGACTCACCAATTCTGAACTTTCAAATTAAAAAAGGAGCAGAATGAAATGCAGATGATACCATGATGTGGGCTTGATCCTTTCATAACAGTGATCCAGGGCTCTCAGGATCCATTTCAGACTGGATGGAACCCTCAGCCTAGCAAGTATCTCTTATCAATGACTATTCTATCAGAGGCCACAAGCAAAAGAAGTCTAGACAATCTGGTTTGTGATTATGAATTTTTTTGCAGGGAGGCAAAGTGTGGAAGATATGGTCAAACTACAGGAAATAAAAAAATCATAATGGGGATGGAGGAAGGAAGATTTTAAAAACAGCCAAGGAACAGTGGAAAGAGGCCTGGGCTTGGCTCCAGTCATCCATAGTTGGAAACAGTTCTTTCAAATTAACAGCTAGAAAATGATGTGACTGTATGAAAGTAATTTGAGTCCTCAGAGCACGAATTTCCTGTCCTGTAAAATAAAACTAAGAATACGGAAGGGCCTTATTATCTGAGGATAATTCAGGTTGGGGAAAATGTCATTTATAAGTGAGTCTCTTTTAAATGGGAATGAAATTATTTTTAATAAGTACTAAAAATGTTTAAATGTGATTCTTTTTCTGGAACTTAGAAGTCTGTAACTGAGTTTACCCAATGCTGAGTGCCATACAGATCATAATTATGAGTGTGTGCTCACTATCAGGATAAAGAATAAATCAGCCATGAAGGTTTCTTACATAAGTTCCTGATTATACTATGAAAATCCATTTTCCATGACTGGTACTTGTAGCACAATCATAAAGTCTTTGATCTTTCAGTAACTCTTCATGCCTTGGCCTCCTTTGACTCCTCAGTGTGAAGACCAGTCCCTTTTATAATTCCTTTGCTGTGTGTCCCCATTCCACCTGCACTTAGTGATTGATTAGCACATCCCCTGAGCAATGGTAGAATAGTATGCTGACAGAGGAAGCCTGTGGGAAGGTGGATGGCTTTATAAGCTCATGAGTATCCTAATGTGAGTATCCTAAGGAGAACCTGGGTATATGTAGCATATAGAGTCCTAATATATGTAGCATATAGAGTCCTAGAGACCCACATCAAGAAGATTTGGGTGTGGAACATTCAGATGATGAGAATGAGCTAGATCTATCTCACACTGTATATGAACATCTTATGGGGGTGTCCAAAATATACTGAACACTTGTTAAAATGTTTACATCTTGAAATTTTGAGATAATACAATTACAACATTTCTCTCTTCTTTTTCCTCCCTTCAAACCTTTCCATATACCTTTCTTTGTTCTCTTTCAAATTCAAGTCTTCTTTTTCACCAATTTTGCATATATGTATATAGGTATACACATATATTCACAAATATAACTCAGTAAGTCTGTACAATGTTACTTGTATGTATGTTTTCAGTAATATTGTTTTATATCAGTTCTAAGAACTAGCCTTCAAATAGGTCTGTGATGAATTCACAAATCATGCTTCCTGTCACCTCCTATATCTTGTTGCTTATGGAGTGTACACAGCTATGAAATTCATAACCTGCCATAATCCTTATGTTCTGGCCTGGGTTTCTTCTGTTTTCGGGGTGACAGGAAAGGGTGCTGCCATATGTATCCCAGGCTTCCAATGTGAGAAGGTGGAATTTCCTTGGGCATGCTCTTGCCTTCTCTTGCTTGGATTTATGTTTCTTAATATAAGCACAAGAGAAGACTCTAGACATCCAGGAGAACCTGGGTTTGGTGATGAGTGTGGACCATATATCTAGTAGCTAACATCTATGAGATGAAGGGAAGGGGCTGATTTTTCTTTGTTCAGGTTCTTCCTGCAAAACAAAAAAGTTAGGATGGACCTAAAGTACCACGGTTGCTGTTAGCCAGCAGTTTACCTCTCTGAGCTGTTTTCTTTCCTTCTGGGAACACTAAGACATCATTATCGCCAACAGTGGTACTGGACTTACTACCACATTAGCAGTAGTTATTTACTAGGAAGGAAAAAAAGATTGCACGGCAAGACCTGTAGATATACATAAGGCATATAATACTAGTTACAAAAACGAAACCCCAAACAGAGACAGACCAATCCCGGTACTTGTATACGGTTTTGAAGTATATGTCTGCCCAGCTCACATTCCCTTTGAACTCAGCAGTCCTCAAACTGCCTAAGACGGCCACACTGACAAGGTACTTGTGAGGCATTTAAAGCACATTCTAAAGATCTCAAAGTTAGCTGAATACACAGAAATGAAATAAATATGAAGATTTCTTTCTTAAAAATTTGTCACAAACAGACAAAAAAAAATACAGCATCCGACCATTCTGATTGCACAGCCAGGTCTCAGTAGCCACTGTGCCCTTTTCTGCAGCATGCTTCAAATAAGAATTCTTTTGGGGCCCAGCACAGAGTTGCCGAGTTACCTGTTTTGGATAACTGGTTTTGATATGATTCAAGGAGCCTGGGGCCTATGCTAGGACACTTTGCTCAGCCTTGGTGTAGGCAGGAGGGGACCAGACCTGCCTAGGCTGAGTCTACCAAGCTGGACTGACTCCCCAGGGAGACCCTGCCTTGGAGGAAGTGGAAATGGGGGGTGGATTGCGGGGGAGGGCGGGGGGTAGGAGGAGGGAGGACAGGAGAAATCCAGGGCTGATATGTGAAATTAAGTTAATTATAAAACAAAAATATTTAAAAAAAGAAAGAAAATAAAAATGGGGAATAGTGTGTGTATATGTAAGGGTTGATGGATAGAAAACATGAGAATAACAAAAGGAGCACTGAGTGATCTCCAACTGTTCATTTCAGGAAATACCTGAGCAACCCACGTGACTGTGCTGATGGATGCCTGTGTGCTGAGCATGCAGTCATGGAGATACAGTACTACAGCAGCAAAAGAACGTGAAGTGACCTGGGCCTTCTAACGTGCTTGTGAGTATTTCTATTTTTGTCTCATTTTCCAATAAGGCATCATTTCTTTTTAATATAAATCCAATTCTCTTAGCCATATACTGTAATTATTGGTTTGGAACGGCCATCCAGAAACAGATCTCCAAGGAGTTGGTCAATTATTACTCGGAATAGGGGACTGTGACATGAAATTCAGGCTAACACTGGTCTTATTTTTTTTTTTTTTGAGACAGGGTTTCTCTGTGTAGCTTTGCGCCTTTCCTGGAACTCACTTTGGAGACCAGGCTGGCCTCAAACTCACAGAGATCCTCCTGCCTCTGCCTCCCAAGTGCTGGGATTAAAGGCGTGCGCCACCACCGCCCGGCGACACTGGTCTTTATTGATGGGAACCAAACAGTAGATTATTGAATAAAGTATTTCCATTTTCTTCTTTCTTCCTCTATAGATTTACTCTTATTTTTGGTACCTGCTGATTTACTATTGCTCAGGAAGTGAACCCTAGCAGGTAAGACAAATAAGAAAGAAGCAGATAGACAATCATGTTCACCTTGTTAACTTTAATTGTGTTTCTCTGTAGTTAAGACATTTTCCTGAGAAGTGCATCACTGGAAAAGCACTCCTTGCTATTGAGGGAAGGCTGGGTCATTTGGGTGGCTACCTTGTGTTTTCATGCAGGGATGGTATGCCTGTTCTTGCTCAGCTCCTTTGCCTTCCTTGTTCTGACTCTGGTCCCCTTCACCATAACTCTCCAATCTGCATTCCATCAACTTACCCAACAAATCCCTTCTACAGGACCCCAGTCTGGGGACACACCTGTTACTAATCTTATTTAAGACACGATTAATGGAAGCATAGAGACATTACATGATTTTCTCAGAATCACAGTTAGTACTAAACATACGGTTGTTTAGTCCAAAAGCACGTGCTTTCCAGGAAAACTTATCTAGCCCTCGTCATGGGTGTTGGGTGCTAGAATTCAGTTGCTAGGTCTTTTGAGAAAGTTCTGTATTGTATTTAGCCATGTCCTCTGCATTCCTATGAATTTGTCATCTTAATTCATACACTTCATATTTTCCTTTAGCAAAAGTAATTGATAGTAACATAGCCATGCCCTTTTCTCCCATGAAAGCTCTTGTTTTATGAACTCATCCTAATAAGTCATCAAGAACAGTAAGTACAGTTTCATTGCATATGAAACACTCCATTTCAGGCAGATGGACATGTACTGTAATATGATTGAAGCTGTGCTTTTAACAAATACCACCCACAGTTTTTACTTTAATTTTAAGTGTGGACATTGCTGAAGAAGAATTTGGGATCAGGACTAATGTCTGACAAGGTGGAGAGATTATCGTGCTGAGCAGTGATTTAATGCCTGCTCTTGGCCCTACACTGGGCTTTGTTAGAGATGAAGGATATGGGAATGAGTCTTCACTAAGGTCTGGAGCCCCACAGGCTTGTTCTCTACAGGGATTCCTTGGGTCATCTGAAAATTGCTTCAAGGTCCCAGACATCTTTCATCCTAGAGAACATCCAACTCAGGCAAGATAAAGACCGCTGAGGCTGCTGGAGTCCAGATGACTTTGGTCTCAGCCAGGACCATATGTTGAGAGAGGCTAGTTGCTGGAGAAAGTAACAAGACCACTTAGAGGTCAAGAGAACCACAGTATCAGAAGTGGTCTTTGAAAGGAAGATGATTAGTACCTTTAAGTCCTGCTTGGCTATAGGAGCACTAGGCTTTCTGTGGTAGACTGTCTACATCTTGTTTAACTGCTTACCTACCATTCAGTTCTCAATCATCACAGCAATTCTACTAAGCACCCGTGACAATCGGCATGGTTCTGTAATACACATAAACAGTGTCAGTTCTGAAATGAAGAGATCCCACAGCATCCAAGCTGAAAGGGTCACAGAAAAGGGTTTTAGAAACCTTGGAGCTATACTCTGTCCATTCTTTTCTTAAAAAAAAAAAAAAAACAGGGTCATTAATTTTCTGTCTATAATATGAATAGCTATTATTCTAGTAGATAGGTGAGACATTACATAATATTTAAGAGGCTACATTCAAAGGGATTTCTTTCTTTTTAAAAGAATTATTAATTCTTTGAGAATTTCATATAATGCGTTTTGATCATATCCAACCCTCCTCCTATTTCTTAGGGCACTAATGTGCCTATGTTCCAAGCTTGAATTGATTTCCCCTGCTTATTCTGGAATGTATGTGTGGATTACAAGAATTTTTATAAAGTGGTGCAGCATCAAACCAGGATCATATGCACAGGAGGTGAATACAGAATATCACATGCAAAGGGCTACTAGCAGAGAAAAGAGGCTTGGAGCCATCTGCACCCAGGTTCAAATGCAGCCTCTGCAACTGACACACTGTGCCTCTGTGCTGGTTATGTGGCTGCCTGTTACCTCATTGCAAATTCAGAGCACACATTATACAGCCATTGTGAAAAAATTACTAAGACATGTCTGACATTGATAATTGTGTTCTTGACCAATGGATATTTAAAAAAAAAAAACAACAAACTACCACTCTGATATAGCTTTATTTTATAGAGTAAAATTGCATGAACTCCCACAAAAGACAAGTTAGCATTCCAAAGCTCTAAAATTTGCCATTGGAAAAGCAGGTTCTGAGGCCAAGGTTCTGGGCCTTTGTGCCCAGTTTTTTTCCATTCTATTTTGTAGTTTTCTGACCTCCTGTCATAAGAACCAATTATTCCATAGAGTAAATGAGTTTGAATTGTTATAACTATTAGTCTTGTGCCCAGTCAAGAATTCCACACCAGTCAAATTTTATGCAAATATCAAAGACTACTGATTTGCCTTGACATCTTGAAGCATTAAAAAAAAAAAAGAAGAAAAGAAAATAATAAGAAAAGTTCTCATGCTTTGGAGCTCATACAAAATTAGTGTTTTTTCCATTATGGTCTAGAATAGACGGAAAAATTACATACAATCTGGGAAATACAGGAAGCCTTTTGGATTGCATACTATAGCAAAATAATATCAACTCATGTACACTGAATGATAAAAACTATTAAAAGCAAAAGAATCATAGTCTGGAATTAATAACATTTTTAGAGTCTTATTGGTTAAGTGATAATTATGAATAATTCATGATATGCTAAATATAGGGAGTTCTACATTCCACTGAGCTGATGAAAGCTCACTAGACAGAGAACACGATTAATCCAAATATTAAGCTCTTCTATTACTAGCTTTGATCTTGGAGCTCTATCTCAAAAGATCCCCCAGTGAAGCCGAGAATCAGCCTCTCTCTAACCTGAAAGAAACTGGATTCAAACCGTCTGACCTTGAAATCTTTAACACAATTAAAAATTATATGACAAGCTCCAGGTGGGCGCTAAAGAGGCCGTTCACAAGCTTGGAAGATGGAGTCAGAATCCATTTCAAACTTTCCCTCAGATCAATGACATTCTGCGGGTTTGATGGCGAAGTATGGCTCACTGGGCCAGCAACTTGGTGAATTCACAAACAGAGGTAATTGTGTGAATTTCTACGTTTGATACAGCTGTCAGCCCGAAGCTGCAGGGGCTGAAGGCTGACTCTCAGGTAACTCCCTCGCCCTCTTTAATGTGACTATGCACACTTTATCTCATCTTACCTCTCTGTCCCCTGGCCACAATCAGCAGGACAGAAGAGTGGTTCATACAGAAGGCAGACACTGGCACACGGCTGAGCGGAGACAGGCGTATCTGCAGATGTTTCCCAGTGATAGCATGTAACCTTTCTAGCTTCAGGAAAAAGTTTGTGCCGGGCAGGGCTGCATTTGATGGGTACTGCTTGTTTATTGTTTCCAGGCTGAGGCGTGACTTAAATACAGAATTTTCACAGTTTGGAAACAAGGAGGAATGATGCCCCTAAGTCGGAGCAGGAAGGCTGGAATGTGGAAGACTGGGGCTGGTGGGGTGCCACCATTACACCGTTCTTTCCACCCAGTCTGAAAGAAGGTGCTTAGAAAGCCAATAGACACATATACAATTCCTCCATGGACTGTGCTATTTACTCATTACTTGTCTATCAAATTGAGACCAGGTTCAAGTATATATAAATGGAATAATACTGATCTTCATATTTCTGTTCATAGGTTGTAACCTAAAGCCTTTAACACAAAGGTTGTCAAAAGTGCTTGTGAGATTCAGTGTTGAACATCCTTGTGATGGTCTCTCTAGTCTTCAGGGTGGTGGCACACCCTGGCCATTCAACGTTGGCAGAGTACCAACTCCTCTGCATCACCCTCGCTGTTCTCTCCTGACAGATTCTTGTAATGTTCCATCCATTTTAGTTTTACCATATCACTGAGAATTCCTAATTCCTGTGTTGGTCTCATCACTCATCTTTGCAGTGGGATACTGGCTTTATGAAGTTCTTGTACTTTGCCCTGAGATCTTATCTGTTCCATGCAGTTTTATCCCAAGCTCTTGGGATGCTGCTCATTCAGAATGTGTCTACTGAGTAATATACATGATGTAATTTATGTCTCAGAGGGGACATCATGAGATACCAGGATAGTTAGGCATTAGCTTTTCAAAATTTTTTCTCATGATCTGAGGAATGACTGAACACATCCGCATTTTGATTACTCCAAGTTTTTCATATGTCAGGATTGTGGAAATTTTTTAAGCTGTATTTTTACATCTAGCAGTTTAGAACATAAAGATGTCTCAACGTTTAAGAAATGACACCCCCCCCCAAGAAGTTATCCCATTTATGAAAAATTAGCTTGAGCTGCGGCCTCACTGGTTACATACTTGCATGGCTTCTGTTCAGAAAATAGCCTTTCTTCTGAAAACGTGAATCCTTTGTCTTTGTTTATTATTCTATGGATTTTGGAACGTTGAATTTAGGCCAAAGCTATAACTACCTAGACTTTCCCAACAGTGGGGCTCAGGTTTGGGAGGTTTTGTTTGCGGGTTTCTAATAGACAATTGCACTCCTCAGCATTAGCAGAACTGCTTGAAAATGTCAAGTGACATTTTAATACTAAGCATTTGCTTTGGAGTTCTACATGTAAAGGTGACGTGTCGGGGTGACATGATGAGCTGTTAGTTCTCAATGGCTTGTTACAGTGGCACAGTTAGGCTTTTTAGGAAAAATAGCAAGAAATGTGTTTTCTGTCTCCACCTGTTAGGCTAGGGTGTGGAGAACAAAGAACTTCATTACTTAGGCAGTGGCAGGGACTGGCTGCCTTTAGGCTCATGATCCAGGCTGCCAACTCTTCTTCCCTTTGAGTTTTACTTCTTATGGTCTAGAATCAACTGGATAAGGACAAAAGACAACTGAAATCCTTCCCACAGCCCATTTAGGATGCTGCATTGGGACAGCGGAGATCAGCTCATGAAGGATCCAAACAAGGGTGACAATGGCCCCTGGGGAAGGATGGACATGACGATCAGGAAGCAGCAGTAGTGATGGTGAGATGCTCTGTGTGAGGGGACATGCTAAGAGGGTACAAAGCATAGTCTGATGTGGAGAGCCCTGGGCAAAGCATGTGTTGGGCCAGAGGGAGGCGGCAGGCCAGGGGAGGCAGCAGAGACAGACAGGGTGGGCCAGCTCTCTCCCTTAATAGCCATTGTCACAAGCAAGGTCATCCTTTAGCTCCTTTTGCATGTTTCTCTCAGGAGCAGCACATCCTGATATGGCCCTTGGTGAGACTGCAGTGCATATGGCTGAAGTGCATCCCCTTTGGGCTACAGAGAGATGACTGGTGTCAGCTGCTACAACTGTGAACAGCACTGTCATTTGTGGGAGTCTTCATCAGCATGAACTGTCCCCTGCCTGTTCATTTGCTAAGAGCTGTCCTCCAGCTAGACTACAAGCGGCATGAAATCAGGGAAATTGTCACTGTGTTCCAACTGTGGCACCAAAGACACAGCCTACATCAAGCGCATTTATATTTGTTTAATAGGTAAATGACTGTGCGAATGTTGAGTTAGGGCTGGAGAGATGGCTCAGTAGTTAAGAGAACATAAACGTACTGCTCTTGCAGAGAACCTGCGATTGTTTCCAGCACCCAAGTTCAGAGGTTCACAACAATTTGTGACTTCAGCTGCAGAATATCTGGTGCCCTCTTCTGGCCGCAGTGGGAACTTGCACTCATGCAAAGAAATATCTACATGACTAGAAAAAAAGTTTGTAAGAATATTGAGTAAAAGTAAAGGCATGAGCTGTAAAAGGGACAATGAAGATGATTAAACCTATTGGAGAATTTTAAAAAATATACTAGGGGCCTTAGAATCTTCAATACTACTGATGGATATGAAGGAGGTAGAAATTAATAAAAGTGAACATTCCAATAATACAGTGCTATACTGTGTGTGTTGGATAGTTTTATGTCAACTTGACACAAGCTAAAATCATCTGAGAGGAGGAAACCTCAATTAAGAAAATGGCTCCGTGAGATTGGGTTGTAGGCAAGCCTGTAAGGCATTTTCTTAATTAGTGATTGATGGGGGAGGGCCCCATTGTGGTTGGAGCTATCCCTGGGCTGGTGGTCTTGGGTTCTGTAAGAAAGCAGCCTGAGCAAGCCATGAAAAACAAGCCAATAAGCCTTCCATGGCCTCTGTATCAGCTCCTGCCTCCAGGTTCCTGCCCTTTTTGAGTTCCTGTCCTGACTTCTTTGATGATGGATGTAAGGCAAATAAATCCTGTCTTCCCTAAGTTTCTTTGGTCACTGTGTTCCATTACTGCAATGGAAACTCTGACTAGGACAGCGTGTGACTTCCTAAACCTCATGTCAAGCCATGAATAAAGCCCCTGGGTGGTTTAGCATCAGCAGTATAAGAAATACCCAAGCTTGATCAGTTTCTGAAGAGAAGAGGTGATTCTGCTTCACAGTGTTAGAGGTTTCTGTCGGGCCCAGTTGCCTCAGGCACATGGTGGCAAACTTCAGCAAAGCATGCACACACACACACACACACACACACACACACACACTTGCTTTATATATCTCTATATGACTATCTATATGTATATATATGTGTATATATAGCAGTTTAGAACATAAAGATATCTAAATTGTCACTGTTATATATATGTATATATATATATATATATATATATATATATATATATATATATATATATATATATATATATATGATTTCAGCAACATTAAACACCTGAATAGCTGCAATTTGAACCTGGATTGATCTGACTTTGAAGTGGTCCATCATGGAAGTTGCCTCTCAGGCATGTTTTAGGAACTGTGTAGAACAATCACTATATCCTGATCCTAAAATATAACATTTTATTTCTTGGGACTTTTGTTTGCATTTGTGCAGAAGGTAGTATATTATTATTATTATTATTATTATTATTATTATTATTATTGGAATCTGGGAACCCTACACTTTCATTGTGAATGATGCTTTTTGTAAAACAGTTGCTTTCCTTAGTTACATTTTCCCGGTGCACATCCTGGCTGCCATTTTCATCTCTGCACTGTCTGGGATCTTACAGCTCAGTTCTCAGCTCCTGCTGCATGCTGACTTCTGTCTAGCTCTCCATGGAGCCAGAAGTAAGAGCAAGAGTGAATAGCCCCTCTGTCTCCATTTGTACAGATTTAAAAGGAAGCTCACTCCATAGTCCCATTTTGGGATTTCTAGAAAATGGCTTCTGAGTATTGCTGGTGAGCAATGAGGTCCAGATCTTAATGTCTTCTTTACCTGATTCCATGATTCTTCCAACTTGAAGTTCCTTCCTTCTCCTTTGCTTGGTGACAAACCATAATGCCAAGATTTCTTCCTCAGTTTCTATTCTAAGTTTCTGACAGTCACTTGCTGATAAACTGTAACCCCTCAAGACTCTAGTTTATTCTATACCCATTGCATGCTTTTCTTTCACAACCCTTTCACACACAGATAAATGTTAAGACTCTTTCTCTAGCCTACCAGCTGCATGCCATCTTTCTCTATTTGCCTAGCTTCCTAGAATTATCTGCATCTACATCCCTTGCCACTGTGTATACTTACACACCAAAGTCCTGAGACCTGGAAGTATGATTGATAACTGTAGACCCACACTCCCCTAATCATCATGGGAAACACTGAGAAGCAGCTGGCTGTCAGAAAATATATTTCCTGTCTTAACCCTCTTGCCTTGAGTTTGGAACATGCACTAAATTTCCTCTCCTAGAACACATAGGGGAAGAGAAGTCTATAATTTCCAATGTGTCTCATAAGAACATTCACAAGGATGTCACCATGCAGGAAAATGGGGTTGTTAACATTCTATGGTCTCTGTCAACCTATGTGGTTGACTAATTTCTTGAAGCAGACAGAAGCCAAGCCCTTTTTGCACCCGGGTAGAAACAAGTCTTTAGTCACTGTGTCTAGTTAAACTGACATAATACACAGCCTAAAACCTACCATGGCCCCATGTTTTCAACCAGTAGAGCTTAGGATTTTCTGACAGGATACTGACCATAGGTTAGCCAGCTCTTCTTTGATCTGCCAGGTCATTTCTTCCACCTCTGCTGAGCCTGCTGGGCTGCTTTAGAGGTCTGTTCTCTGGGTCAGACTTGGGTCAGCTTCAGCTGTTCGCTGTGCTTTTTTTTTTGCCAGCTATAAAGCTACTTTTAGTAGTAGAAACAAACAGGGGAAACTGAATACCTCCTTGGCCACAGGTTTGCGAACACTGTGTCCATGTTGTCCATCCTGAGAGCTGACAGTTGACGACACACTCCACCAAACAGGGAATACTCATCCTCTGGGGTTTTTCCAGGTTCCGCTGCAAATGCAATAAAATACACCTTCAATCCTAAACCAGATTACTCTTCTGTTATGGGCGAGAGTGCCCTTTATTCTATAATAAATAACCTTTCCACACTGTGGTGGGAAAACAAGTGTCCATTGTTATATAAATTGGTCAGCATAGAAATGACTGTTGTTATTTCACTGGTGACATTTGGTCAGTCAAAATTTCTTATTATAAACACTGAACTCTAGCAGAGACCTGACACTCAGGTGCTGGGAAAGTGTGAGGTCACACCGCACAGAGATCTACCATGTTGCTCAGTCAGCAACAAAGCAGGAAGACATGTCATCATTCAATCCAGACACCCTGGGACTGGCTGATGGTATACAGAGAGATAAAAATTAGTAACAGAGTTAGCAGTACACAGGATAGGAGCAAAGATAAAATAAATGATTCATCTGAATCCCCTAATGACCAACCGGACAATGTAATTACAGTTGTAATCTGGAAAGAAATTGATGAGAGAGTTCACTTTCTTCTCTAAAATCTGTGTGTAGAGAAAATGTGTACATTTTATTGTGACCGAGGTAGAAGACATCTCAGGGAAGGAATAAATTACCCAAGAATCAGAGAGTGAATACTGAAGTATGTGCTGTGTGACTCATACACTGATTATATGTTTAATTAGGAAAGCTTTGGCACCCAACACATGTTAAATATTATCAGTACAGCTACTCAAAGCTAAAATTAGTTATCACAGCATGATGACTCTTTAAGTGGGTAATGCATAAAGCACCATAAAGGGACCTGTGACTATTGGTGTGATACAGCAGGTTAATAATTTAGTACTTCTTTAAATGAATAGTCATTAAATACATGTTTTGTACATGCCATTCAGAAAACAAAGAAACTGACTTTTATTAATGAATAATTTATATCTCTCCTTATATCAAAAGAAAATATTTCTTACAACTATAAGCAGCCAAAAACTAATAGGTAACACTGCTCCAAACAACACAGGAACACAAATCAGCAGCTCATCTGAACTGCTACAGCCCAACAATGTACTGCTGTCAGTTAAAACACCCTTACACCATTTCTCATTTATGCACTTGGAAGGAATGTTAACTTCATGGGGACAGGTCTGAGTGTACCCATTGTTTATTTGGAACTGTTGTAGGTAGGTGACATTCCTTAGGCAGTCAGTGTATTAGAGGCAGACTAAATGAAATATTCAAATAAAGCAATGACATTTGGCCAACAATCTTCTGTAGGATGTGAGCCATTTTTAGAATACTACTGATTGGGGCATCTAGTCTTGGACTGACTGGTTCATAGTCAGCATCCTGGATGACATCCGCATGGCTGGCTGAGGACCACATTGTGACAATACTTATGGTTGGTATAAGAGTGCTGAGGAAGTCTTTGTTTTAATTTCTGCTTACTTCCCCCATGCTACAACAACTGAGACAGACCTTTGTTGACCTTTCAGTGTGTTGCAGACATTTCTGTAGCCACCTGTGATTACTGGCGTCCTGTCTTCAATCATGAAGATCGGTTCTGTGATGCCTTCAGTATGGCAACATTCCTGTTTCTGTTGAGCTGTCCCTATAGTGCTGAATTTACATCTGGGAAGGGAATGCCAGCTTCTTTGGAATGGGTCTTTCTGTAGCTTTTCTCCAGATTCCATAAAATTAGAAAACTTCAGAATCTCCTATTTTGAAAACTGACATGGAGGTCTTTGGCATAGATTGAGAAGGAGGAGGAGGAGGGGGAGGAGGAGGAGGAGGAGGAGGAGGAGGAGGAGGAGGAGGAGGAGGAGGAGAAGAAGAAGAAGAAGAAGAAGAAGAAGAAGAAGAAGAAGAAGAAGAAGAAGAAGAAGAAGAAGAAGAAGAAGATGACAGTTGATATTTGTGGAGAAAATTATCAGTGTATTCTATATCCAGGCTCAGCATCCATCAAATGTGATGAGGACGTTTATTACACAAGCAAATGAATCACCTGCCAATATAAGGACTCACACCACAGTAGTAAAGGCACTAATGCCAATGGTTTGTTGGAAAGCAGGTGTATTTTAACAACTTCTTAGAAGTAATTACTCCATTTCTTCAGTGCAAAATGATCTTTCTCCACTATTTTGAGTAAGTCCAAACCAGTGACATACAACTCCTGCCCAATACCTCTTCAGTCAGTGTCTGTAATGTCTATTAGATGTTGTGAAGGTTGAGGACTAAGGCTAAGAGAGCTCATCACACACAAGTTACCTGATCACAGTGGTCCATGCCAACAGGCTTGCCATCACTGCGCACACAGCTCAGCAGGCGAGTCCTCACGCCCTGGCCACAGGAAGCATTTTCACTCAGCTGGCATGTACTCCACTCTATAGGCAGAAGATCATAAACACTGAGTTTCAAAGGTCTAGGCTTGTGAGCCAACCACACCCGAGCTCTGATAATCTGCCTAGGTGGGAGGGAGAGCCCCCAATTTTACAATCTTCCTAAGTAGCTTTGGAAAGCCTTGAACAGTCATTGTGTCAGAGGGGCAAACACACAAGGAAATACAAGCCAAATAAATGTACTGAGTCCATTTTCTAGAATTTGGTTTTCTAGAGGTAAAACAAAAGAAAGCAAAAACTCAAAAGGTTATACTGATCATTTGGTAGGATAGGAGAGACACTAACAACAACAACAACAACAACAACAATAATAATAATAATAAAAGACCAGTTTAAGACAATGATTTGCTGTGGATGATTGAGAGAGAAAACAACTGAGCCAGGGCACCAATTCTGTTTGTGCCCCATCCCCCAAAATCTTAACTTCCAAGGTAGTAGAATTGGGGAGTGGAACTTTTGATGGTGATTGGATCATGAAGGTAGGGAGCTCAGAAAAGGGATTGGTGTCTTTGTGAGAGCCTCTAGGGAACTTGTCTGGAGACATCCTATGGGAGTGCCCAAAGACACCATCCCTGGGCAAGTTAGTTTTGTTGGCCTGGTTAGTGGTATTTAAAAGACGGGGCTATAGCCATGCAAGGTGGTTCTGGCCCTTGCTGCCCCTCTCCCCATAATTAATTTGACTTAAAACAACAAAGAGAGAAAACTTTTCATATAGATGTGGGTGTGAAAGATCCTTGACCATGTTAACAAAAATCTCTTCAATTATTTTTCTATATCTAAGAGCTTAATAACAAACTTATATATGGTTAAAGAAAATTCAATCTTAAAATATACACTTTTTCAATACAGCAACATTCCATTGTATTTCTGAAAAATTGCTAATGAAAATCAAAGACCTGAAGAAAAAAGATGAACCTCCTGTGCTGCCATTCACCCATGAAAGAACCCAACACCTACATAGAATTAACAAGGTTTTCCTCACAACGAATCTCACCTATTCCAATGTGCATGGAACAGGGAAGTTTGGGCCATGGATGTTGCTTTGCCTCTATATACATATTGTGATATGTTCCTAAGCATTGACTCCAATGCTTAGACCTAACATGCTCTTATATTTGGTGGCATTTTTGCATATCCCCTGCTGGGGGCAATGGTAGGTAGCAAGTAAGTGTTGTTTTGGGCACTGCTCTATGAGTTCAGACAATCACAGTGGCTGAATAATTCTTCTAAAGTGATTCTTGTCCCCTCTTTGATATCCCTGACTGGTCAGGCCTCCCTATTTTTTTTTTTAATTGCCTATGGGGAAAATATATCATAGACTTAAGTTATTGAAATAATGAAAGGCATGAGAAAAACTAAACTCTATTGCAGTACCTTTTTAAGCCAAGCTGTTCTTCAGAAATTATGGGTGTCTTTGATGCATCCACATGCCATGATTGGATGTTTGTTTTCATGAAGGGCAACTGGCAATAAGTCCTCAGTTTTTTTATGTCCCACACATATATTGTCCTCTCCCTCCACAGCGCCAGGATGGGGCACACACACAAGGGTTAGTCAATGTTCAGGGAACCCACAGTGGATTTCGACTGTACCTGTGAGGTTGTACTGGAACTGGAAGCAGTTTTCATTGAGGAGACAGGGCCGCACCTGGGAGTCTTCCCCACAAGTTCTTGAGTTCAGCGAAGGTCTCAGCAGATGTCGAGATCTTCTCTGCATTGCATGGGGGTCACATGACTATGAAAGTCAAGAGCAGGCAGACAAGGACCCAGAGTGAGTGATAAACTATACAGTTACTTGTGCACATGCAGGAATAGAACAGGTACAGGGAAGAGACCATAGTTACAGCAATGAGGATGTCCATATACCTGAAAACGTTACAACTTGTGGTTAGAAAATGATTCTGTGTTGCACAGTGGATTGTCTTCTATTTGCATTTCATTTGACAACTAATATATTTTCATCTTTAAATGAAATGAAAAGTGACCTTAGTCCTTCTAGTTCAACAGAAATAATCACACAGAATATTGAAAGGAGAAAATTATTTTTAGAAATCTGTACATAAGAATAAAATTAATATGGATGGACTAGAGCCTTCATTTTATTTGGGAGCTCTCTGACCAAAGTCCAATTTCCTCAAAATAAATGTATAAATTCAAATTCCAAAGATTTACTAAAAAATCACCTTCACCTGGGACCACATGTCCTCTCATATTACTGGCCCACGTAATAGTGCTAGAGCCAGACCTCTTACCACATCTCACACAACTGGTCTACCCACAGAAGAGTGTCCAGCTCCTGCTGGGGAACAACCTTCTTTCAAATGTCCTTCAAACCTTCTTCTTCATCTTCCCCAGAGAACTAACCCAGGTTTACTGCCCCCACAAGAAGACCTCGAATGATGTTATTCTCTTGTTTTGTTTTTTTTTTTTTTTGAAAAAATTTCACTGTCTCTAAGGATGCCAAATTCACTTCTGTTCATGGGTATGTCTATGGATTTAGTTCTAAACACTTATGTGTACCTGTCCTTCTACTGCTATTCTTTATCTATTTACCACCCCATTTCTTCTTTTTTAAAAAAGGATTCATTAGGGCTTGGTGGATAACACCTTCTGCTTATCTTATAATCCAGTGAAATCCTAAAGTAAACCATGTAAAGCAGTTTTTCAATAATTATTATGAATATGTTCATAACATGTAAGTCCAGACCCTGAAAAATCTAAGAAGGTTTATAGACTGGAAGAATAAAGTTTTTGAATTGATCACAAAACCATCATTTTGGTGTCTGAGATGTCATTTTATCTTTTCTTCTTCCTTTAGCCTTTTCAGGTATCATAGTAAGAATACAGCCTGTATACTGAATCTTGACAGATTCAAAGTGACAGTATTGGATTACACTGAACTATGGGGAGAAATAGCCACACATTTTCTTCTAAAGTTTAGGTAATTGAAAAATCTTTGCTATCTATGTGATTTCACACTCCAATAATCTGCCAATACCTAAAATTTTACATTTAATTGTATCACATTGTATCCAGATGATCAAGAGGGGACAATTTATTACATGCACACAAATCCCATGCTACATTCTTACCAATAATTGATTTCTATTTTACCATTTAATGTCGATGCACACACTCATGAGGAGGAACAAAACCTTAACTGATTTGTCAATAAAGGAAACTGATAGAATCCTGGTAGATGCTCCAGATTAGGACTCTGCTGCATTTGTTTCCTATAAAGTAATCAATCAGTATTTGAAAAAAGTGACTATGTACAAGGACCTATGGATCTACTTAGTCTAAGCCATCAAAGAAAAGAGAAGATAAAACAGACACACAGATCAAATGCAGCTACAGTGCTTGAGGTCAGCAGTATTCCGATTTGGACATTTGTCAGACTTCGGAACATTTGCACAGACTTTAGAGTTGGCATCCCTTCTTTGAAAATTAAAGTCTGAAACATCCTGAAATCAAAAACCAGCACTAGGTAAACGTGCACAAGCACACACGGTCCACTTTCTTTCCTCTAAACTTACAGGAGCTGGGTGAATAGTGAGAGGATGTGATTTGATGAAATTTTAGGATTTCATCCATTAAATCTCATAGTGTGCATGCTTGTGTAACAAGGCTTTAAATTATCCTCTTTGGTTTAATATCATCTTTAGACCATCTAGATATACTGATATACTACAACTAACTCTTGTCAATTCCTTATCTATAGACATAGTTGAAGGGGAGCTCATGGGTAACTAGAATCCATACAAACAATACAAACTCCTTTTAGATTCTTATAAAAATTACCTTGATATTGATAAATGAGAGACTGCCGTTTCCTCTTATCTCTTTCCATCAGCTATTTGTCAAAATTCAGTAGCCATGCTTTTAATCACTTCTTTTTTTTTTTTTCTAGTTGCTATTACAAAACATTTCAAAAATGACGAATTGGCTACTGATGTGGTATTGAGTGAAGAAGAGCATCTCATACAGTGGTTCTCAACCTTCCTAACACTATACACTGTTGATACAGTTCCTCGTGGGGTGGTGACCCACAACCACAACATTGTGTTCATTGCTACTTCATAACTGTAATTTTTCTACCATTATGAATTGTAACGTAAAAAATGCAGATAGCCTTAGGCAACCCCTGTGAATGGGTCATTCAATACCCAAAGGGGTTGGGACCCACAGGTTGATAACAATGGGTCTAGGTCTTGATGGTTTCTTCATTGACTCAAAGTTCCCCAAACAAAAAATCTTCCAGAAAGAATTTGTATTATTTATATAGATATAAGGTCCATTCTGTAAATGTGCAAAAAATGATGTGTAGACAGCTAACTCAGAGTCAATTCAGGACTAATTTTCTTGAAAAGACTAAGACTATACAGCTGAAGACTGTTTTCTAGGCTGCCTATAACCAGGAAGAATCATTTTCCCTTTAGATCATGAACCATTCAACTCAAATAGACATTCTAACTTATCTCTGTAAACCAAAATTTACCTGAAGTTCAAGCCTTCCTGGCCACATTGTATCTTTACACCCTTTGTTCACCCCAGAAGCAAACCTTCTTACCTGACTTGAATTCTTGTCCTCATCACGAAGTAAAATCCATATTCCCACCTACCAAACTCTACCTACTTCCTTAGACCCATCAGCTAGAGAACATTTCTCCTGCAACTGAGGATGTACTGAACTGTGTATATATTCTTCCCACGGGCTATCTGGAGAGCCCATGTCTTAATATCTGGTGTGGCAGATGCAAATAATAAGTATTTGCTTTGTGGGAAGGTTGGTTATTTTAGGCAATCAGGGTGGGTTTTATAAACTACCATTAGTAAACAAACAATAAACCTTGGAGAGTGGTCATTTTGCCAGATATGGAGTTTTCCCAAAGTTTTGTACATTCAATAAGAATATTTTCAAATCACGCTTACTCTTACATGTCTTACACAACTTTGATGGAAGCCATCATTAACTTAATGAATCATACCAATAAATGAAGTGAATGAACCCATAGAATAAATAACAGATAATTTAAAACAGTTAAAATAAATCCAAATAGTAGGTGATATCACTGAACTATTAAAGACTGCAGTTGAGCAAAACCTGTGATAGGGCCAGGTATTTGTGAATTTAGGTCACTCTGCAGATTTCTTGCTCAGAGATGAGCATGACTTCAAAGCCTGGTCTCTCCAGCTCCCATCAGATATGGAGAGCCAGCGCAGTCACGGGTTGCAGAGTTTATCTGGAAACAGACAAAAGGCTGCCCCGTCTGTTGTCCGGTTCTCACGAGGTCAGGGGATGCACACTCCCAAAACTTATCTTTCTTATTTGGACAAACATAGCAAAAAGTACACAAGAGAATAATGTGATGATTATTAAGAATTTTAAAAAGGAAATTAAACCTTGCTTCTCAAAAGTTGAGGAAGGTTAAGAGAAATCTGGGCCTAAAGCGTTTCTTCTTATGCCTTCCACGAGATTCCACAGGGCTAGTCACTTACATAAATGCTGTGGATATTACTCTATGTAAATAAAACACTGATGGCCAGTGACCAGGCAGGAAGTATAGGCGGGACAAAGAGAGAGGAGAATTGGGGAAACAGGAAGAAGGAGGGAGAGACACTGCAGCCACCGCCAGGACAAGAGCATGTAAAGATGCCGGTAAGCCACCAGCCACGTGGCAAAGTATAGATTTATAGAAATGGGTTAATTTAAGATAAAAGAACAATTAGCAAGAAGCCTGCCACGGCCATACAGTTTATAAGTAATATAAGTGTCTGAGTGATTATTTTATAAGTGGATTGTGGGACTGCGGGGCTTGGGGAACCTGGAGAGAAGCCCTCCAGCAACAAATGGCGCCCAACGGCTCGAGTTTCCACCTTAAACCTGAGAATATTTAATAACCAATTCTAAACAGAGCCAAAAACAGGTTCCTGCTTCTTGTCTCATACGGGCAGCTAGACGCTGCAAAACGCAGGTTTGAACACTGGCGGGTTCCTGGCATGTGCGTTTGACCGGCAGTATGGCGGTAATGAGGCGTCTGCCAGCGGCACATTAAGCTGTGTGGTAGATTTAGTCTTTACTAGTATTTTTTTTTTAAAAAAAAGGTTTCTGGGCTACATGCTGCTTTGATAAAAGCTTAGACCCACTATTTCTGAGACTTGATGACTCCCAGAGCTGGCGGAAAACGTACCACTGCCATGTTGGGAAGCTGAAGTGGGCGGAGCCAGCAGCCACAGCGCTGTTTCAGGCTTAGAAGGATGCAGTTTAAAGCAATAGGCTCACAAAAAGACTGATTCAGATAACATCGTTTACAATGTGTGTAAAATATACGTAGGCTTGAAAGAGACAAAAAAAATTAATGTAAAAAGCCACGTAAAGATGAATATTACACAGACAATCTGGATTGTGTTGTCTTTGGGATTTTTAACTGCAAAAAAACATTTGATCAAAAAAGATGTTGAATTATACCAATATGTATATTTTAAAGGTAACTTGACTTCAAAATTTGGATTTAAGGATATGTTGCTTTGGAAAAGAGGTTCTGCTTTTGTTTCCACAGAAAGCCAGAGGCTATGGATTTGTTCCATATTAAGATACATCAGGTTTCACCAGCCAAGACCCCCTGAAATGTCTCCGATGACACCATGGCCCAGATGATCCAACATCCAGAGCGGTTTCAAGGCAACTGGTTCACACAATACAGCCTCACGGACTACCCCATAGGCCTAAAGTTTTCTTTGCGTCCCCATAAGATACAGCGCCCCCCTCCAGCAGGAAGTAGTAAGAGATGCTACGCCCAAATTCCCAAATATACCAAGCTGGCTTTAGAGGTGGAATTGGCTCACTCCCCCTCTAAACCCAGACATATTGCTTTTAAAAAAAAAATGGTTAAGAGATTCTTGTGTCCCAAATCAGAAGAGCCCTCTGGTGTGGGACAGAGAAAAACCAATATTTTTATTTAAAATAGGTTGATTATAAATGTGATCTCTTTCTAAAAAAAAAAAAGGGGGATATGATATAGATATATAGGAGGATATAGAGATGATAAGATAAAAGGATAGATTAATCAACCTACTTTTAAAGAACAACTTGTTTAAAATGTTTTACATTGGTATAGATTTTAGTTTATGCTTAAAATGTTTTACATTGGTATAAATTTTAGTTTATTGATACAAACTTGAAGTTAATTTTGTTATACTGTATATATATATTTCTATTCTTGTTTGAGGTATTATGTTTATGTAACTCATTTAAAATTGTAATGGATAATTAAAAATAGGTTAATAATTAGTCATTTATGATAATCATATTTGTAACCATGTTAGTTAAGTCTTCTAGGTATACATAGATATATTTCAGATAGATAGGTAATCTTCAAACACTTCATAGACCTAGAGTATATGGCATTTAAATAACTTAGAATTCTGTTGACATGAGACACAATTGCTCCTGGCTGCACCAATTTGATCCCGAGAGAATGTTGGGCTTCTAAGACATTTCCATTTGGAAATTTGTCTTCTTGGCACAAAATGGCCTACTGGGCAAAGAACTGCCCTTGCCTTGACGGCTGACAGTACGAATGCAATGCTGTCCTTTCTGGACAAGCGGGACACAAGGAAAGCGACCACTGTACTCTGCCAAGACAGGGTAAGATGGTCTTTCAGAATTCCTGCTTCTGAAAATGGTCTGTCAGATACTCTAGGCCTGTAGCCAATTTGAATGCACCAATAATGCTGAGAAACATTAGGTGACTGTCCAGGCTGCCAGCTGTCTTGGTCTACTCTTGCAAGATTCCCGAAAGTTGCTTGCATCCATCTACCATTTCTCAGGTACCATTATCTTCCTTCTCAGGTCTTTGATGTGGTTAAAGACTAGATAGTTATAATTTCCTCAGTTATGATAAAAGATAAGTTAGATATAAAACCTTAAACTCACAAATATAAGATAGATAGGACATCTTCTTTAATATTGTAACTGTAATTCTTGCTTGATAATTGTTTTGTTATATGTAATTTTACTATGTTAAAGTTAAAACCTTCCTTTTTAAAAAAAGAAGAAAAGGGGAAGTGCTGTAGATATTACTCTATGTAAATAAAACACTGATGGCCAGTGACCAGGCAGGAAGTATAGGCGGGACAAAGAGAGAGGAGAATTGGGGAAACAGGAAGAAGGAGGGAGAGACACTGCAGCCACCGCCAGGACAAGAGCATGTAAAGATGCCAGTAAGCCACCAGCCACGTGGCAAAGTATAGATTTATAGAAATGGGTTAATTTAAGATAAAAGAACAATTAGCAAGAAGCCTACCACGGCCATACAGTTTATAAGTGATATAAGTGTCTGAGTGATTATTTTATAAGTGGATTGTGGGACTGCGGGGCTTGGGGAACCTGGAGAGAAGCCCTCCAGCAACACATAAAAATGGTTTTGCACATCAAATACAGCAGGACAGGGAAGTCAAAACCAATAGAGAATATTGAATCATTTCCACAAGCCCAAATAGTGAGCCAGTGAGGAGCAGTGATGAGATCTTACAGGGCACCTGTGATACGTGAGAACTAGGCAGGACAAAGCCGAAGAGAAAAAACAGGGACATCAGGCCACAGAGCAATGGCCACAAGCAAACAATTACATTGAGACAGAAGATCTGCACAAAGAGATAGGAGAACAAAGGGGCCCCTGGGAAGGCCCTGGGAGTCCCTGCCTCCTGATTCAGGAGCTCTTCATATTGATAGGCCACAGCTCCCTTCCAGAATGCTCACAGCCCTTCTCTACCACACCACTGAAGACAAAGAGGCTGTCGGGTCCTCAAACTGAGAACACCAGGAGGAACAGCTGAGAAGGATCGTGCCATCTGGAGCAGCTGGAGGGGAAGGGGAACCAGGAAATCCAGGGATGCAGGTTTAGTTTTGGACAGTTCCTTCTAAAAGTTCACACAAGTAATTTCACAGAGCAAGAAAGAAAGAGATGACTTTCAAGTCCTATATGAGAAAAGTGAGCAGAATAGCATCCCACAGGTAAGACAGTGAGGCAGAAAGAAAAGTGGGAACCAGTCTGGAAGTGTACTTTCAAAAGGAACCAAGCTAGCTGGGAAATGGCCCAGGAACAGAAAGATGTAGACATGAATAAGAATTATAGGAACTCAGAAACTGAGCAACTGACTTCAGCCAACAATTCAAAATAAAAGGAAAAGCCATTTTCGGAAATGAAAAAGAAACACAAGATTAAGAAGAGTAACAAATCATTTCTTTATAGACATGAAAAAAAAGCAAGAAAGCTGAAATAAAGCATTGAGAAGACACTGGGAGAATTTGAGAAAAGCTGGCGGATAGAGAAACGAGGCAAGACTGAACCCACACATACAATAAGACTTCCTAAGAAACCAAAGCAGAAGCCAAGTCTAAGGATTCAAATTGACCCCACACATATAGTGAGACTTTCCTACGAAACCAAAGTAGAAGCTGAGCGTAAGGATACAAACTTTAAGAAAATGTAAGAGTAAAAACAAAAACAATTTGAAGCTACCAATTGAAAAGAGCACACCAGAGTTGTCAATATGAAACATACTCTTGTATAATTATTTAGCTTTGAATGGGAGGGAGAAATAACTTTGACTATCTAGGGGAGGGTACCAGATGGCTTATAGAGGAAACAAAATCACATTCCCATATTGTGACAGGGAAGCTTTATGTTAGAAAGGCGTAGAAATATAATAAAGATTCACATTCAAAAGGATCTAAGAATATATTATACACAGCAAGGCTGATTTTCAATTACAAGGATTGGAGATGAAACTGTTAGGAACATACAAATACTCAAGCAAAATTGCTGCCATGAGTACATTCTTCAGGATTTATTGGAGACTGGTTTTAGTGTGTCCAAGTGGCTAGAAAACATTAATGTGCAGCTATGAAATGAGCTAACCTTCTATGTAGAACATCCATAAAGGCTGAGTGCTCTGAAGAATCATATACAACTGTAGCACAAATTATAATTGGTCTTAATAATAAAAACCTGGAGTCAGATATTGGGGTAAATGCTGAAAGATCAGAGAGACAAAGGAACAAGCCACAACCACTTCTTAACTCTACTGAATCCTCAGACTGAAAGGGGCCAAGCTCCTGTCTCCATTCAGCTTTATCACATCCTCTCTCTGCCCAACCATATTCCCATTTCCTCCTCTCAAGAGCTGGGATCAAAGGCATGAGATCCCAAATGCTGGGATTAAAGGTGTATGACATCAATGCCTGGCCTCTAGTAGCTAGCTCCTCACTCTGATCTCCAGGTGAGCTTTATTTGTTAGAGCACGAACAAAATATCACCACATACAACACCAATGCAAAAGGACAAAGCACATGCAAAAAGTACTCAAAAATTTAAATATCTATATTGGTGACCATGTAGGTATTATTATCAAGAGATTTTTTTCTCTGTGAGTATGGAATGAAGAATGTAATCATGATATATGCTGTGCCTATGATCATCCATTGTCCCTGTAACTTGATTTATATTATGAAAAAAGTGAGATACAGATAGAAAGAACACATTGAACTTCTATAGTTCCATGTATATGTGAGAAACACCATCAGGAGGCATCTTTATATTTCATCTTCAAAGTGAAGGAAATGATAAACTACATTTTAAAGTTCTGCCTCCTGAAACAGTTTGAGAACAGAGACAAACCAATGTGAGTGTCTCCAGATCCCTAGCTCTCTCAGTACAAGGCTGAAGGTTATTTCCAACAAAACAAGGCTGTCATTTTCTTTTCTTTTGAGAGATAGCTAATTAAAAATGTAACAGAAAAAAAATGTCCAGAGGAGCCTGAACACCCTGCTAGGTCACCCATATTTAAATGTTTACAGAATAAATTTGAAACCATCACCAGAATCTAAGTTTAGGATTGATGACAAATGGTGTGTATACAAAATATAACATATATTTAAATCTGATCCCATAAGGATACGAAAAAGACATTTGTGGTAAACCTGCTAAGAAAAGCATTTTCCTGAATTATCTGTACAAAATGGACCAGCAGGTGAGTAAATAGAGGTTGGAGTGTAAGTTCTCCTTGTAGGTGGTTCCACAAATAAATGAGAACTGATGATGGAATTAGAATGTTGTCATTTCATGTTCCTTGATTAAAGGGTGTAGGTGTGATACACCAATGCCAGGGTGAACTGAAAAAAGTGGGAACTCGACAGTGTGTTTCTTGACGGAATATAGCTTCTGTAAAAGAGACTCACTGAAGACTGGTGGAGGCTTTGTGACTCCTAGGTGACAACTCTCAAGGACAGAGGAACAGGCTCACAACTCCCGAGTTACAACCCTCAAGGACAGACGAACAGGCTCACCTTTGCCGTGGAGACTCCTAAAAGATAGACTGGACATAGTTTATAGGTCGGGTGGTTTGTTTTTCTCACCAACACATCTCCAAGAAGGGTAATACAAGAAAAAGGAGGGAAGCTACACTAAAAGAGATTTAAGGATCTATCTAAAAACAGACTGCCTGAGGGAGGCAAGCACAGGAGACAGTTTGGAGATCTAGGACTTGGTTTGGGGCTATATGCACACACAACCTAACAGTGTACTCACAATCTGTGAGCAAAGTAGGGCCCCCATTATATCAAATTGCATGCACATCCACTCTGAACAATGGTGTAAGCTTTCCCATCCCTTAATGACCACTAATCTTTGATTGTATTTAGTTGAAATCTGGTTGTGTGTGGGTATAAAAGTAGGAGGGATGATCTGGCACAGAATGGTTTTGGGTGCATGGGCAATAAGGCAAACTGTGTCCTCTAAGTGAATTTTGAGAAAGAATCCCTTATTTGTCATTTTAAAGTCATGTGTATTTGGATGTGGATATGATTAAAATCAGATACATGTGATAAGGGACACGTGCATTAGGGGGAAGAGGTTCTATAATAGCAAGTCAGTCAAAACACAGAATCATCTACACCCCTCAGCAACAATAATTGGGAACACAGGTCCTTGAGTATCTTCAGTCATGTAGCCTCTTGTCTTGACTGTATATTACCATCACTTTGCTTTTGGGAAAACTTTTATTGCCTCTTTGTAATTGATGTGTGTTTATTTCAATTCCCTGACTAGGATACTAGAAAATCCAGAAAACCCAGCCCAGATTACAACGACTAGTAACATAATCCATACTGTTGGCTGGACTCTGACGACAGATATGAAAAGAAAAAAACTATCTAGAAACTAGGACTTGGTGTTCTTTTGTGGAGATGGGTAGGAGATTATTTCAGGCTGTGGGAAGATTCTTTCTCCTCCATCGCTGTTTTGGAGGATTTAACTGTACATTTGTTATATGCAACTTTTGTATCTGTGTTATAATTTGCAATTTAAAAAAATTGAAGTGAGATCTCTTACTGTTCTTAGAATAATAAGATTGCTTCCATTATGAGATTTGATGGATTCCCATCCACAGTTCTGTTCAAAGTGCCTTGTTTCCTACAGAGGTAATAGATGCCAAGAAAGGAAAAAGCAAGATATTCTCTAAACTCATTCAGAGCTCACTGAGCTCAGTGTGCTAAAGAAGGATTTTTATAACAGAACTGAACTTGTTTGGCACAGTCTTCTATTACACAATGAAATCCATCTTCTGCTTTCTTTTCAGGAAATGGACTGGACTACATATCCCAGACTTCCTTGTGGAACCATGTAACCAGGAAATGACTGAGTTTTGATAGTAGCAGGTAAGAAGGGCATATGTGATACCCCTACTTCCCATATCTACAGGTCATCCTTCATGCTCTTCCTTTCCTTCAGGGAGGTTCAATAGTGACCTGAGAATGGCCTTGGAAGCTAAGCTTGAAGTGACAGATTCATAATCTGACCCAAGACTCCAAATGACTCCAGGGAACCAACTGTGTTTTTTCCAAGCCTGGAAATCTACCCAGGACTGTTTTATATTCCTTAGGAACTTCTGCAGTTTGAGGAAATTTGCTTTTTTTTTCAAATTGTTTGTAATTGCTACACTGTACAGTGGAATATCAGCAACTTAAACTTTAAACATTTTATGTAACTTATTGTGTGTTACAGAATCAAAAGACACAAAGGAGTACTAAATCATTTGTGAATTATAACTTGTTAATTTATTGTTTATGAATGAACTCCTTGGACTACCTGAAAACTCATGTCAAGGTCTCTTTTTATTTTAAACAAATAACATTTAAAAATTAATTAAATAGAAAGCACCACAACAATGAATAAAATACCATTGCACACAAGATTGTTTCATATTCTATGTTTTTAAGATATCATAAGTTACTTTCCCAAAAGACATACAATTTCATTTTAAAGGAATGTATTAGGGATTTTTTTTAAAAAGTAAAGGGATATTTCATCTTCCCTTCAAAAGAAAAGTACTTATTAAATTTGCTTTTGAAGAAGTTAAAGTTATTTTACTGATGTTTTGTGTATTGAAAGGTAAGACAGTGGGTGTCTTAGTTTTCTTTTCTTCTGTTGCCATGAGAACATGCCTTTGACAAACACAATTCAAAGGGTGTATTTCAGCTCACAGTGCAAGGGTACAGTATACTCTGGCAGGGGTGTCAAGGCTACAGGAGATTGAGGTAGCTGATTATATCACACTCCAAAAGAAAAAGAAGGAAATAATAAATGTTTGTGCTCAGCTTACTTCTCCTTTTTATATACTCCAGGGTACCACCTACAATGGGTGGGTCTTCCCACCATAATCCAGATGGTCACCTAAGATAATCTAATCAAGATAATCACCATAGGCATGCCAGGAGGCTAACCTAACCTAGTCAATCCCTCATAGGTCTGCCTTGAGATTCTTTTCTTGGGTAATTGAGATCCTGTCAAGCTGAAAATTAATGCTAATCAAAGCACAGGCAATAACATTATTCTTATCTTGTAAGGAAGTTCTTTTCAAACTTCAAGACAGCACACAAGTGGATTGTGAGAACATTAATAGTGAACACTTCCATAATGTTTCTATGCACCAATCACTGTTATAGGTTCTTTAATTAATTCTATCCACATGAATCATAGTGTACATAAGTGGTAAGTCCCATCATACTATTGGCATAGAGAGATTAAGAAATTTCATCCACATCACACCATGATAGTAAGAAACAGAGCCAAGATTCTAACCCTAGCAGTCTTATAGGTCCACATTTAATTATGCCTTCTTGGTCCTCAATTTAACATGTCAAAACTGGCAATTTAAACAATGACAGGGTATAGTATAGAAAACGTGTCATGTACTTAAAAAAATAATCATTTTGTAGAGCTTTTATTTCTGATATTTGTACTTAGTCATGAAACAAAAATGTACTCACTTATTAGGCTATGGTCAACATGTTTATAAGTCAGTAATCTAATTAAGCATCTTTATCAAAAGAGCCCCCTTAGAGTTTATGACCATTACTTCAACACTACCTCTGTACATAGATCTGTTTGTTTGCCCGTTTATTTTTTGCAAGAACCATTTTCTCTCCACAGTATTTCCCTGCAGAATAAGAACTGTTTTCTACTTTAAATACCAGGATTAATTTCACGATAAAACAACTGTTGGATTAAGCTTGTACCTAGGAAACACATTTATTTTCAATTACATGGGATCAAAACTATAAATGTAACCCCCCCTCCCCCCGTGTTTCTTAGGCATATCCCTGCACCTCTGCAAACTGGCAAACTGGACTTAACCAGAGGGAAGACGGGGAGGGATGTCTCGTTAAGTCTTCCTGTGTTAGAAAACTGACTCTGTTTATAGTACAGAAGGTCCCTGGTGTAGCATGGCTTGCCTTTGTGATTTTTAGACTTTCCAATGGTGCAAAAGTGGTGTGACTTCCATAGAAACGGTTCTTAGTGTTTTGAGTTTGGATCTTTTTCTCAGGTGGGATACTCCCTGGTGATGCCAGGCAGGGCTATGGACTGCAGTTTAAGTCTGCTCCACAATCGCGTGGAGAATATCAGTACTCTGCAGTGAAGGCTCTTTCTCAGATGTGTTTCTTAGGTACTCTTCCATCCCTTTTCTAGAAGTGGACAGTGAGCACTGAACTCAGGTGCCTCGTGCATTCTGTGCAAATCATTTATTTACACTGAGTTATACCTCAAGTTCCTAAAAGATTTGTGATTTATGATATTTTCAATTTATATCACTCCATGGTAAATCTGGGAGCAATTTTATTCCTATTTCACACACTATGAATTGGAGTTAAAATGTAAAAGTTCAGATAAGATCTGGTGCATTCTGGGTGGTATGAACATGGAAACTTACTACTGTAGAAGCTTCCTAAAATATTTACATAGATAAGAAGAGTTTAAATGGTGATATTCTATAATAGTAGGTCAGTATCCTAACTAAACATCACATGTTAGCAATAAAAACCCAAGTGCCAGGAACTGGCCACCTTATATTGAGTTGTTGGTCAATGGGTTTCCTTAAATCATTAAACACTATAGGCTATTGCTAGTGCTCTTGGTTGCTCTCCAGAACTTGGTGGTAAGACCCTGTTACTGAAGACATTACACAGTTGAGTCATACATAGAACATGAAAAAAAAAATCAATCAACTTCTCATATGGAAACTTCATTCCTACTAGCTGGCTTTCATAATACTAGAAGATGTAGTGCATGCTATGAGATGTGAAAAGTTCTCATCAATCTCACCCAGCTATGAACCCCGTTAGCTATAATAAGGATTAGTCTGACAAGCTATGCTATGGGATGTTATGGCATTCACCAATCATTTTCCAATTAGATCTGTATTGGCTAGTTTTATGTCAAATTGACACGAACTATGGTTATCTGAAAGGAAGGGACCTCCCTTTAGAAAATACCTCCATAAGTTCTGACGATGGGTCATTTCCTTAATTAGTGGTTGATTGATAGGGGAGAGCTCAGACCATGTAGGTGGTGCTATCCCTGGGCTGGAGATCCTGCATTGTATAAGAAAGCAGGTTGAGCAAGCCATGATGAGAAGGCCAGCAAACAGCACCTCCCGCCAAAGCCTCTGCATCAGCTCCTGACACCAGGTTTCAGCCCTGCTTGAATTCCTGTCCTGATTTCCTTCTGTGATGGACTACTGTTTAGCACTCTAACTGGCAGTGTGAACATGGGAGAGTGGAGCCTAAAAATGAGGTGCACTAAAGTCTAATGCACTAGATAACTTTATTCAGAGCATAAGACAATTTATACTCTGAGGGTTAAAAGTCTAATCACAAGGATAAGTTGCATGTGGTAGGCAAGCTTCATGTGGTGGGCAAGCCACATGTGGTGGATAAGCAGCACATGGCAAGAATGTGGTTTTCTATAGAGGTATGTAAACAAATAACGATAGCCAGTCGTAATGAATATTCTGAAAGAAACTTGTATCCACTATACTTGGGAGGGTTATGAAAACATTCCAAGGACAATTCTGTGTTTTTGAAGAAACTGAAGTCATGAGACTCATCTTGTTTTCTTAGAGTTTTCTCACAAGCACTCAGAATTCCCCTCATATGACTCCCTTCTTGGACCATGTTCCAACAGACTATGATGTGGAAGTGTAAACCAAGTAAACTTGGTTTTGGTCATGGTGTTTTGTCACAGAAATAGAAACCCTAACTAAGGCAAGATCTAAGGCCTGCTCTGTGAGATGGAGCCTATAACTGGCATTGTTAATAGGACCAAGAACCTGTAACCAGATAGGTCTTCAGCTCTAGGAAAGACCCTAATACTGTTCAGTGGATATACTATTCAGTGGATATACTAAAGGCTTGTCATTATAGCCAGAAATCAGTATATCTTTCAGCAATCTCCAGAGAAGCTACTTGTGGTAGATGGCAATTAACATAGAGACCTTAACCTGGTCAGCATGAGAAAAGATGCTCAACCTGAAAAGGGGTATACATATCATCCTCTTTCCCCAAGGCTCAGGGATCTTCTTAGAAGAGGAGTACTGGGAAATTGTAAGAGCCAAAGGTGGTGATAACTTAAAGGAAACTATTTTCCAGACACAACAGGGCAGTTGTCACGATGATTGTGACAGCATGCACAAGACCTGTTCATGCTCAAGCCAGACAGAATCCCAGAAGGGAGGGTTGAAGGTGGGCGCGAAGTCCTACCACCTCGCTGAGGAGCTTGGAAAGGAGAAACCAATTTTCCCATATTAGTTCCTGCCTGGCCTGGTTCCTGCCTTGAATTCCTGCCTTGACTGTTGTTAGTGATGCACTGTGACCTGGAATTGCATAATGAAATAAACTCTTTCCTCCCCCAAGGTGGCTTTGGGAAGTGTTTTGTCACAGCAGGAGAAAGCAAATGAGAACACCTGGGATCATTTAGTCTGGACAGTGGTAATAAGGGAAGGCGGGGAGACAACAGTGATGAGAAAAGTGATGAGGTCATGCACAAACCCAAGACCGAGCAGAATTGGCATAGAGCAGGGGAGAGAAGCTGGTGTTAGCAGAGTGGAGAAGGCTTGCTGCCACCTTTGTGTAGCCACAGTTCATAAAAGATGCCCCCCTCCAGAGACCTAGCTTGTCAGATTTAGAGAGTTAATTGGAAGGAGGAATACATGTCTCAGCATCAGAGGACTGACACGAGCAGGCAGGAGCTATGATCTAATCAAAATGAAGTAATGTTCCTTATAAGGCTCCCCTGGCCTGCTCCTTAGTGGAAGTTAGGAAAGTGCATAAATATCAGTTGAGTTCTGCTTAGCTAAGGTGTTTAGGTGCAGATTTTATAATGGCTAGGGACATCCCCACATATTCTTTCTGGCTGGTGTTTTATGACACTGAGAAGTGGGGACAGCACATATTTGGATCCAATCAGAAGCTCTGGAACACAGGAGTGATGGATGGCATAACCAACGACAGGATCTTAGCTGCCAGCTGTTTATATTACAGTTGGTGCTTAGGGATAAAGAAAGAAAAACAACTTAGCTATGGTCTAAAATATTGGCCCAAACTCTTCAAAAATGTCAGTCTTCTGGTTGGAAGAGAAAGAGTGAAGAGATTAAAGAGATACCATCATTAAATGCTGGGCAGTAAATGCTCACAGTGTGGGTCTTATCCTCAGAAGGTTACAAATGCTGTGCAGGAATTATGGAGGGAACTGAGGACATGGAAGCCTGGCCCACAGATCAGCCACAGGGAGAGCATCACTTTTACAGGGCTTGCATTTCTTTACTATCTCTACCTATCTTACAGAATATTCCTTCACTTAGGAATGCTTGCTGTGTATAACCACTGAAGGGGAAGAGGGACTCTGGCTGCAACATATACTCAAATGATTCAGAAAAATGAAAATATTATACATATATATGTACACATATATACACATACATATGGGAGGAGGATATGGAAAAAGGAGATGTGTAGTAAATGTAAATATTTGTGTTATAACTTTATGTCAATTTGTATATGAAATATTCCTTTTCTAATGATAGAGAAACAAGTGTCCATGACACAAAGCCCATCTTTGGGAGACAGTGATGGATGAGGATGGAGCACAGACCAGTCATTATCTGTTTTCCACCTGGAAGGTTCTTGGGTAGTGATTGCTGTTTCAGTTGAGACTAACAGAACTCTTCATCTCAATCCCTACCATGCCCCCTCTCTTCCGTTTCTTCCTCTTCCTCCTCCTCCTTCTTGCTGTGACAGTTCTTTTCCTTGACTCTGTCTCAACCTTCTAAGCACAGCAGAAAGTCTGTCGGGATAAACAATGCAGCACCTCAAGTCTTGTCCCTGTGAGGGCTCCAGAGTGCTGTCTGGAATCAGAAACCTCCACAGAGTGGAAGACTGCTGGGTTTCTCTCCAGACTCCAAGAGAAAAAAAAAAAAAAAAACAAAGTGGGGGCCTGTTCCTCTTTCTTTCCCACACCTTGCCATACACCAAAAGGACTCCAGAGTAAATCCACATTGGGTCTTTCTTCCACGAGAAAACCTCAGGCTCTTCCCTTGCAGATGACTCTCATCCTTGGTTGGCCAGAGCCACCTGCTCCTCTCACGAAATGTTTATTCAGCTGTACACATGGTCTGGCATCATGGAAGCCCCACAGATGCTCAGATCTTGTGGACTCTTTCAGGTTACTACACTGCTTCAGGATCTCTCTCTCTCTCTCTCTCTCTCTCTCTCTCTCTCTCTCTCTCTCTCTCTCTCTCTCTCTGGCTCCTTTCTTCCTTTATTTTCTTCCTTGTTACTCCTCTACTCTACCTTGTCCAACTCGCTCATCTCTTAGGTTCTCTTCCTGATGATGAAGAGTCACTGATCCCCACAGGAATTAGGAGAGTTGTCAATCAACATAGGCTCTCTCAACATGCTTCTCTTTTCCTCTTTAATGTCCACTCTATGGAAATTTTCTGCATTCCTCACTGGACCATAGTTTTCCTGAGGTGTAGACTCAGTGCCTCTATGTGGTAGATGTTGATGAACAGTTGAATAGGTAGCACCTTTAACTTATTCTAGTACATGTGAACCAGATTCCACCTGAAATGATTTGCATGTATCTATCCTGGCACTGACTTAGGAGCTGCCTGACTTATTGCAGTTATGATGTTATGCCTACATGTCCACACAGGGATGGAGGAGAGAATGAAATGTATGTGGCTTGTCTTTGAAGCTAAAACACTTCACATGGTTGTTTATTCAACTATGCTAAGGACTTAACACAAGCCTTTCAGTACAGAAATTAACACTGGGAAAATTGAAAAGGGTATTAGTTGAACACCTTTCTTCTTCCAAGGTGGTTTTCCCTGTGGATTCTTGGAAGGGAAAAGGGAAAAGCATCTTGGAAGTAGAAAGATGTTCTCTCCAGAACCTATTCTTATAAGATAATATTAAGATAAAAACAACTACCGGACTTATGTAAACATTTTCAAAATCATTCTTATCACTTTCCCACTTATTTAGGTAAAAAATCAGCCAGATGTGGTGGCTGATTCTATTAAGCATTGCACATGAAAGGCCCAGGCAGGAGAATTACCAACAGTTCCTAGGGTATGTATTAAGTTGCCTGGGCTACATTATGATAGCTTGTCTCAAAGAACAAAGACATAAACAAAAGTACTCCAAAGACAAATATACAGAACTAAGGAATACTAATACATGATAAACAATATAGTGAAATACATTATTCTTTAAGAAAATGCAATTAACTTAAAATTATCCACATTTATTTTTCAGGGTAACAAGTTGAAGAGGATGCTAAGATGTGGTGATGAAATCTATATAAAAACAACGAAATAATGAGGGGCCCACTACTAGCCATGAGCCCTGACATTTTATGTGCGGGCTAACTGTCATCTGGGAGTTGTCTCCACATTCCTTTCAGTGTTAACCAACTCTGGGAATTGAAATGATGCAAGACGGTACACAGGATACACAGGGTGGAGGATAACCTTCATGTGCTCTCAATACACGGTTAAAATTCAAAGCAAAAGCTTGGCCTTTTCTTCTTGGGCATGAAGCAGACATTTGAGATGAAATGGAAACTGTGGATTACAGATCACGCACTCTAGGTCAAAACTATTAACACACTGCAGTTTGGCACTGGAGTTTTAATAATTGTCACCATAATTATGAAATATCATTGCTGGTAAGGACAGATGTTACAGATTTTGGAAAGAAATTGTCATTTAGAAATTTTAAATTTGTGTATTTTGGGGGCTGGAGAGATGTCTCAAGTGTTAAGAGTACTTGTTCTTGCAAAGGACCCAGGTGTGGTTCCTAGCATCTATATAGTGGCTCACAACAGTCTGTGACTCCAGTACCAGGGGATCTCATGGCTTCATCTTGCCTCCTCGGGCACTGCATGTGGAGCACAGACATACATGCAGGAAAAACACACATACGTATGAACTGAAAGTGAAAGAAATATCTTTAAGACAATTGTATTTTCACTATTTTAAAAACTTGCTTAAACAAAATTGTGTGTGTATGTGTTTACAGAAAGCTATGAGCACTTAACAATATACCGTAATTGAATTTGATTTCCTAGTTTTGTTTTGAATTCTGTAATGGTGATTTTTTTTTTGAAGGCTGAGATGTGCTATGTAGCTAGGGCTAGGCTAGACTTAATATGTAACCCAGGCTAGCCACAAGCATGTTATCCTGCCTCAGTCTCCCAAGCATTGAGATTATAGATGTATGCTGCCAAACATGGCTAATACTACTACATAATATTCATATAATCTCAAGTAAAATCATAGCTGACATTTTAAAAGTAGTCATTTTATTCCATTTTATAAACCAGTAAACTGAGCTCTATGGAGTGTCAGCCACCTGTCAAGTTCACTTAATGTAATAAGTAGAACACAGGTCAGAATCAAGACATCCTCTTATTGCCTTTGTGGATGTCAAGTACCACATTCAGCACAGTCTCAAAGAGCCTTCTCTGTGTTAAGTGTAATAATTTCATTATTGCAATAATAGACACTGAGTTTTTAGGCTGCACTGCTAACTGGGTGAATCAACTCTTCCAAGGACAATGTTCAATGACACAGATGTTTGATGTCCGAAGTTTGCTATGAAAGTTATAGATTCAGAATAAAAGGTTTAGTATACTGTGGTTTCAAAGTGACCATTCACAGATAACTGTATCTTAAAAACAAACAACAGAGTCACTGTCTCTAGAAATAAGTTCTTTCTTTGCATTTGAGTTACATTTCTTTCTCTGTGGTGCTAGGGATGGAAGCCAGCTGCTCCTGCCTTCTAAGAGTTCTGCCTCTGATCCTCTCCTCAGACCTCAGTTACTTCACTTATAAATATTTCCTATACCATCACCTCGGATATGAAAATGGAGCGAGATAAGCATGGGAACATGTTGAACAACGTAAGGCAGTCTATAGCTATGAAGTGAGGTTGTCCATCGAAGGTGCAGGTTGGTGGTAATAAAGCTTAGGGCTGCAGCTCAGGAAAGCAACATTTGAATGAAGACTGGGAACCACTGAGTCATCTGTAACAGAGCTCAGAGCGAGTCAATGAAATGCCACCACAAATGAATAGAAATCAGTGAGGCCCCAAATAGAGATGGTGAGACATTGGGATGTATCTAGTATGTGCTGAGGGGTAATGATAGAAGAAGCAGGATCCCAGTGAGAGGGAAGTGCCTGCACCACCCACCCACCCCCATCACAAGCATTCTCCTTTTCCTTCCCTGTAGCCTAGAAACAGCATCAGAGAGGACTGGAGTGGTTCCCCCCCACCCCACCAAATAGCTTAGAATATTTTCTAAAGCTAGGAGAAGCTCTGAATGATCACAACAGTATACTCAGGAGGGAACAGCACACTGTAAAGTTGGAAAGCAAACTTCAGAGCACTCAATTGCCAAGAAAGGGTGACTGCATCAGATTATAAGAGCTTACTACTGTTGCAAACAGGTGGATGTGAAAGAACACAGATGCATGCTTTTGAATTAGGCTTAATTTCAAACATTGGATCTGCAGCTAACAGTATCATCTTTGATTTGTTATTTTTCTTCTGTGTTGTTCACTTTCCTTACCAATGAAGAAAGGAGCTAAACATGCTTTGTGCTGAGCATTAAATGAAAAAAAAAAGACATACATACATACACACACACACACACACACACACACACACACACACACACACACACACACAAAATGACAGAGCAGGAGGCTTGGCTCCTGATTTAAAATAACTCATCATCAAGATTCTTCCAGAGCTGAATACTTATTTTGCCTCTGATGTGTTCTTACACCTAGTGAAATGGAGAGTAATTGGAGAGCAAAATATGCCCATACTGATTCCTGAAAAAAAAAATAAGTATTTTGTGTGTGTGGAGGGGCAGGAGCAGTGTATGTATAGGGATGAGAAGAAGGCAGAGAAAGAGCCAGAGTGGAATGGAGGACAGATAGAGGAGAATACAGAGACCAGTCTGGGAGTTGAGTTGTTAGGAGATTGTCAGTCTGCGTTGCCAAAGCCTGGTGAGAATTCCTGGGTGCTCCAAAGACAGCTTGGCACAGAAAAGGAAGAAGTAGCCTTGGCTGATGAGGCAGCCACAGGCACGGAGAGTACTCTATGTGCTTTTTGGGTTTGGCTGAGCCTTTCTTGTTATACACTAAATATGTAGCTTTTATTAGGCAACTACTGCTTTATAGAAACATTCAAAATTTTTCTTTCAGCTAGATACTTGTCAATATTCTATGAAGAGAGGATGGGGGTGGGTAGGTAAGGAACAGGAGGGCAATCGGTAAGGTTTCCTTTAGAGGGTCACAAATCACATGGTTATGAGTTAGACAGATATTTACAAGCTTGGCCCAGACAGAGCAGAGTAATCTATAAACGCTATTCAAGTGATTTACAGAAGGACTGTTCTAGAACATTCACGGTGTCTGGAAATGTATTTAATTTATTCTCAGGGCTGCACATTTGCATTATTCACAACAAGCCATTTACAGGGAAATGTGCCGCCCTTAAACTAAAGTGTCTCTAGTGGGTTTGGAACAGTTGTAACTGTCTAATAAATGCTTCCATCCTCACTCACTGTACAAGCCAGTGCCAATGTTCACAAGCCATTGTGCAAGCACTTTATCCGTGGGTTGAGGGAACGGTCTGAGGCATACAGCTGCAGACCCAGCCCTAAATGATAAAGTGCCTGTGTGGAGGAGAACCTGCTTTCCTTGCTGAGATTTTGCAGAAGCATGAAGAGGAAGCCGTGCTTTATTCCAGATCCTCGTCTGTGATTTTCAGCTGTAGCTGCATGATCTGATTCCAACTTTTGAGGCTTTCCTAACAAGTTGGAGATTCTGCAAAAGCTGCCGCAGTCATACCACAGAACAAATACGTGTTCCGCTGGCACTCCGGATTAAAACAAAATAATCATGTTCTGGGAATTTGTGCATTGTTATAAAACCATCCACCAGTGTCCGTTAGGAAGCAGAGGGTGCTAGGAAAGAGAGCAAACAGTTTTTTAAAGAGGGCTGGAGAAAGCAGGCTGGTGTCCCACACAGGCTTGTAGGTTGAACACTTGGTCTTCAGCTGGTGGTACTGTTTGTGAAGGCTGTGGTTTGCTAGGAGCTGGAAGCTCACTCGAGGAAGTAAATCAATGGAGTCAGGCCTGAGGTTTCCAAGGCATTCCCATCTCCTGTCTCCTCTGATTTCTGACTAGCAAGACAGTGTGATCAGCGCATACTGCTATGATTCCCCCAACAGGGAGGATTGAATCCCCTCAAAAAATGTGAGTGAAATGAAATCCTTCACCTTCGGGTGGGAGAGACTGACACACTCAGGGAAAAGAGAGCGAGAAGAGGTTGGGGAGGGAGCTCCAGGCTGAAGCACCAGTAGATTTTATGCTTATTGTGTACATATCTCAAGGACCCTTTGAGTAGGAAACACTGAACAACCTTGCTAGTGGTGTGGCTTTGAACTTGTGTCCCTCCTGCTTGAGCTGGCATCATAGCTATTCGCTGCCACACCAGGCTGTGATTCCAGTGGTTTGGATTTTAACAGTAAACAGTATAAGTTCAACTAGATTAAATTAGAAGCAACAAGAATGTGACTCCTTTGTAGTCCTCCCCCAGGCTATACTGTGTAGATTATATTTCCTTTCTATACATTTGGACAACTGAGTTTTCCCAAAAGGAATCATGTGTACAACCAGCCGTTTTACTAATGGTCCTTTGTCCTGGGAGTGCCTCCAGTTGCTGATTATATGGTCTCTGTCTCTTCGACATCGGTTCAGTTTTTCCTTGTATTCATGCAAAGCCTTCAGGGAACCCCAAGCTGGTTCTTCGTATCACTGTGAGTCTTCACTGTGCTAACTGCACAGCAGACTATCTTCTGAAGGAAAGTGTGAGTTCTTTTGCTCACTGAACCTTTTGGGATGGAGATTCTGACATCTAGCTCAGATAGCCAGTGCCTGCTCTCTGGTCTGATGGACATAGGAGCCAAGAAATCCTAACTCAGTTATGCATGGCTTTGATAAGACAGGAGGAATCCTATGATTCTTAATTTCATTATAACATGGGTTGTATCAAACAGTCTATTTTCATATTCAGTTTGGTCACCAACGGCAACAATCTTTTTTTTTTTTTTTTTGTAAATTACAATAATGTGCCAGCATACTACTTCCCATGGGTAAGGAGCCTGGGATACTAGAAATGCTAGTATCAAATCAAAATGTTATTTTTAAGTCAAATATCGCAAGGCTGCTTCGGAAATATGTATGAGACCAATGAGTAATGGTTACTGTCCTAGTATCCTATTATCTCACGGGGAACCTTTGAAAGTAATTTAAAGTGTACAGTAATGGAAGATAAACTGTGCTGATGAATCCACTGTCATTAGGCCCCAGTCCTCAGAACCCGGAAGAAGAAATGAGGATAGGGAAGAGAATTGGGAGTAGAGTTGAAAGAAAAATAAGCCAGGCATAGTGGCTCACTGCTATAATCATAACATTCAAGAAGTTGAAATTGGAGTTATATGATTCTGAGGCCAGCCTGGTCTACATACTAAATTCTAGGCTAGCCTGGGCTACAGAAAATTCTATTGAAAAAGAGAAAAATAAAGTATTCACATATTCACATTAGAAACTCCAAGCACCACTCTTGGATCAATTCAATTTTGCATTGGTTAATTTGATTGAAGTAATTTTACTTCAGTGTATGATAACCTTAAGTTGAGACACAGATATAATTGCTTGATATTTGATCAGCGTATGCTTAACTATGATTATAACATTTTCCATCCAGGGGCAATCTAAATGAAGCATAATTAAAAACTTTTAATAGAAATTTTTACAAAGCTCATGGATGATTTCAAAACACATGCAACTTCTTTATAGTGACAATGTGGAAATAATTCCTTAATCTACCATTCAAGGCTTTGCTTATCTGCCCCAACATTAGTGGTTCCTGTTGTCTAGTAAGAACTGCACCATAAACAGGTGGGGCAATCCCAGCCTCTGGGGCATGCTATTGGGTGTCATGCCCTTTGCCTGTCATGATTTCCTATGTGTCCTCCATTTTTGTAAGGTAATGGCTTTTGTCGGACATCTCTTGGTCTTTCCAACTTAGAATATTTTATTGCCTTCTTAACAACCAGTAACCCATTGAGCTGCCTCTCTGGTCCTGCATACATTTTTTTTTTTTTAAATTCACTATGATTCTGATACCAATTTTTTTTTTTTCAAGACAGGGTTTTTCTGTGTAGCTTTGCACCTTTCCTGGAACTCACTTTGGAGACCAGGCTGGCCTCAAACTCACAGAGATCCACTTGCCTCTGCCTCCCCAGTGCTGGGATTAAAGGCATGCACCACCACCACATCAGCCCCGTGCTGATACCATTTCTTTAAAGATGAGAATAGCATGTAATAAATACCTCATAGGTACAAAACAATATGTAAGTTCCCTAAAATAGTCCCAACACCTCAAGTTGAAAAATTAGTTCACTTTCTGTTCATAAATGATAACAGTATTTCCGAAAGTCAAGGCTCAACATGGTAAATATGGAATTGGATATTTTGAGACTGATAGTTGAAGACATTTGGTCCTAAACAGAAGCTGACTAAGAATTGCATAAATAAGACAACCAGATCGCAAGAAACTAGGAATCATTTGTGTGTGTCTCCCCATTCCTGCTCCTTTGGGAAAATATTTATCTCTTGGCTTTTAGGATGATTGCCTAGTTGTCCATAAGCTAAAAATGTGATGGACATTGGGCCAAGGTGTCCTGACATTACTGCCTGTGGGAAGATACAGGGAGAATGGAGAACCTTTGAAAGATGGAAATACAAGAAGATGAATCATTTCCACGTGTTTTGTTAACTACAGACAGTCATGTTGAAATCAATAGGCAAACAAGAAGTCCAGCAGAGAGAGGGTTGGACTTGCAAGACTATGTGTATGTCAGCATTATGAAATATTGCAAGGGAATGGGTCCATCTCAAAGACTGGAGAGATGTTCCCATACAAAGAATAATTGTTGCATTAGTAAATCAAACACAACAGTGATATATAAGGTTAGTATTTCAAAATTAATTGAATGCCTGTACAATATGTGGCAACAATGAGAAAACGAAAATAGCAATACAATTTCACCTGCAGCAATATCGAAAACATGCAAACACAGTAATAAATTAAGAGATACACGACCTCTGTAGTGAAAGCTATAAAGCACTGCTAAAAGGAATCAAAGACATTGACAATAGGGCCCTACACCATGCTTAGGGGTTGGGTAGTTATTTATAAGACAGTAGTCCTGTCAAAATTGATGTATAGACTCGTGTACTATCCATTAAAACTCAATAAATTTGTTGTAAGAAATTACCACTTCACTTCTAAAATTTCTCTAAAATATTGATATATAATAGTTATCATGCACTTGAAGAATTAAAAAAATAATGATGATTCCTATTATTGGCTTTTGAGACACTCTAAATCTCCAGTAATTAAGGCAGTGTGTGTACAGATGAGTAATCAATCGATGGATTAGGAACAGACCATTCGTAAGTATTCAGTTGATGGTCCCTGAAGGCAACAATGTAATTTGAAGAGCCTGTCCAATGGTGCTAGATAAAATGGCTGTTTGAAAATGGGGAGTAATGAGCCTATAGAAGATATGCTTGGAGCTTTGCCAGAGCCTTTGGACGTTTTTATGGCACCAGGCATTTTTTGTGTCTCTCTGCCTGACGTATGGCTGCTGACACATGCCCAAGCCTGTCTGAGTATTGACACAGGAACTCATCCCACCTTTTCAAAGCCTTACTTTTAAGTAGACTCAAAAGTATCTAAGCAGGGCGGTGATGGCACAAGCCTTTAATCCCAGCACTTGGGAGACGGAGCCAAGCGGATCTCTGTGAGTTCGAGGCCAGCCTGGTCTATAGGGCAAGATCCAGGACAGACACCAAAGCTACACAAAGAAACCCTGTCTCGAACACCCCCCCCCCAAAAGTACCTAAGAGATTTCCCAACCACCCAGCATAGCTATAAGTAGTCAAGTGCTAGTTATGTAGTTGTGTAGTTTTGTAAGACACAGAAGTGGCCTTGCCTATGGAAGGGCATTTCTGTGGTGTAACGATGCCCCTGAGATTTTGTCAGGACTTCATCTGAAATTTTGATTTCTTTTAATTTTATCCTCATTTACCTTTGTTCTTGTTTCTTCTGGGCATTGTAAACATTTCCTTTATAAATAACTTGCAATGGATTGTTAGCTCAAGATCTACTCTTGGAAGAACTTAGTTAGTACCCCAGTACAATCAACACACACACACACACACACACACACACACTGCACAGACAGACAGACACATGGACACATGCACGTACTGAACACAAATGAATACATGACCTGAACTATAGATATAAATGTGACAGCTCATCCTACAAAACTTAAAGAAGAAATATGGTAGAATGTTTTCATGGCTTTGGACTAGGAAAACATTTCTCCAGACAAATGTTATAGTTTGTATAAAGTAAAAACAATACATTTGGCATCAATACAACTAATATTTTCTAACAAAATAAATCAAAATCTTGTGAAGAAAGTAAGAGAATATAAAGCTTGGGAAACTTTAACAATGCAGGGTTGGGGATTTAGCTCAGTGGTAGAGTGCTTGCCTAGCAAGTGCAAGGCCCTGGGTTCTGTCCTCAGCTCTGGGGGAAAAAAAAGGAAACTTTAACAATGCGTATTATCTGATCTAGCATTCACATCCACAATGTTTGCAAATTTTCTTTAATCAACAAAAATAGAGTTATTAAAATAAATTACTCAATAATCACTTTTAAAATAAGATATTTAATGCTGTTTGAAGATTTCTAATAGTAAATGTGTACCTGCCTTTTAGCAAGGCTATCCCACTTTTTAAATACAGGCTAATGAGTAATGACTGCACAGCTTTTGACTCTTACATTATACTCAAAGTAACTACTACTGTGGCCATACCCCTAAGCTGGAAATGAAAAAATGTCCTTTAACAAGGAACACTTATAGGAATGGTGCTATATTCTTCACTCAAGCACCCAAAAGGCAATCTATTGACCGTCCAATAACATTCATATATCACCCAAACACCATGTTAAGCCAAAGAAGCTGAACATAAAAGAACTGTGTGATTCCTTTAATGTATACTGAAAGACACAACATTAACTAATGAAATCAACATAAAAGAGTACATGAAGTTACAGGAAGTTCAAAGCAGGCAAATTTTATGGGTGCAATAGAAGTAAGAATAATGGCTAAGTGTAGATGAGAAATTGTGTGTGTAAACTGAAAAGTTACATCAAAGATGTTGTGAGGAGCAGAAATTGACTTATATTTTCATGTGTTTGATAGATAGTAAGATAAATATAAAAGTAAAAACATTTTCAAAAGCTTAAAATTTCCTAGGATTAGGAACTAATATATGTACATAAAACCATAAACCTTAGCATAGTTAAATATGAGAAAAATGAAGCTGGGTAAAGACGCACCCCACAGTGGGAGCTTCGATTTTAAAATTAAAGTCATGGTCTTCTAATGCACGAAAGCATTTGAACTTGGGATTTGTCACAGTCAAGTAAACATATATTCAGGGCATCACTCCAGCTTGCTTAGAGTGGGGTTTCAAAAGCGCAATGTAGATGATAAAGAGAATCTCACCCCTACACACAAAAATAGTCTAAAAGAAACGGAGAACAGATGAATATTTTCTCAACAGATCTGTAAACATGAATTATTATGTTAAACAGTTGGTGAAAATATAACCTTCTGTCTCTGATTACAGGTTACATTCATAAAGATAGGAAGTCTGAGGGAAAAGGGAAACAATGTACAGTATGGCATTAATTCATAATTCATGATTTTGTTCCTAATTCAAAGTCTGTCACATTTGTATGCAGAGAAATATGTGTGTAGAAAAATATATATGTTTATATAAAATCTGTATTTTTATGAAAATGAAGTCAATCATTACTGTATTAAACCAGTCAAGAACACAATACAGTTTCCATAAAAGAAAGGCAGAGAAAAAATAAAAAGAAAAATGTGAAAACAGAAAAACACACAAACAAGAAAAGGAAGGAAATGACGCTCTTTATCACAGGAGTCCATGGGAAAGTTCTGATGTAAAAAATATCAGCTGAACATTACAGAGGCCAGCATTTGTGAACTTTGTCATGTTAAATAGCATGGTAACAAAATATAGAGGGGAGCTATCACGACAGCGGGAAGAATGTGATGGAAACATAACTGTGGTGGCATTCTCTAATAGACAGCTGGCATCTATAACTTTTCAATAGGCTAATGGCAGATAATGGCTCAAGGATATTGAAAATATAATAAATGGAGCTGAAATTTTTCAATATACATGTACTTTCACAAAAACAATAATTTTGGCCAGAAACTGTGAAGCTTTAACAAATCTGAATCAAGCAGCAATTGCCTATGGAAATGTGTGCATGTGTGTGTGTGTGCGCGCGCGCGTGCGCACAACAAAAACTACTAAATTAATGCTTAAGCAATTAGACATTGTTTTGAAATTTTAAAACTGACCTCTACTTTGTACAAGTGTTCAGGGAAGAGGGATACTTGTGACATAGAGGGCTTTGCGGCAGTTGGAACACCAAGTGTCAGATGACATGTCAGAATCAGGCCTGACACATTCAGCCGGGGCTGCCATGCTCAATTCAAACCCTTAAAGGTCTTCATCACTACAAAGTACAGTGGAGGCATTTAAAAGCACCATATTCTAGTTAGAGAATGTATACATTGAAACCCAAGGAAAATGGGATGAATGCAAGAAAGAGCTTAGTACATTAGAAAACAAGAATTTAAAAATTAGAATCAGTGAAGACTATACCACTAAAACGAACTCCTGACAAAACTATACAAGTAAGAGAAAGAAGGATAAAAATCCAGTGAGGCTCTCCCACTCCATCCTCATGAACTTTAGACCAACAGCTGTGGAGCCTGCATGGGCCTGGACTAGACCCTCTGCATGTGGGAGACAGTTGTGTAGCTTGGTCTGTTTACGGGGCCTCTGGAAGTGGGATCTGGATCTATCCCTGGTGCATTAGCTGGCTTTTGGAGCCCATTATCTATGGTGGGATGCCTTGCACAGGCTTGATGCAGCAGGGAGGGGATTGGTCCTGCCTCATCTGAATGTACCAGGCTTTGCTGACTCCCCATGGGAGGCCTTACCTCTTTGGAGGAGGGAATTGGGGGGTGGGTTAGTTGGGGGAAGGCTAGTGTGGGAGCCAGAGGAGGGATGAGCAGGGGATCTGTAGCTGGTATGCAAAATGAATAAAAAATTTCTTAATAAAGAAAAAAAATCCAATGAGGCAAAAGGAAAGCTGATGTCTACACATACACAGAAAGCTTTTTCAGGGAGATTTTAAACATGTATCAGAAATAACTCTGCATAATAAGTTCAGAGAGAGATTCCGGTCCTGTCTTGACCGATCAGCTTGAAAGCAACTGAGGAGGTGACTCCCATCCCTAGTCAAAACTGCTGGTTTCACAGCTCGTGAAGCATCATGAGCTCCTAGTTTTATCCGCTGTCTCAAGCATGAGAGATGCAGGCTATTTCATAGCACCAACGGGCCACATTTAGAACATCGGTACCCAAAAGGAGAAATTTAAATCAACTCACTTAAATACAACACAAAAGTGCTCTATTCCGGTTATGTAATGCTGGTACTAAAATAAGTTTCAGAAAACCAAATGTTCTGTTTTAAAATTCATTGAGCTCTCAGTGAAGGGACTGTCTTTTAAAGTCCTTGCTATAAAAACCTTGTGAAATAGCGTCAGAATGCATCAGTTTACACACATCTAAACAGATCCTCATCACAGTTCATGCTAAGTACTCATTCAAGAAAATCTAAACTCCATGCTTGCAGGAGAGAAGAGTGGGTGAGGCAGAGACAGAGAGAGAGACAGAGAGAGACACACAGAGAGAGACAGAAGCAAATAATGAGGTAGAGGAGAGAGGTAGAGACAGAGGAGAAATTTGAGAACATATACCGATTGTCTATACTTCAAGTTAATGATATTGAGAATCAAAGAGATCAGATTCTATGAGAGAAAAATCAGAGCAGTCATATTAAATTTAAAAACAGGAGTTGCTGTAAAATGTTCTTACTGGGTTCTTGTTTTTCTGCCTCAATGCATGAGGTGAGTAAGGTTTCTCCCTTTCAGCAAGAGCACTCTTTCCATGCGGCTCTGGAAACCAGCCTGGTTCAAAAGTGATATTAGACCTCAGTGCACTGGGGTAAAATACCCAGAGTGATGAACTGTCTTTGGCTGAGTGCCAATTACAGTTTAGCAGCACTCAGAATTCACATTTGAGTTGATGGGAAATCACCACCATTCTCCTCTGGCTTTCAGCTGAGTCAAAGAAAAAATATTGGACAACCCGAGGATCTTGGTCATTATACATGCACTCCAGAGGCCGACACCTCTTGTTAAATAAGGTCAGGAGAGGCCGAGAAAGTGCTTGGAGCACTAGACATTGGGGCAAATTGCTTCCTGAAACAAAACACAGCTTGCAGAAATGGTGCTAAGTGGCATTCATCTGTAATGAAACCTCATGGCTCACAGACTTCCCCAAGTCATGTCAGAGCACTGTGAATACAGAAGAAGCAGATCAGTTCTCAGGAAACAGGTATCCATTTCTGTGTCTTCTAAGCAGAGTCTGCCTGAGGAAACAATGGTGATGCTCCAAACTGGCTTTCACTAGAGGACAACACACTCATGCAGAGAGAGGGGGGAAGGGTAGAAAGGATGTGTGTTATACAGTGTTAAGTCAGTGATAAAATTCAGATTCCATTACACTTAAGGCAAGTGCAGTTTCTTTTTGAATCTTCCTTTGTGACATTCATCAGTCCTGGTGACAATACACCGCTGTCATTGTTTGATTATGAGTCTTCATCTGAACTAGTCTTCAGAGAGCATCTTGTTCCGTCTGTCTGAGGGGAGGGACCACGTGGATATCTGGCTTCATCAGCCCTGCTCTGGTACCCAGCTAGACGGGAATCAGCAAATGTTCATGCAGGTTGTTTGCTAAGCCTAAGACACAGTTCTCAAGGAAGTTTTCAGCCTTGCTTCCGAAGAAAATGATTCAGTTTGATAATCATCACCAAGACCTTTGCTTTCTTAAGCATGTCAATATTTATGTTTTAAGCAATTGGCAAGTCTCCAAGAAAATCCATAAATAGAAAATCTGTATCACCTCATGGTTAAAAATGTCTGCAGAGATTGGTAGTATAAATAAATACATCTATACCCGAGTAGTGTATTATTTTCAAGTATATAAGATAGAAGAATCCAGAAATTTATAAATCAGTTTGAAAAATATGGGATTCTAAGAATATTCAGGAGGGATATAGGGTCAGGGGAAACAACAAAAATGAATTAGCTAAAAAATGTGTGATAAATAAAGGCTAAGTATAAACATATGCATTTGTTTGACTATATGAACTTAAATATGCATATATTTATTTTTACACACATAAAATACTTCTCTCCGCCATCGAATAAATGTCACATGGCAACAGATAGAGACCAATACAGGAAGCCACAGCTGACCAAAATGCAGAGAACAAGTGACTGTGTGGTGCCCAGCTCCAGCTGATCCACCTACAATACAACTCATGCACCAAGGCTCACGGATCATAATGGAAGAGTGGGTGGAAAGATTTCTAAGAGCCAGAAGAACAAGGACTTTGGCTGTGAGATTTAGCGTCTTATAAATGTCAGAGGCACACCCATGAAGTCTCATTGACATGGCTGCCTAAATAAAACACAACCAAGAATGACAGCAGCCAACATGCTAACATGGAGGGGGAAAATCTTATGAGGCCTTGACCTTAGACAAAGGACTGTCGCTAACTAAGGAATGATGACATAAGGAAAATGTATCTTCCCCAAGGAAGAACACCACAAACTGCTTATCCAGTACAATCCAATACCAAGTGGCTAGCCCTGGGGTCATATACATACAAGTCATGTTGTAAGGACTGAGCAGGATATATATTAATTGTTGATATATATGTATGCATATTGTTGATCTATATATATCATATACATACATACATACATACATATACATATATCAGTGTGTGTGTGTGTGTGTGTGTGTGTGTGTGTGTGTGTGAAGGGTTAGAGGGTAGAAAGGAAAAAAGGAGAAAATGGTGTAATTATATTTAATTTCAATAAATAAAATATTTTAAAAAGGAAAACATAGGTAAAACAATGATTCTTTTGAAAGAGCACTATTGGTTGGGAAAACTCTTCTATGGACAATCAAACAAGCATCTTTTTCAAATTAAAGCATTGTAGAAAAGTGAGCAATTTGGAATAAAGAATAAATGATATAGACATGTCATTGCAATGAAAAATCTCCCAAGCATATGAAATAGTAAAACCTAGGGGCCCCCATCCCCTTCAGCTTCTGCCTTGGGCTGATTTAGTTTTCTTCACCTCATTGTTGGCCTCCAGTTCTTCCTCCCAACACATTTCCAGTGCCCCCACCGCCATTTATAATGCGTGGCTTTGTTCCTCCAACTGCTTTGCAATGAGCAAGATGATCAGTGGCCCAGTGATTAACGATCCAGTATCTCATTTGGGGGATTTGATGAAATAAAACAAAAGTTTTATTTCAGGAAAAGAATATCTTTTGGTTTTTGTAAGAGTGGATAAGAATTTGTGTGTGTGGAGGAAGAGATATTTAACCTATAGAGCTTAAACAGATCCTATGGCAGCCCTTCGGTTTCCCACCCATGTTGCAGTCAATACCAAGGGTGAACTACAGGCTTCTGTTCCATTTCTCTTCTTCTGTCAACACTAACTGTAAACACCCTCACCTTCCACATGTCATTTCTACCCTAAATACATGCAACAATAGCTGCCATTGTCCTCATGTACTGTTAAGGATCCTGTAATCCAGAAGTTGAATTGCCAGGCCACCATCATACTTGAAGACACATGAAAGTCATTTACATATTGGTGGAATGAAAAAAAAATAAGAATGAAAATTAGTTTCACTAACGTATGTTGCACGTCTGACTATTAAAAGAGAATTTGGTCAGATAACAGTGAACAGACCTGTTAAATCAACATATGGTTCAGGGGATAATTATGAAATCATGGTTTCCTCTTCCTCAGGAAATGTGCATTAAAATGTTAATTAAACTTCAAGCACAATGATCCAGCTTCCTGTCTGCAATGCTCATCTCCATCATGAGCACTGATTAGCTCTGAGGATGCTGGGGCATTATGCAAAGATCTCACAACTTGATACAACTGTGCAATATACTTAGATATAGGGGAAGTAATCAGCTGTGAGTTCTGATTACCATTCCCATTCAAAGTCTGTGTTTACAGTGAGATTAGCATGGTGGATTGGAGAAGACATGGTCCCAGTGGTCAGGGCACCAACAAGGATCTGACATCTTAACACTGTTGTTATGAAAGAATGTCACATACGTTTATCACAGTGATGGTCACATGAGACTGCTCAAAGTTATTATTGCTGTTGTCAAGGCTATTATTACTATCATTATGTAACACTACACAAGCTTTTGCAGGAACAGCCTTCTCATTTCACACTGACAAGTGAGCAATTGTCTATATCATCTTGAAGATGCATGAATGGAGGTTAAAGTATTTTCTCCATCTCTACTTTCTAAACCCTCAAAAAACAGAATGATAACACTTGGAAAAACCTCAAAGATGATAGTTTTCCCAAGGAATCAAATGCAGATTGCCATGCCAGAACAACTTCAGAACCAATCCTGCAACAAAGAATTTAGCCCAGTCACCAAATGCTTTGACCCAAGAGCAAGATTTTTACAGCCAAATGCTTAGACTTACTGGGATCTTCTGTGAATAAATTAGAACAAGTGAGGAAGGTCATAATCTCCACATTTACTTAAACTTCCTCAGGCTGCTCAGTCTTCCGCATGTAGATTAATAACGATTATATTAATGTCTGTCTAAATGGAGGAAATATGTATCCTGTCATGGAAAAGTTTTGCAGACTTAAAACACTTTGCTGTTAAAATAAACACAACATTTTAAAGAAAGAATAGCATTCAGCCTGACTAGGTCTCAATTCTTCCAAAATTAAGTGAATTAATAATCTAAACCCCAAACCTCTGGCTTCCTCAGACAACATAAGATTGTCAGCTCAGCACTTGTTAAATGGAGAACTTTGCTCTGACTTACAGTCCAACAATCACCTACAGTAAGTAGTACTTAAGTAGACAGATTAGTGATATGTTAGTCTTACCCTGTGCCTGGCCCCAAATACATGACTCAAAATGTAAACTTTCAGTATATTTAAATTGCCCCAAAATAAATGATGATGAACTACTAAAGAATAACATTACAGTGGAGTGTGCTACTGATGGGTCATCTTAGAATTGGTTGCTTTCAGAATCACTCAGCAGATAAAAATAGTACACTTCAGAACCTACTGAAGGTTGCAATAATTAGAAGGAATCAATAATTAGTAAATGCAAATGTGAGTTATTAGCTTATTTCAAAGATACTTTCCATTGTAGCAGTGAGATTTCTCTAATTGTTCCCCACTCCATCAGTAGGATAACTTAACTTGGTACATCTGAGTTTTTTCTTTGCAATATTTGGAACTCATCCTTGTTTTTCTTTCCCTATCTTCAAACAGAAACATAACTTTAAAATGTCAAATTTTATCATATGGAAACACTGTTGCAATTAGGCTATTTAATATTATCCATATTGTTGTTATGTTTTCATTTTTCTAAAAAAGGAAAAATAAAGCAAATGGTTTGCCTAAATTTTTTTTCAGCTCTGGAAGAAGCAGCAACATAGGAAAAAGACCGTCTCATCTTTGGGAAAAAAGGAAAAGGCAAATACAGAGTCATGAACAGAAGCAGCATCGCACAGTGGGGTTGAACTCTTAGGAAGAAATTGATACTTCCAGGATGAAAATGGAACAGAACTGAGACATTATAATGAGAGTCATTTGGTGCTGGAGGAGACCCCTTAAAAATGGTGCCTAGCTGACTCACAGCATGATCATTACAGGCTCTTTTCCTTGTTCACATTCTCAATATAAATGCCTTGGAAGAGGCAATGGTGTTTTAAATTGCTCATTCTCGTTTGTAATTTTTCATTTGTTTTTCTTTCTCTTCTAGTTATGGGTGGGTTCTTGGGAAAGATTCTTTTCCCATGCAACTAGAGGAGAGCCTTGAAAACTCATACTGTAAACTTATAGAAAACAACTGAGAAGGAAACAGTGGAAGATTCCAGCATCAACAAAGGAAATTACCTGTGGGCATCTGCTCCATGTTCCCCACTCAGACATGACACATTCGCTGGGACACAGAAGAGAACAGGCCTGGGTTTCTGGGGGAGCATCATCCTGGTTGCACAGGCTCCTGTCCACTCCTCCTCCCTCACTGTCAGCAGTACTCACACACCTGTTAGACAGTGGTGGACATAAAGATAGATACATTTGAGTTAGGACCAGCAGCTAAAAGAGGAAAAACAAACCGAAAAACCCAATCTTCTTCATCCAGTGGTCTTTTATTGAGTCATAACTCAAAAAAGAACCCTTGATGTAGAACACATCAAAAAAATTATCCATGACCAAGTAGGGTTCATCCCAGGGATGTAAGGATGGTTCAACATAAGAAAATCTGTCAATGTAATATACCATATAAACAAACTGAAAGAAAAAAAAACCACATGATCATCTTATTGGATGCTGAAAAAGCCTTTGACAAAATCCACCACCCCTTCATGATAAAGGTCTTGGAGCGATCAGGAATACAAGGAACATTCCTAAACATAATAAAGGCAATTTATAGCAAGCCAGCAGCCAACATCAAAGTAAATGGAGAGAAACTTAAAGCTATTCCACTAAAATCAGGAACAAGACAAGGCTGTCCACTCTCCCCATATTTATTCAATATAGTGCTTGAAGTTCTAGCCAGAGCAATAAGACAACAAAAGGACATCAAAGGGATAGAAATTGGAAAGGGAGAAGTCAAACTTTCACTATTTACAGACAATATGATGGTATACATAAGTGACCCCAAAATTCTACCAGGGAACTCCTACAGCTGATAAACTCCTTCAGTAATATGGCAGGATACAAGACTAACTCAAAAAAATCAGTAGCCCTCCTATATACAAATGATAAATGGGTTGAGAAAGAAATCAGAGTAACAATAGCCACAAATAATATAAAATGCATTGGTTTAACTTTAACTAAGCAAGTGAAAGACCTGTGTGATAAGTACTTTAAGTGGCTGAAGAAAGAAATTGAAGAGGATATCAGAAAATGGAAATACCTCCCATGCTCATGGATAGGTAGGATTACCTATCAGATGGTATCTCAGAGTCATTTTGATTTGCATTTCCCTGATGAATAAGGATATTGAGCAATTCCTCAAATGTTTTTCAGCCATCTGAGATTATTCCTTTAAGAATTCTCTGTTTAGCTCTGTAGCCAATTTTCTAATTGGATTGTTCATTATTTTGATGTCTAGTTTCTTGAGTTAAATATATTTTGGAGATCAACCTTCTGTCAGATATGGGGTTGGTAAAGATATTTTCCCATTCTGTAGGCTGTCATTTTGTCTTATTGACCATTTCTTTGCCCTACAAAAGCTTCTTAGTTTCAAGAGGTCCCATTTATTAATTGTTGTTCTCAGTGTCTGGGAAACTGGTGATATATTTAGAAAGTGATCACTGGTGCCAATGCATTCAAGACTACTTCTTACTTTCTCTTCTATCAGGTTCAGTGTAACTGGATTTATGTTTAGGTCTTTGATCCACTTGGACTTGAGTTTTGTGCTTGGTGACAGATATGGATCTATTTGCAATCTTCTACATATTGACACCCAGTTATGCCAGCACCATTTGTTGAAGATTTTTTCTTTTTTCCATTGTACAGTTTGACTGTCAGAATGGCTAAGATAAAAAACACTGAGGAGAGCTTATGTTGGAGAGGATGTAGAGCAAGGGGAACATTCCTACACTGTTGATGGGAGTGCAAACTTGTACAGTCACTTTGGAAATCAGTATGGGGTTTTCTCAGAAAATCAGGAATCAACTTTTCTCAAGATCCAGCTATACCACTCTTGGGCATATACCCAAGGAATGCTCAACCATAACACAAGGACACATACTCAACTATGTTCATAGCATCATTATTCATAATAACTAGAACCTGGAAACAACCTAGATGCCCCTCAACTAAAGAATGGATAAAGAAAATGCGGTACATTTTGTAGTACACAATGGAGTACTACTCAGCAGAAAAAAACAACAACAATGACATCATGAGGTTTTCAGGCAAATGGATGGAACTTGAAAATACCATCCTGAGTGAGGTAACCCAGACTCAGAAGGGCAAATATGGTGTGTACTCACTCACATGTGGATACTAGATATAAGCAAAGCATAACCAGACTTCAACCCACAGCTCCAGGGAGGCTAATATCAGGGAGGACCTTAGGAAAGGTGCATGGATCACCCAGTGAAGGAGAAATAGATGAGATCTACATAAAAAAACTGGGAATGAGGGGGGTAATGGAGGGCAAGGGATGGGGGATGAGAACATAGGGGAACAGGAAGTTTGAGCTGGCACAGGGACAGAGTGGGAGAGCAAGGAAAGAGATACCATGATAAATGAATACATCATGGGAATAGGGAGAAACAGAGTGCTAGAGAAGTTCCCAGGAATCCATAAGGATGACCCCACCTTAGACTACTGGCAATAGGCAAGAGGGTGCCTGAACTGGCCTACTCTAGTGATCAGATGGCTGAATACCCTAACTGTCATCATAGAACCCTCATTCAGTGACTGATGGAAGCAGATGCAGAGATCCATGGCTGGGCACCAAGCCAAGCTCCAGGAGTCCAATCAATGAGAGAAAGGAGGGATTCTGTGAGCAAGGGACATCGAGATCATGATGTGAAAGTGTACAGAGACAGCCAGCCAAACTAGTGGAAATGCATGAACTGTGGCCCAATAGCTGAGGAGTCCCCATGGTACTGGACTAGGCCCTCTGGGTAGTCAAGACAGTTGTTAAGCTTGAACTGTTTAGGGGGCCCCCAGGCAGGCAGTGGTATCTGGACCTGTCCCTGGTGCATACACTGGCTTTTTGGAACCTAGTACCTATGGTGAGATACTTTGCATAGCCTTGGTGCAGGGAGGAGTGGCTTGGACCTGTCTCAACTGAATGTACCAGGCTCTGGAGGAGGTGGGAATAGGGGGTGGGTTGGGTGGGAAGGCTGGGGGTTGGGAGGAGGGAGGACAGGGGAATCTGTAGTTGGTAATTAAAATGAATAGAAAATCTCTTAGTAATGAAAATAATAAAATTAAAAAAAAGTAGAAAAAGGTTGAAAAAAATAAAGAACCCTTGTCACAGTAAGTAAAAGAATTTAGAAACGTCATGGGTAGTGGCCATCTTGTCCAATACCCATTCTCCAGAGATGTAGAGTATACATAGATCCAGCACCAAGTGTATATTCCTTCAACTTTTACAAATCTTAAGTTTCTTACTCCAAATATCGAATAGATGACTTTGTTTAGGCCAGAACATTCACACTTCTCATGGCTCTTGTAAATCTTTCTCAAAGTTTCCAAACCATCTCCGTATTTACTCCACATATTGTAGGGGATGGGAAAATAATCAGTCATTAATAAAAGCATTTGAGTTTTACATGTCTATGTGGTATGTGGCCATCACAGTCAAAGGATAATGTGCAAACACTGTCATGGCCCACAAAAAACCAAGGATATACATTTCACCTGTATGGCCAACAGAGTGTCAACTGAGATAAAGTACATACAATAATATCTGTCATCATGCTCTGTGTACACATGATGAGCATTCAATCATGTTCAAATCACAGCATTCTACTCAAAATGGTTTAAGTAAAATACATGGACAACATCAAGGTTTGGCAGCAATGCTGGTGATATATAAATCATCTCACTCTGCAGGTTGGGAAAGTATGCAAAAACTGGTTGAGAGTTTCTACTCCACGTAACCTGGAATTTAAATAGAAATGTGTAAAACTCACACGAAACAAACCACAAACTGGAGATGCTTACAGTGGCAGTTTTCATACACAACCAAGCCAGAAATAGTTCAACTGTTCAATATTCTCTAACAGTTGCATCCACTGTTTAAAATTGCATTGAATCCAATAAAGGGTGAGAATTTGGTACACAGAAGGGCATGGGTGGGAAAGACACACTATTAAAGGTTGTCACACACAAAGTCTCTATACTCTGTGATGATTCTTTCCCATAGATGTTTTAATGTAAAGCAATACTAATTAAAGGAGTCAGAATAGTGGTGACCCTTAGAAGAATGGCTAGTGACCAACAGGGCATAGGAAATCTTAGAAATATTTTGTTTTTGACTTTGGGTTTGGTTGTATGAGTGCACTAGTGTTATGAAAACTTACCCGGCCATATTTCCATGGTGTGGCCATTTATCTATATTTGTATCTCAGAAACTTATTTTTAATTTACCCTTCCACCAAATACTAAAGAGACATGCACTATCAGCCAGGCTCTTTTGTTAGATGTCAGAAATTATTTTTTGTCGATACTTATTGATTCAATTTTTTTTTTGAGTCAAGGTCTTATGTACTCCAGGGTGGCCTTTGAACTTCTAATGCTCCTGGCTTTACTTTTCAAGTGCTGAGGATTACAAGTATGGCCTAGCCTTATTTAATAAAGAATTATAAGGGCTTTCTATGGTATCAGGGCCTGGTTAGTAAGGTACAAAACCATAAGAAAATTAGACACCATTGTTATATTTGTGAGTGCTTTATTCTAGTGATAACAATAAAAGTGAAGATAAAAATGTCTGTGATATACAGATGGTGGGACACATTTAATATCCCAAGATATAGGAGTCTGAGGCACGAAGACTGTGACTTTGGAGCTGTTTGAGGCCAGCCTGAGATAGACAGGTCAGACACAAGGCATTTGCTGGTCTAATACTAGCAGGTATCAGGGTACTCAATGGTTCTGAAGCACCGTGGTGCCCCGTGACCAATTATACTATCTTTGACCAAAATAGTTTCTTTTAATACATTAAAATGGAAAAAAAAAGCAACTTAGGAAATGGGGTGGAAAATGAAACAAGCTGTATGAATAAAGTAATAAAAACCTAACCATTGTATACAGGAGAGTAACAGCGCATGGTGAGTAGAAAGAAAGAAAGGGTAACATCTCCATCAGGGAGACCTGGCACACAGTCAGCTCTAGGTTCTCACTTCTGAGTTAGGAGTCAACAGGAGAAGGAGGGTCCATAGGATGGCTTCAGTATCTTTGACAGGACAAACTGAGAGCTGGAAAGCGCTTCCTTTCTAGATTGCCTACGCTGAGCTCATGCTCTTTTGTTTCACTGAGAAAGAGAAGTGAGATTTCTGGCTAATGATAGCCAGTGGACCTAGGGATTGATTTCTGTTCACTTCCAATATACGACAAAAGCAGTAATAAAGGTAGGTGCTATCAAAGCCCCATTAATGGTGATGGTAGCAAGAGTCACATTCTGTTGTAGTCACACCTTCCTCTTTTCTTCTTTCTACTTTTGCAGACCTGATGAACAAACTGTGTTCATAGTAACAGGGTATGGAAAGGCCCGACAGCTGGGCAACAGACACCAGATATCTACACAAATTAGATGGCTCACATTGGGTAGTAAACCTTTAAGAGACAATAATTAAAATAACTACATCTATATTATAGAAACCTCCACAGAAAATTCTGGAATTTGTAGTACCAAGTATTTGGGGATGGGGTATTGTGGTGAAGATGACGTAAAACACTAGAGGTGTCTTGAAAATGTGTGTAGTAGGTATCTAGACCCTCAAATGCCCTCCCATAATGCACACAATCTGGTGATTGTTCCTCTCCTCTCCCTGTGAGTCACTGAAGGTTTAATATCTAGAGAAGGTCCCAAATGCCCTTGGATTAGGAACTCTTAGTACACCAAAGGACCTTAGATTTCAGCAGGAATTTTAGTAGAGGCCTACCTACTAAAAATAACATCATTGCTAATCATGGAGCTTAATTAGTAGCTTAATCAATAGAAAGTTCTTATCTTATAACTGAGGAGCATAGACAAACAACACTGGTTTCCCAGGGCCTGAGTGCAGATGCAGGGGATGACAGAGATGCAATTCTAGAGATGTCTCTTTGGTTTTTTTAGGCTTCAGAGGCCACTGTCTTTCCTTTGGTGGCACATTCTTCCACCCGCAGAGCAGGATCCTTGAGCTTCTTCCTATCTTCTTTCTGTTGTCGTGTTTTTTTCTTCCTCGCCCCCCCACCCCTTTAAAATCCCTTATGAAAAAACTGTGCCACCCAGACATCTTAGAGCTGTTGTCCCACTGCAAGGTCATTACCAAGGTCGTGCCTGAAAACATATGAGAGTCCAGGAATTAGAATGTAGACATCTTTGGGTGCTCACACTCTCTTTGCTGCACTAGAATTCTTTTCATTGTGCTCTCAGAATACTGGCTATTAGAATTATCTATTTCATTCATGATTGAAGAAGAAGCGTTTTCAGGGATTCTGAGCAGTCCACAAGTAAAGACTTAAGAAGACTGAAATTGAAGGTGTTCCCAGATGAAATCCAGTAATCTATTACATATCCCATGTCATCAATTTTCCTGCCCATCTCCCCTTCAGCAATCACTCACTTCACGTACACGCTGCAAAACTGCTTTTAGGCATTTTCTGTGTTTACTGTCAACACTTCCTGCCTTTTCTCCCCTCCACTATTCCATCTTGAACCACTTTAGTCAGGCTTCCGTTGTTGCCATCGCCGATAGCCCTCTTATCAGAATCATTCAGAGACTCCGAACCACCGAGTTCAGCGGTCAGTGCTTATCTCAGGGAACTAAGTGGCATTTGAGACAGTTGATTACTGCATCTTTCTTTAAGAAAAACCCTCTTGCTCGACTTCTTATTCCCTTTGTTTTCTTCTTGCTCCTCTGGATATTTATCAGTCCCAGTTTTAGAAACATTCTCTGAGGATCTTTCTAACTTATAAATGTTAGAGTTACCCAGGGCTCAAAATGTTATCAACATATACCAAATTTATAAGCTAATGGCAGTGAAATTTATAACCTTAATCTCTCCTCTGAACACCAGCCTATAATAGATCAGTTGGAAAGCTAATATCATATCTCAAACTTAACGTGTTTGAAAGCTAACTTGTTTTCCTGTCAAGCCTGATTTTTCACATTTCCCAGTTCAACAAATGGTACCACCATTCCTCCTGTTGATAAGACCAGTTAACGATCTTTATATTTCCTCCTCCCCTGTTCTATGGCCATTTAATCATCATATACCATGTTCTGTAGCTTTGAAATTTATTCTAAATTCAACATTCTCATCATCTTAAGCCAAATTCAGCTGGCAGACTCTCCCACCTGGAATTCTGCAATGGCCTCAAACCTACACCTTTGCTTCCAAATTTTTTGTACCCTTCAGAACCTTCTCTGTACCACCCCTAGGTAAATTCTTTTGGACAGGTATAAATGGGCCCTCTCTTCTACCCTAAACCTTTCATAGCTTCATGGCTTCATTCTGTAGTTAGAATAATGCCCTGCCTTTGCCTTCCTTAAGAACACAACATGATTTTCACACCAGCACCAGCCATGTGGGGCATCTGGTTCTTTCCCCATCAAGTCAGGAAGCTTTTGTCGCACGCTGCTTTCCCTGGGGATTCTCCTTCACATCCAGGCAGGTCTCCCATTTCATTCAAGTTCCTGCCAAAATTTCACTTTGTTGACCAGCCTCTCTAAAACAGTACCCCAACAAACCCAAACCCACTTTAGTTTTATTCTTGCCATTTCAAAGAGAAGCTGTCTCATTTTATATTAGTTTATGTATTTTTTGTCAGTTTTATTTTTCCTTGAGGAAACAGATATTTCTTGTTCACTATTTTATTTCCTATACCAAGAGCCATGTCTGGGACATAGGAAGTTTGAATATGGAGAGAGTTATCACAGTCATGATCAAATGGTGAAACAGTATTCTAGCACTGAGATTGTAAGAAAGAGAAGAGATAACCTGTTTCATTCATTGCAACCACGTCTTACTAAGATCAACCATAGTTTGTAGTTCAAGGTACCTGGACTATTTGGTTCACATATTTGCATGTGACATTAATAGTGAGCATGTGCTGGTCAGCTAGGGCCACCATAGCAAACAGAAAAACATCATGAGAAGGTAGCACAGGCCATACAGATGTATTTTCTCCTCATTCTGAAATCTAGACATCTGAGAGCAAACTGTTAGCGGGTTGCTTTCTTTCCCCCTTTGTCTATGGTCTTTTCTCTGCATGTATCTATGTCCTTATCTACCCCTCCACATCTTATTTTGCATTATAGAAAGGGCCTCATGTAGCCCAGGATGGCCTCAACTTTCCATTCCCTCTGCATCTGCCTCCCAAATACACCACCATGCTCAGCCCCAATCTCTTCTCATGCAGACACCATGCAGATTGGACTAGGGCAGATACACTGCCTCATTTTCCTCTAACTACCCAATCTCATTCATCTCCATTGCAGTGTGAGGTGCCAGGGGTTAGCACTTTGACAGATGGCTTTGTGGAGGGGGTAGAATTAGTATGCCACATAGGAACATCTGTTAGTTGTATTATTTATGTACTTGTTTTTACTGTATCAGGCTGCATATGTATGAGCTGAGAGGTATGGCTGCAAGGAACTTAGTTGCCTGTGTCTTCCTCCGTCAGTGTGAAAGAGTTCTGTCGGTAGCAGTCGATTTTCTTAAAGCTTTCTATCTTCCCTAAGATTTCCTTTTAAAATTGTAAAGAGGCTTGAACAGGAAGGAAGTGCAAGGGGATCGGCAGCCTACATTATAAACCTGCTCGGCCAGTCACTTTCCACAATCATGTGAGACTATGACACAAGGCAGAGTTTTTGACAAAGAGATGGTTAAAGCCCAGAGTCCGCTGGAACCTGAGACGAAGAGACTGTGGAGCAAAGCAGCAGTGGACACAAGGAACGGGAGTGGGTTCTCTGGTTGCTTTTGCCTGGGCTATTAAGAAGCATCTTTACAATTTTGCCATCAGCTGTCACTTTTGCCATGCCTTTCTGAGATTTTGGAGCATTGGAACTGCTAGAGTGGCCATCATGGGGTGAATCACTGAATGATGAAGCCTCCCCAAGGTCACAGTCAACACATGTAAGATATACCTTGGTAACAGGCTTGCAGCTAATGGTTACCTTAACAGACAGCTATCTGACTCTGCTGTTGTCTATTCTTTTGTATTAGAGTTTTCTATATCTGAAAAACTAATGCCCTATGCTATTCAGGTGGGTAACGGGTGACGCTAATCTTTTTTCTTATTTTACATACTGTTGTATATCAATACTTGAGCTTTTGCTTGTCCAAATGGTAACATTTTATTGCTATTATGCTTTGTGATGAAGGTAGCTGTTCTCTGGTTACAAGCTATTTTGACATGTACCAACTTGGCAAACTCGGGCATAGGATGTTTTTGTTTCTGGTGCTTAATATATAGGGCAAAATCATTTGACAAGCTTCCTCAGTGAGACCCAGAATTAATAATTATTTCATAGATGAATAAATATTATTCATTGATCTGATTGAATTTTAGTGTTTGGGGCTAATTATGGATGGTTTAAGTTAACCTTTTCAGTGTGATGTAATGGCATCTCCAAATAGATTAAAAGCCATCAAATATACTAACCACAGTGCTAAAATGAGAAATGGCAAAAGCAGTGAGAACTTCTTGATTTGTTAGCAGTGGTGGCTGGGAGTCAACGGAAGGACACTGATTTGTTCCTTGCAGTGGACTATCCCCAGTATAATCAGGAAATAGTAAAGACCATGGATGGTGGACTGTAGAGGCCTTCCCACTGCTCACAAGGTAGGAGGGATATACTTGCTTCCATGGATTCTCGGGGTTGAGCATAGGATGTGGAATGGATATCATCCAGTATCTGGATAGCAACACCAGTGTTCTAATGAAGGGCACAAATGCTCTATCTCAACATCACACACCTGATTCTTCTAGATTGTGTTCCTCTTCCACAGCGTGGAGATCTCAGCTCATTGTTGATTTTGCATGGAGACCAGTGTTCTACAACCCAGGAATATTGATTGCACTCACTGTAACATGGGACTGCCTCATGAACCTGTCAAGAGCAGGAAAGAAAGAAAGAAAAAAAATATGTAAAACTGTGTAAGTCATAGAAAATCCTTTAGTAATGCCAGGTGAACATAACCTGAGAAATGACACTGTGGCCCATTAGCAAAATTACATCCCCCCAAAGGAAGACATATTTGACTTCTCTGAATTTAGTGAGCTGCCTGAAGAAGCACACAAGGAAATCAGTTGAAGTCTGATGGTATGCCTTCACAAATGAGAACAAAGGACAGCCATTCCTGCACCAGGAGCAGGAATTCCATTATCATTCTATTTCCTCAAAGAGCTTGCTCATATCTATCAGATGCCAGTTTTCAATTAGATGATATATTGTATTCCCAGATGTACGTTAACATGTCAATTGAAACAAACACATGTAAAGCAAATTTACTCTTGAATATGAGGGGGGTTTAGAATGTGTAAGAAAAGTGATATTATTTACACTGGAAATTTCTTTTTTTTTTTTTTTGCCCCCAAATGATCAATGCTAACAGGCAATCATTCAGCTTCCTAAGCATTGTGGCTTCATAGGAATGTAGCTATTTGGAGAATGGTTTCAGAGAATAGCTAAAATGAATATGCTTGTGCGTGCGTACACACACACACACACACACACACACACACACACACACACACACATTACAAGATAGATACTGCCAATCAGTTACTCATTTGACATGCTTACTAAGGATATTTATAATTTTATAATGAAAAATAAAGCAGTGAGAACACTGAACTCTGCTGCTCTTTCCTGTGCATTTGCTCATGGTAAGCCTGTCCTGAATGTATTGCAGTACTTCACAGGCAACTGAGGTCTCTTTGAGCCTGCAATGAGCATTCATTGCTTCTCATCACAGATGCAGGCTTCTTGTAATGTACGAGGCATAGGAAAAAATAAAAACTTCTGCCTCACAGAGATGACTCTGGAAACAGGCAGAGTGAAAAGGAGGGATGCAGTCTCTTACCAAAGATGTAATTAAGCTTTTCCTTTTACAAGAGTTAAATATCAGTATCTTCCCCTGACCTCCTTTCTAATTCTATGAAATTGTAGAAGAAGACTGGGCGGAGCCATCCACATGAAAACACAGCCTATACGTCCCTACTAAATGCAAGGAAAAGCACAGGATAATGGGACAATCAGAGGGAGATTGGAGCTCTGCTAGCATGCTCACCGAAATCACATGGGAGAAAGTGATTGGAGACACTCGTTCTTAGGAATCACAATGCCGGGAACTATTTTTAACCATGGAATTCTATTTAGGCCTGGCACGAAGAGCTCACAAGGAAAAAAGAGAACACAGAGTGAAGAATATGTATGGCAAAATCAAAAGAGAAAGGAAGACAGAAGGGGAAATGGATGTGGGGAAGGAGAGGAATTAAGTAATAACAAAATACCTTCCTGCTGTGGCTGCTGACAAGAATGGAGTGGAAGGGTCTGAAGCAGCAGAATAAGGAGGCAGCTACTTGCAGCTGGGAAAAGTCTGCTCCCGTTCTCACAGGACAATAGAGGGAAGAGGAGAGTCTCCCAAAACAAAAGGGCAAGATTCTATCAGGCAGACACTCAGCTAACAACTAAGGATTTATCCGAAGCAGGCACACCAGGAAAATGAGGCTTTCTCAAAATTTATGTGTTATCTCTCTATAATATCCTTTAATGCATACTAATATGTATTTTCATAAACACTTTAATATGAGACACAAGAAAGCACAAGGAATTCCTTCAAGCAACTAAGAAATAGATCAAAATTAATTTTGAAAGCTAAACTGAATAGAAAATGGGTGGGAAATCCTTCATGCAACATACCCAGTTTTCTTAAGCTGCCAATACTGAGAAGAGCTTATACTTCTACACCACGCTCCCTCCCATGTAAGCCCCAAGATCAGATGGGAAATGAAAAACTTCTCAGATTCATGTACCTGCCTCGGCATGCATGGGTTTGCTGTCTTTTATTCCTTACTTTCCAGTGCTCTGAGAAGCTAACCACAATGAGAGGCTACTGCAAGGCAATGAGAAGGTCTGTGGAGGAAGATAATGAGCCATCTTCTTGGTTAAGGTATAAAACCCAGCACCTCTTCAAAGAGATTCTCCAGTCTCCTGGGGTTACTTGATGTTTTCCCTTCTCCATATGTACATTTCATTTTGGTTTATTTTTAGTGCTGAAAATTAAACCTACAGGTTTGTCTAGCCTGAGCAGGTACTGTACTGGTGAGCTATATTCCCAGACCATTGTCTCTATTTTAATCCTGTTTATGCTGTTCATTCTCGCTGACCTGACAAATGCCTGTCCTCTTCTCAATGCCCAAATAAATCTAAAACCTCTATCTCCATAGTCTGTGCTGTCAAGGACCACATACTCCAGCCCAGCATGGTGGTTAGGGCTGCAGTGTACATGGCTAGGGAGGAAACATCCATGAAAGGCGTCACCTCTAACCTGTCTGTCATTATCTCTTGTTCACTCAGTACCTTAATATTTTTTCACTGTGGTTCTATTAACTTAACAAACTGTATAATTTGGACCTTAATTAACACTGAGAGAATATACTAAAAAAAACCCTGCAATTTATACTCTTCACATATGTGTTAGAGAGAGAGAGAGAGAGAGAGAGAGAGAGAGAGAGAGAGAGAGAGAGAGAGAGAGAGAGGTCAGTCTTTGGCAAGAGGCAGAAAAATACTGTTTTGGAAGGTCTTATTTCATAAAATATGGGGTGAAAGGGGATCTTAATGAGCCTTAGATAAACTGAAACATATTTTTGAAGGTATTCAGTTTGCAAAATGCCTTTCATTCAATTCTTCCAGTGCAGCCCCCTCTGTGGCACTAGGAGTATTTTGCAAAGGACAATAAAATGCAATGCAAAGGACACAGCTGCCTTTTCCTGAAGCTATGGAATAAGGAGAGCCATGAGCTCTGTCTCATAAAGCCCTCGTTCATCAGGCTAGGGCCCCCTCCCCCCGGGGGGGGGAGGTTTCAAAACTACCCACATTAGGTAAGAATGCAACAGGGATTTCAAACATGAAGACTAACTCTCCAGATTCTGATTTCTCCTTGCCAGCTTTTTGCTTTTTGTGTGCTGCTGTTGGTCGGTGCTGATTTTATTATTATAGCTTCATAATGAAATGTGTTACCACGTGGACTTTATCAGGGAATCATATGAAAATGTTCTGCAGGAGAGAAATGAGCCGTGGGAAAGTTAAATGAAAATCAGTTCTAAATGGCACAAATTAGGGGAAAATAACAGCTTTTAATGGGGCCATAGATGCTAACTACATTGCTGAAAACTCTAAATCCTCTGAGAGAGGCACCAGTTCATTCTCCTAGAAATGAGTCCTATTTATTACGTCTTCGCTGGGGACCTGGGTTTTTATAATTTTGCCAGCTCTAGATTCATATCATAAACTCATTCACTGAGTCAGTCTTTTAATATTCATGAAATAAAACTGTACTTGCTGCAATGGATCAGTTTAATTAAGCAGTGCTTTCAGAGACCCCTTTCCAGCTAGATGGACTTCCTTGGCATAAGCTTGGTAGTAGGATCTCAGTGAGGCTTGGGGGTTGTTTTTATTGGATATCACAACCTTAGAGTCTAAGCGCCTAAAAACAATAAATAACCACATGGTAAAAAACTATCAATAAATGTAGAGGAAGAAGGGAAGAATGGGGAGAGGAAGGGAGGGGGGAAGGGAGGGGGGCAGAAAGGAGGGGAAAGGAGGTATCACAGCCTCTGGTGTGTTATTGCAATAAACTTGGCAGGAAAGCTGCCAGTGAGGACCTAGGTAGATCTACCGAGACCTCCAGCTTCAACCCCAACCCCAGGTACTTAGCACAATTTAGTAATCTGTTATAAGGCCCATTTGGGACCAAAGATCTTGGCGAGTCGGAGCCAGGTTCTGTCCTACTGCAATGAGATGAGATGTTCTCTAGGAGTACTGAAAGCCTTAGCACAGTGTGCTTCCTTCTATCCCAAATATGAACAAACTACCTCTGATGAAGCCCCAGTCCTTGGCCATCCATTCTGAGAACTTTCCTTCTAGCTCTTCTCTGTCCATGTTCTCTCTTCTCTCTCTCTCTGCTCCACAGCTTCCACTTTTTCTCTATGTAGGTTCCCTTCTTCAGCTTACCAAACACTTTCCTTTTAGTTAATAACATTCACTCTTTTCCATCCTGACTTTAAAGCATCACATGACTCCAAGAGCTTTTGTTTCTAGATTCATCAGTCTGGCTTGTATGTGATTGTGCATAATGTAATACGTGTGGTGGTGAGCACCAGACAGAAGGCCCCTGTGCCCACATCCTGTGCAATTGTGCCATCATGATCAGCAAGGATACCACAATAATCCTGTGTGTCACATACTTCGCCTGAAGTCTTCATCATCAGAATCATTTGATGTTGACAAGGTTGGTGTGATGCTTACACGTAGCTAAAAACAACTAAAGCTTAAGGAAACAAATGTCTGAGCTGGAATGTGAATGTGGCTGAGAGGTCCATTCAGGAGATGTCTCTTTCCTGTACGCATTGTCTGCTCAGCATGTTGCAGCAAAATACCAGTCACCAAGAGATGACTTGTGTTAGTGACATTCTTGTTGCTGTAATCGAATTTCTGGTGGCCAGCAACGTAAGGGGGAACATTTAATTTTGGCTCGTAGTTTGGAGTTGCAGTTAATCGTGGCAGGGGAGACGCTGCTTGAGGCTGTGGCAGCAGAAGATAGGGCTGGTGCGGTATCTGGTCATCGGTCAGGAAGCAGAGCCAGGGCAGAGTCATGGAAATGCTACAAAACCTCAAGGCACACCATCCTGCGAATCACTGCCTTCAGCAAGGCTCTATGCACTAACGGGGGGGGGGGGGGAGGAGGAGGGGATAGGCGCTACTAACGGGGGGGGGGGGCCCGCAGCGCTACTAATGGGGGGGGGCGCTACAGCAGTGGTTCTCAATCTGTGGCTGACTGAACCTTTCATAGAGGATGCCTAAAACCACCAGAAAACAGACTCATAACAGTAGCAAAATTACAATTATGAAGTAGCAACGAAAATGATTTTATGGTTGGGGGGGGTCACGGCAACATGAGAACTGTATTCAAGGGTGGCAGCTTAGGGAGGTTGAGAACCACTGCTCTACAGAGCCTCCCAAGACAGTGCCACCAACGAGGGTGTCTAAACTGTGAGCCTGTCTAGGACACTCCACCTTCAAAGCTTAAGAATACTGCCTGCTTCCTCAGTGGTGAGGATGATGCTGGGACTCGTCTCTCTGTGTTTCCAGGCTACAGAGTCAACCCATTACACACTACAAGTACTCAAAAAAACAAAATATTGCATCTGTAAGATTTTTTTCCCATTATCATTACTTCCTAAATACTGAAACAACTATTTCTACATCCTTTATATTGTATTAGGTGTGATAAGTAATCTAGAGTTGACTTAAAGTATACATGAGAAAATGCACAGCCAATGTTAATACTATGCTATTAGCATAATGTACTTGAACATATAGACTTTAGTTTCTGCAGACAATCTTGAGACCAGCCCCTTGAGGATACTGAGGGATAGTTATAGTTTAAAATTCTTTACAAAAGAAAAACCATAAAATAAGTGTATGAGGTTGTCGATCAGATAATGTCAATTCCTTTATATAGAAAAAATGCAAAAGTAATTTATTCTTAACCTTTGGGTAGGAAGGCTCCTTTAACAATTTCAAAAAGCCAGAATATTTCTTAAAAAATCAACTTCTGAAACTTAACCAAGAGCAGACATATGTCTTTAGAGTGGTTGGAGTTATTTTAATTAAAACAGTGGATTGAAGAGAAAAATCCATAAATGTTTTTAAATTGGTATCTACAGGCAAATCATCCTGCCTCTGATTTTGTGCTGGGGTTCCTCTCAGGAAAATTTCGAGTTGGTTTTCTTTGGGGATTCTTTCTAGGTCAAGTGAATGGTGCTCAGAAGTATTGACAATTGTCAGTTTAGTTCAAGTGCTGATCTGAGGCTGGGCTCCCCTCACTTCCCAGGCTAACTTCTTCATCTGCATGGCTCTGGCAGAGACATCCTCAGAATGCCACCACACCGGGCTGGTTAAGAGTCACCACTGGCTCTAGGTACGCATCATATATTTTCAATTTTGACACTAAAAAAAAAAAAAATCCTCACAATGCTAAGTGAGCATTATGTAGAAAATCTATTGATGAACACATTGAACAATAAGATGTTTGCTAAAATAATAGTTGGTGGCTCTAGTTCCCATCTCCCCATGGTTTCCAACTGGGCTTTGCAGAGTCTAAGAAGGAATTCACACACCAAACTTATCTGCAGTTTCATTGAACAATGTAATCTGAGCCACGTTCGTATTATCTCTTGTCAAAAGATGTGACACTGTTCTGATTAATGAAATTTTAATTTAACTTGAGAGCCCCATTGCATTTGAATTAGCTTATCTCTCACTAGGAATTTCCCAAGCCTAAGCTAAGAGCAGAAGGTCCTCATGGAACAAGCCGAGCAGACAATGCAGATGGGAAAAGACATCTCCAAAGTGGAACTCTCAGCCACATTCACAGCCCAGCTCAAGTACTCGCTTCTTCAAGCTTTTGTTTAGTTGTTTTTAGCTATTATGTAACAACTAAAGAGATGAGAAACTGCCACCCCTTTACATAAGTAAGAAATTGACTATCAAGAAGGCTTTACCCTAAATTTGCAATAATGACTAGATTTTGGTAAAAGGAATTCTGCACAGAATAACCTTCTTCTTCTTTTTTTTTTTTTAAAGGAATAATGGAAGCTTTTTTTTTTCTTTCTGAGAAACCCCAAATGCCATTTTCCTCTTCTTTCTCTTCTCTTTTCTTCCTTCCCATTGGTGCAGAGTCTTCTTTTTGGCCCAATCAATGATTTTTTTTTAAACTGGGTTTTTTATTATATAGCCTTGTTTGCCTGGCTGGCTAGCCTTGAACTCACAGAGGACTGTTTGCCTCTGCATGTGGAGCACTGAGATTAAAGACTTGTCCCACCAAACCTGCCACGTTATTCATCTTTTTAACACTGAGTACTCAATATCAAGGGGAACACCTTCACTGAGGGAAAACCGTGTGCTACATTGTTTTGAATGCCATTGTCCCTTACCGACCCTGAGGGCATGCAGAGATTCAGGACCCAAAGTCTTTTGATCATGAGATTGACAGTAGAAATGCAGTATGACTATCGATTTTTGAGTGGGGCTTCCAAGAAGTGATTAGATTAGGTCATTCATCAGGAGCTCTTATTTCTGAAGCTGTGGTAGTTTCATAAGGACCAGAGAAGAACACACAAGTACAGAAAGACATGCATCCTATTCATGGGGCAAGTCAGCCCAGGGGGCCTTGTAACAGGTTGTGCTATTTAGGCTTCCAGTCATAAAAACTGGTGGCTAAAAGTACCTCTCCACCCCAGGTATTTATTATAGAAATGAAAACGTGACCACAACATGAATGATTAACATAGATCTACTTCCCTCTACTTAAGGATGAAAATGAGACTGAGGTATCCTAAACTGTGCATGAATATGCATCCATTTCTTCCGTGCACCCTTCCATCTTCAGGGATGTCACACAGTATCATGCTGCCACTACAGAATGTGGTTAATAGAGAGGAGCTGCAAGACTTTCATCTAAAGGCCCAGAGTTACCTGTGCTGATATAGTTTAGATTATTGACAATGACAAATAACTACAAATAATTTAATTAAGAAACTCTATACACCTTGAGCATCCCTAATATGATATCCAGAATCGAAAATATTCCAAAACATACAAGTTTTTGAGCCCTACATGATATCACAGGTCAAACATTTCATGTCTTACTTCACCACATGGTTTACATGATTTTCCTGTGGGGACTTGGTTCCCATCCCCAAGGCATCTTAATATTTGGACACAACATTGCAAATTCAAAATAAATTCCCACGTCATGACCCACTATTTCAGATGAGAATACTCTACCTGTAATATTATATCTTCATTTATAGCTGATTTGTGATTATTCCTGTATGCTATTTAAGTGAATGTGAAAATAAATCATGGTCTTAAAGTGAACAGCACCAAAAAGAAAGACAGTCAGTTACCAACATAAATTATTGTTTTTTTTTCAGTCCTATAAACTGTGGGATAGTCTACAAGGACAACAGTAGCATGCATGCATGCACACTTACCATTTCACAGAGCAGAGAAATCATACCAACCTACGCAATGTGGGGAAGTTGAACTAAAAAGTCTACCTCTGCCCCACAGCCCTTGACAGATAATCACAACGAATATAACATGAGGAGGAATCTTCCCCCAGGGTCTGAATGTCTTTGTGACTCTTTTGGGAGATGCTTCTGATGGACATCTTCTGTGTGGTATGAAATCGTGAGAGTTTTGGGGGATTGTGCACAGAATGCCAGGATTCAAGCCACGGTGGCCATTCTGATTTTCATAGAACAGATTACAGTTATCTGTCAAACTCAAATGAAAAGAAGCAACGCCATGGCAGCAATGATGGATGCTTCCAGAAAATACTGGATGAGGCACATTCTTGATATTTCAATAGAGAATAGAAAAGAGATCACAAACACAAAGACCTGAAACAAATCAATCATAGGAGGAAAGATGCTGCATGATTCTACTTCTACCTAGTGTCTCAAATAATCAAATAGACACAAGCAAAGAACAGAACAGTGTGGGCCGGGGGATGGGGCTGCAGAGATGGAGCATTGCTAATCAAAGGGTGTAAAATTTCCTTTGCACAGGGAAGTTATAGAGATCTTCCACACGGTACCATGCCCATAGATGACAAATCTGTGGCACATGTGAACATCTTTAAAAGGTTAGGTTTTAGCCGGGCGGTGGTGGCACACGCCTTTAATCCCAGCACTCGGGAGGCAGAGCCAAGTGGATCTCTGTGAGTTCGAGGCCAGCCTGGGCTACCAAGTGAGTCCCAGGAAAGGCACAAAGCTACACAGAGAAACCCTGTCTCGAAAAACCAAAAAAAAAAAAGTTTTGTATTTAGTTCTCTTATCACAATAATATTGTTTAAAAATTGAAGAAAATGTTTGTCTCAGAGAAGTTTAGATAGAGTATGCGGAATATTGTTTGCAATTTAGTGTAAGAACAGATGGATGATGGATAGATGGGTAGGTATATGGATAGATGATAGTAGATGATAAAAAGATTATAGATAGAAATGACAGACGGTGGATGGAAGGTAGAAGATAATTAGATGATTGATGGATGATGGACAGAGATGATAGATATATGATAGAATGGTAGATAGGAATAGATACACAGACAGGCAGACAGACATGTAGACAGGTAGTAAGCCTATTTCCTAGACTATCATAGCCAAAAATCCACAGAGAAAGCAATTTTCTCTGTGGTAACAGAAAAGAGACTGGGAGCTGGAGAGCGGTTAAGAGCCCACACTGCTCTTAAGGAGGACCAGAGTTGGTTCCCAGCTCACAGATGCCGGTAGCTCAACCTCTAAGACTTCGGTGAGTACCTGCACTCCCATCTACATGTATGTGCATGCTCATACATATAATTTAAAGAAAGAAATTGAAAAAGAGAGATAATAAAGTATAAAAAAAGGAGAATGCCTTTGCAGATAACATAGGCACTATATTTTCCCCATAATTCAGAGGAATAAGGTGGGGCTGAAATACTCATTGGCTAACAGGCCTATTTTCTCAGGAACACTGTTCTAATGGTAAGTTAATCAGAAAAATGTTTGGTGGTATTTGGTGTTTATCAAGAAAGGGAGAAGATGCCTGACTTCAAACTTGCAGCTTTTTATTCTCTAGGAAATGAAAGCTTTGAAGGGAAATGAAAGCTTTCTCTGTGGGCTTTCACAGGGAGTGGGGACTTCATGACTCCTATTTCCAGTAGCTCAGAGCTTCACACACTTCCTGTATGTGTAAGAAGCCAAAGGAGAATCCTTGGGGAAACAACACAATTTGTATCATAAAAAGTGTTCGAATAAGGAAGCAACATAACCCAAGGTACTCATTCCCTAGGCAGGAAGTCCTGTAAATGTGTGGTTAGATTATCAAATTCAAATGCATAAGGATTAGTAGCCCTCCTAAGCTTTAATCTAAATTGAACTGTTGTGGACAAGTGAGTTGTTAATAATAATTAAAAAAAAAACCAGAAATCTAAATGTAATTGTTAGATGATTCATAAAGGATGAAGCGTGGGGACTGGAGGTGATGGGGTCAGAAAATGGGAGAACAATAAAGTAGGATTTTACAAGACTTCTGATAGCCATAGCAGGATAGATTCCAAATGAAGGTGGGGCAGAATAAATCTTCTTGAAGGTGAAGGGGCTGGGAGTGAGTGGGAAGGCTGAGGATACCGGAAACTGGTGCAGTATCAGCATGAGCTCACGGTCGCTGGTTAATGAGCATCTGAGCCTCAGGATCACTCTCTTCAGTGGTCTCAGGAAGCTTCTAACACATAACGAGGAAGAAGATACTACTGCAAGATGCAGGAGTGAAAAGGAGAGAGACGGTCAAAGCAGCGGTGTGACTCTTCGGAATCATTCAAGTTTAATGTATTCTAGACTGGAGGGGAGCGTTCAGGTTTTTATAACCCAGTGTGAGAGAACGGAAGGGCATGGGCTCCCCACATGCTTCTGATTCTAGAGAATTCCCATCCTCATGAGAAGAGCAGTGGTAACTTCAGGGTACTGGCTGAGAAAAGCACCCCATAACATATTTATTCCTTATTCTCTCAATGTTGGCTTACCTGGGATAAATCCCACACCAGGTGTGACCTGAAAGCAATCAGCCTTCTGAAGATTTGCTTCGAACTGACTACCATCCCCAGCAACAAGACCCAAACTCAGTCTGATTTCAATTCCAGGAGCTAGTCCAAAAGGAAAGCCCATAATTGGCAGGAACCACTTTTTTTTTTTGCACCATTCTTGCCATTCCCTAGGGGCCTCAGCCCAGCTCTCCAGTCTGTTTATCATCACGGCAAACAAACCTTCCAGACTATGAAATGCACCAGAGTTCTTGAGCACTACTCATCTGCAGACTACCAGGAAATGAGAAGGTAAATAAGAAGAAACTATGACGGTGTCCTTTATTCTGCCCAGAAAGACTAAGTTTTAAAGAAGTGAAAAGGAAAATATTCCAGTCTCTACACTGTTGTGAATTTGCCCAATGTTCAAAATGAAGCTCTAGTCCTCTAAGTAGGAGGCAAAAGAAGGGATTATGGCACCATTCCAGAAGGTGGACCAATGACTGTGACCTTGTAGTTCTGGAAAATTCTAAAGATTTAAAATACCCCTAAGAAGACCTTTATATAGTAGATACCTGCTACCAGCTACCAATATATACATGTGTCTGCATGTACACACACACACACACATACTTGCTCTTTCTCTCTCTCTCTCACATGCACATACATATACGAAACAAACAAACAAACACCAAACAAACAAACAAACAAATGTGTTTGTTTGCACATACATATACGAAACAAACAAACACCAAACAAACAAACAAACAAACAAATGCTCGCCCATAGAAAAGTGGGATAAGATGCTCTCTAAGTGTATTGACCCCTAATATGTTAGAAGTTAAGGCTAGGCACAGCACAGAATCACTTTAAAAATCTGCATCTGTAGTATATGCCCTTTCATAGTGAACTTGATCTGTTTAGGATGAAGGTAAAGTGGAAGGTAGAACCAGAAATGGAAGTTTATAACCATGAAGTGCACAGCCTGACCTCTGTAAGAGCAGCAGGATTGACTGAGTAATGGAACCCCTGGCATTTCACTCACAAACTGATAAATTGGGATCTTGGCTCTGATTTCCACTCTATTTCTATCAGTCCGACACACATATAAAGGACTAATTGAAAGTCTCAGTTTTATGGAATAAAGACCATTTTATTCCAAACGTTCTTCCTCTGAGGCAGCCAATAATGGACAGAGATAAAGACAGAAGCAGCCTTCTGTCTCAGCACAGAATAAAAGCAGAAGTATATTGCTGAGCAGAGAATGATTGTTTGGAACCAACCTTGCTTGGCTTTCTTCCTAGTAAACTTACTTGGTTGAGGGAAAAAAAATAGCTGGTGATCCTGCTGACGCAACTCCTGGTAAGTGGAGCTATTAGTATAAGGAGCAAGTTACGGGGGCTTTAAAGTGTGATTCAGAATGTTTGAGTTACTCATTTGTGCAAAGAGGGTGGCTTTCGTAAGCCTGGCTTTGATAATAACTTAAAATGTAAAATTCGCCAGCAGATTATGACTGAAAACTGAAAATGTTATGTTACATTTTCAGAAACAAAAATACAAGCTCTGGCCCACTAGGAAAGAAAGGAAGACAGCAGACAGAATTGTGTATAGCAGGGACACACTGGCATGCACAATGAATGAGTAAAACATGGCAGAAATACTTGTGGGAAAGTGCACTGAGGTCACACGCTCGGATGCTGCTGTCACCAGAAGCTAAAACTTCTGCCACTTTTACTAATTGTGTGAGAATTGACCCATTTGGCCCGATTTCATGTCTAATTGCTTTAGTGATCCAATCCCACATTAGGATGATTCTGGAAAGCTGAAATCCAAGTAAATCCACGACCTTTAATATTTTGTACATTTATATGAATCCAAAACACATCCACCTATAATTAATCTGAGTATTGCTGATAGTAACTGAGAAACATTGCTCCCCTCTCTTATCCTGACTAGGGATGTCCTAGGTTAGTTAAGAAAATAGATTGATGATGTTATTTCACAAACTTCCATTTAATTTTATTTCTGTTCTGTTCAGAGTAGGATTATTCAACATTCACCATGCACAACTAAAAGGAGACCCTGTTGGCATGTGGTGGGTGGCTCACAGTGACAGCGAGCTCTCAGAAGTTAGTACCTGTGTCTTAACACAACACCTATGTTGCATACAGTGTCGGGGTGAGCTGGACTCACGAAAGTTTCATGTCAATGCATGTGGAGCAAGTTCTAGAAAGCACCGAGTTTGTGGTCCTAGACCTGAGCTGGCAAACATTTGGGGCAGGGATATCCATTAAAATATAGGCAGGGAACACACCGCTTCTAATTGATAAAATGACATCTTCAGGTCAGTTTAGGGGATGGGAATCATCAGGCAGTTTGTTGATATTGGATTCCTGTCCTTCACTGTAGAATTCCTTGGTTGGCTCCTGTTAAACAGATAGCACAATCCTCTCTGGGGGTGGCTTCATCTCAGAAAAGGAAGTGAGCTTTTACGTGGTGTGAAAGATGCTGTGTGGTGCATGGTGAGCAAACCAGTCTAGAGGAAGCTGTGAGAAGAGGACTCTTTTTCAGCTTCTGCCATTGATTTTCAGGCCACCCACTTAGCCGCTCCAATGGGCCTAGTTGTTCTCCTCATAACATGACATTAACAGTTGCCATTTTCAGAGATGTGCAGCAATGGTCCATGTGCTGGAGAAGCCAAAACAATTCACTGTATTAAGTAACATTTATTTTGAGTGTTATTACGACATGAAGGCAAAGAAATTCTGAAGCTGCAAATCAGCTTCATTTTCCCCATCAAAAAAATGCACCTGAACTCCCAAGGAGTCTGATCTAATAAACTTTAAATACTTGCTAACACTGCACCCTAAAAGCCTGGGAGAAGCAAGGAAAGAAATTAAATGCACGCCTTAAACTTTTATGCTTTCATACCCTCCAAGCTCTGATAAACTGCTGAGAACAAGACTGCCCAACGAGTAACAGCTGAGCCAGCAAACCACCCAAGTTACTCCAACATAGCTTCGCTGTTTCTCATAAAGTGACAAGAAAGATTTACAGTCCCACGGTCATGTCAACTCTTGGCATTTCTCTTGAGTGTGGGATGTTTCTCTCTAAAAAGAAAAAAAAATCCTTCTGTGCTAAAACACTTAATTGAAATCACACCATTTACTTCTAAGGGATGACCTACTCTGTCTGTCTAAGGCAAACAATATTGATGAGGAATGCAAAGAAAGGAATGTATGGACCACACAGAGTGACTCAGGATTGAAGATAAATATCTAATAAGATAAATATCACAGTTGCAGGTTGTAAGTTTTCTGTTTTAAAAAATTTTCTTTTAATTTTCTGTGTGTGAATGTTTTATCTGAATGCATGTACATGTTTCATGTGTGTGCTTGGAGCCCATGGGGACCAGAGGAGGACATCAGACTCCTAAAACTGGAGTTACAGATGGGTTTGAATGGCCACATGAGTGTTGGGATCCAAACCCAGGGCCTCTATAAGATCAATGAGTGCTCTCTTAACCAGTGCGCAATCTTTTCAGCTCTGGAGATTGTATTTTTGGACCATTTTGATTATTCACACATTAACTCAGCAGACACTTCCTGATGTCTGCCCTTTCTCTTCTCCCATCAGCAAACCATTAGTCAACCTCTGCCCTATGGATTGCCTGGTTTTGTACATTTCATATAACTGAAACAAATGAATTTGTGGTCTTTTGTATATTACTACTTTCATATACTATGTTTTCAAGGTTTATCATTCCTGTAATGTGACTATAGTCTACATTATTCCTTATAACTGAATGAAACTCAATTATATGGGCAAACAACATTGTGTTCATCCTTTCTTCACCTACTGGGTATAAATGGCTCATCTCTATCCATTGTTTCTTATGGCCAGGCACACATGGTGGTTTTTTCATGAATATTTAGCATCAAACCTTGGGGTTACAAACCTGTGAGTGCCTAAATTGCATAGAGATGATGTTTACTTTGTAAAGAAACTATGAAAGAGTACACACGTGTCTGAAACACTTTACAGTTCACCAGTAAGGAATCAGGATTACAGTGGGTCCATATCTTTCCCAATGCTTATGGTCATCTGACTATTTTTTTTTTTTGAGACAGGGTTTCCCTTTCCTGAATCTCACTCTGTAGACCAGGCTTGCCTCAAACTCACAGAGATCCACCTGGGTGCTGGGATTAAAGGCTTGTGCCACCACTGCCTGGCCTGACTATTTTAATATAGGCATCTAAATGAGGGTGAAGTCATACTCATTTTTGTTTCCATTTGTATATCATGTGCTTTCTGGCAATTTGTATATATCATCCAAGGAAGGTTTTGGAGAAAGGTGTAATCAAATTCATGCCCATTTGTTATCTAGACTTCTTTGTTTTATTGTAAGAGTTCATTACATATCCACAGGAAGAGCTCCTCCCAACGTACATGATTTGGAAGTACATTTCCCTCTTTGTTGCTTTTCTTCACACTAGATTCGTGTTGTTTTTATGAAAGGGAGGATTTTGAGATCTTTATCCACAATTTTGTTGACATTGTCTATTTGTTTTCAATCTGCTCTTAGTGAGTTGCAGCCCTGCTTATTCACACATATGCTGTCTGTTGAAGAACTGGATAATTATGGCCATATTGCCTACAAAGTCTTATGTGTAGGCCATATTCTCCTTGTATCACCTTCCATTTTACATTGGACACTACATATTAAAACACTAGTTTTAAATTTTAAATTCTATTTTAAAATTTTTATATAGTGTTGCTCAGTTTGGGGGTTATTTCCAACTTTGACCTCTTGAAGTACAAACTTAAGTAAAAATGAAATATTCTCAGGTTGAAGATTAATTATTCAGAAGAGAATATGTCATGAATTAGGAGAATGGCTACCTATGTTTTTCAGCTTCAGAAATGACTTCAAGTCAACATGGCAAAACTTTGAGTCATGAAGCAAAATAGTCCATCAAGTCCTGTGTATCATGTAGCATAATACACAGCTCTCTGTGCCAAAGGGCATTATTTGCAAACAGAGAAAAATTTCAATAGGATTAGAAGTATTTATCTTGATCAACATTTACAACAATCTTGGTTGGGAGTTAAGCATGCGAACATGAACTCTACCTTTAGTTTCATCAAAATCATCTTTTGCATAAGTTGGTTGGTTCTACATGCTCAGAGCATGAAATGGGCACCAATCTCAAAAATTGCAATGTTCATTTTAATAGGTCATGTAACCCCCAAAGGCCAAATTGAGCATTTTAATTGGAGCTTGGGAACATCATCGATATGAAATTCTTAGATCTGACACTTCTGCATGTGGCCACCAATCAGCAGAAGACTTGTAGATCTAGAATTGAGTATCTCACATCTTTCCAGTACATGAGATCAAAACTACCAACTCATTGTATTTTCCCTTTTTAATACTTGTAAAACTCTGAATATGAGGGGAATGTGTATTCTCCTGTGATTGATAAACTCACTTTAGCAGCACTTAGCTCTGAGCCCCTAAGGCATCATAAACATCACTCCAGTCTACAGTGCTTCTAGTCTCTAAAAGCATTACTGGTGTTTTTATTCATTATATGACCAACAGTATTTCAAACAAGAATCAGGATGGACTGAAATAGCATGTGGATTTATTTAAACTATAAAAGTAAAGAACTTGAGGTTTATATGAAATATTGATGGAATCTTGAAAGTAGATTAATGGTGGTAAAAAATGATATGAGTGAGAGAGCAAGAGAGAGACAAGACAGATAGAGAGACCATGAATTTTATGAGTATGGTAGCTGGGGATTTGGTGGTCCTAGAAGCAATGTGAATCTATGTGCAGAATTTTTAAACACCATTTGGAGCGATCTTGACTGTGCATCTAGAATTGAAAGTACAGAGCAGATTCCATAGCAGAAAGCTTTGGAGACTGGTTTATTATGCTAGTTGTAAGAGCTTAGATCATTGTTTTTCTCCCTACCACAAATAAGCCAACCACAACAAATTCAAAACAGATATAAATCATTTGGCCATCTGAAATAGCCATTCTGCAAAATTAAAGGAACGCATTTGATAGCAACACTTAAAAAAAACAGAAACAAACAAACAAACAAAAAAACAACAACGAGTTCTCTACAGGATTTTTTTCCCTTCCATGTGTGAATGATGTTTTGATCAGGATTTACAAAGAGAAAAAAACGCTGACTTGTGAAGGCAAACTGTCAAAGCTTCTTTCACTAAATGACAACAGTAAAGATGAGAACAGACGGCAGCACCAACCTGAGCCTTTGTAGGATCCGTGTTAGCAGTGCATGACGAACAAAAGGGAAAGAAAATTATAGACGCATTAGTTGAGCTGCTATTACAACACAGAATTGAAAAAAAAAAGTAAAAAGTCTTTTCCCCTGGTCATTGAATATCGAGGGCTGCACTTGGTTTATAATTTGAATGCTTCTCTCTCTGTCTATGAGTAAAACACCCATGTAGGCAGAAACCAAACGTGAGTTGGGGATTGAGAGCACACAGACCTGCCTGGACGACTTTCTAAGGCCGATTCCTAAGGTCGGGGGCCCAGGAACTGAAACCAAACTCTGCAGCTGAACTCAGAGTCCTCCCTAAGAAGTGCTGCTGTCACAGTCGGTCACTGAGCACAATGGCATAGGAATTGTATTCTTGCACATTTGCACATCATGCTGACGAGACTGACTTAGAAGAGACTCCAACACACTTACTCTAACTAGCCTTCCTACTCTTATCAAAGCTTAAATTTTGAGCTTATGTGAGTGATACTTTAATTACTGTCATGTTCTCTGAGGGCATGTCTGAGATATTCTTATTTCTAGCATTATAGTCTTAAAACTCAACTCATATTTGGTATGTAGTCCATATTTCAAAATTTGTAGAGAGAAGAATGAATTTATGACTATAGTTTCAAGGAAACAAATTTTAAGTACTTTAATATAGCTGAAAAGTTATAACCCAAATCTGAAATCTATTTTTATTCTAATTCAACGTTTGCTCTTCTGTAGAAAATATTAAAATCTTAATTAACAGAATAGTATTTCTCAGGGATTTAAGCTGGGTAGGTCAACTAAATACCCATGTATCTAGCATCTTGAAGATTCTAATTACTTTTGAATCCACCCATTATCATTTCAATTTATAAGTAATGGTAGCTTACAAGAAGAAATCACTGCACAATAAACTTAGCAGGTGGCTACATTTGCTCTCACTATTACAGAAATATCACCAAAATAATTAATTTTAGCATTACGAATTATATCAGCTAATCAGAAGAAGTATATCATTGGCTTTATATAGAACTATAAACCATTAAAATGCTTAATGGTAAGAGGGCTCAGAAAAATTCTTGACAGAAAAGTCTGTTTCATAATCTATGTAGGCATAATTAACTCAGTGCGGAGCAATTGATGGATGCTAAAGAGCGTTCACACAACTGCTACACTGCACCCCAGCACCATGTCTGTGCAGAGGGCTATGCTGATGGACCATTGCTACCAAATCTTGCCAATGTCTGCCCATTGATTGGAATTTAGACTGTTGGCTATGGACATTTGGAACCAGGGCTAGGTTCACTCCTGCCTTTTTGTGGATCTCTAGTGCTTTTTTATCTGTCCAGATCTCAAGGGAGTAGAGCTCTAGGAATGGACAGACCTGTGTGGTGGCCAGAACCATTTAATTCCTTTGCATCATTGCTCAAACTCATTGTTACCTTACTCATCATTGACACTAAGTGGGTGAAGGCTTATCTCGTTTAAAAACAGTGAGTGATTTCCTTGATATGCTCAGTTTATATAGGCTGATAAAAGTAATCAAAACTTACTTTTGGCATTTATCAGGGCACATGGCCAGGAATCTTTCAAAATCACTAACAATCATACTACACATGAGAATTTGGGTATACCATGAGAAACTCAGTTGTCTTTGAAATTATATGTATTATTTTTCCATTCTGTCTCTTATAAATGTCTCAGTATCACACTTTTTTCCTGGTTAAAATGTAAATTTCCTGAGCACAGTGAATCCTCTACTGTTATTGAGCAGACATTTTTAAGATTCTCCCGGTGTTTTTTGCCTCTCTACACAGCCTTTATCTTTCTCCTTAGGTTTCTTTAAACTACTTCTGTCTATTTCCACTGTAAAATACTGCTTCCGTGTTAAAATTGATGTGTCAAAATTGTTTAAATTTCTCACTGGGGCAATGCCATCTCCATATATTTAAATATTACTCTCTCTTGAAAGATAATTTCATATTTCACTATTTCTTGCAATAAATTTTCTCAAATATGTGCTTCCATAGCTCCCAAGACATAGCAGATATATCGCAGGTTTGGATTTGTGCACACAAATTCTGTCTCCACAGATGGAAACTGAGTCAGTGTTGAGACCAGAGCCAGTAGTTTATTTTGTGCCATCATCCATGGACACCGACTCTGCTTCCTCAGCTTTCAACTTGGATTCCTACCAGGAACTCTCCAGGCAGCCACCAGGCTTCCAGTCTCACATTGGTGCTACATTTTCGGCCCATCTTGTCCTGAGGCTTGCAGCTTCTTAGACTGTGTGGCTGGCTACTTGTGCCTCTGGCTCTCTAGCCTGAAGATGGTTACTGTGGGACTATCCAAGCCAATCAAACAGTTCCCTTTTCATTCTATTGGTTTTATTCTCCTAGAGCCCAGATTCTTACATCTTGGGTTATGATCCTACATGGGGGTCATGTGATTGAATGTGGAAGCTATAAAAAATGAGGCAACAGTAAAAGGTTTGTTAATATATAATGAGGAAAATTAATTTGAAGTGAAATGTATGTTGACTCTGAGATGTTCCTGGTGGCTCTCCCATGGGGCACCTTGTGATTTCACTTCAGCCCTGGTTCAGAACACAGAATGTATGTGCTCAGGCTTGTGTAGGATATCACTCCATGCAGCACTGACAAAAACACTGTCTCAGCTCATATTTGAGACTATTGTTTGTTATGAATTGTAGCACATGCAAAGTTTTCTGCTCTCATGGAAACACAATAATCTAATTATGGAAATGAAGACTTTCAATATTCTTTTACTATCATTCCTTAGCAAGGAACACACGAGGACAACTTTGAGTTGCATTCTACTAGAATATTTATTTTACAAATTGCTGCTTGTGTTGCTGACTTGCATTTCACTAGAAATCACTAAATGAATTTTGTCCTGGGATTAGAACAGAATTTCTAACCACCTCAGAGTCGGCCTTAAACATTCCTTTGTCCCTTTGTACTGTGTAGTTATGTAAGACTCAGTTCTCAGCACTGATGACTATAAAATCAAAATATAGATCTACCCTGAAAAAAGTAGAAGACAGACTCCATCTTGCAGTATCAAATACTCAGCTAAGATTTAATTCTTCATATGCAAAAAAGCACAACCACCACATCGGTATGTTAATTAGCAACTGGTAGCATATATAACAAAGAATTGTTTCAAGGTAAGTATCTTCATGGTTTATTATCAGTAATATTTGGATTCTGTGCTACTTAGATACTCATATATACAGGCTTATGCAAAAATTGGTAAGGCAAGGGTTATGAATAGGAACATTTAAGAAGTCCATCTCTGAGACCTGCAACTACTCTGTTCCCTCCTCCAGCACCTCTGGCTACACAGTTCTTCCTAGTGCTCCAGAACCATCACAATGTGTCCCTGCCTGTGAGTTCCTTCTCTCTGTCCTCAGGCCACGACATCACATTTTTTCATGGCTGCACTCTCTTTGTCTTAAAGAAGTATTTCCTGACCATTCTATCCTGGAACTCAAATTAATTTTATTCAAATTGCCCTTCATTATCTGCAAATACATCAACACGCATGTTCACATACACAAACACCCCTGCATCTGTGTTTCTTGATAAACTATTTCCTTAATTAGAATATAAACTTCATTAGGATTTTGACTGCCTTGAGGAAATGTTGTTTAGGATATATTAGATAATTGTTTAATAAATAATAACCTCTTTGTATAGTAAGAACCTACTATATCTTAACTAAGAACTATGAGGATTAATAACTACAGAATAAGAAGATATAGTGAGAAGATACATTGATGCTGTATTATATTGCATAGGTCATTACACAGAGAAATAAGGATAGAGGCTTGCAATCTATTTTCATGAAACTGGATTTGTTCATTATGTGAAATGAAATACCATTTATAGCTAGTGCAAGTGGTAATTGAGGTTCCTCATGAGGACATATGAACATATCCTGTTCCTTAGGATCAGAAGAGCACACATCTTGTCTGCAGGGCCACAGATAATGAAACTTCAGCCTAGTGTGTGAACACAAATGAATAGAACCACTGTATCTCTGTATCACAAATCTAAAAATGCTGACTATCATAAAGTTATAAAGTGCTAAAGAGTATGTGAAAATATGTCCTTATAAAAACAACAGAGAAAAAATGGAATGAATAGCTAATTAAGTAGGACAAATCAGATTATATCCCTGGGAAAATACATAAATTGAATATATCTATTTTTTCTTGTGAAAGTTTGTAGTTTTATGATTAAATGAGACATTATAACTAATGGTCATAACTATTTTTGCCATGAGATCACTTGGAATGCTGCATTATATGTTTTTATATTAAAACTCTCTGGTAAGATTCTTAATTTGGAGCTTCAGAGACGGGAATAGCATGTTTACTGCTCAGATAAACCTATGTGTGTGTTTCTATAATTTTAATATGAGGTACCTAAAACCTAATAATTTAAGTATTTATTTTGTACTTAGTGCTTGGATTTATGCATACATGAAGAATTACATTCATTTCACAGGCAAAGCCAAAGAAAGCTAATGATGTAGACACAGCTCCAAATCCCTTCCTTCTTCCTGGAGTGCCTCCTTGGAATCAGATGAGGAAAAAGATAAATTGTCCAGGAAGCTCAGCTGTGGTGCCCTGAATTCTAGTTGGTCCGAAAATGCTTTCCCCTAGGTTCACAGTGACATGAAAGGGATTGCTATACAAGACTTGGCAGGCACTAGCAACACTAAAAATAGCTGCTCCACTCAGAACTCTGATTCTCATTAATTCTCTTAAACCCTCCATAAATAGGAAAGGAGACATAGAAAGAGGTGGCTATTTGTTTTTCATGACGCAGACATAAGCAATGAAGGAATAAGCCCAGATCACAGGCAGGGAAGAGATGGAAGGATTAGGAAAATAATCAGGGTTTCAAACATTGTGGAAAACCAAAGTTAGGACATAAAAGAATGTTTCCCCCAGTACCATTGTGGTGTGTGCATGTGGGTACGTTTGCATGTGTAATATGGGCATAGTTATTGCATTTACTTTTCTTTTAGATTTTAGATAAAGAAAAGTAATATTGGAGAGAGAAAACATTTAAAGCTGTCACTGCTAAATTGTTTAGCCAGCCTTTACTATGTTTCATGTAATAAGAGAGGCAATCTATCAAGCAGGCAAACAATGCTGTAGAAAGTAACTGGCTCATTCCCAGAGTGCTTTAATCATATGCAACTTACAGAAAACTCACCCTAGCTACACCAACAGCACAAGTTTGGCATCCTAGGCTACGACCCTGTGAAAACAGTTACAGCAATTTGCAAAGAGAGAGAGATTACTTCTTTCTTTACAGAAGAGCTGTTTACAGAGCTCTTGCCATTCATTACTTTGGAATAGACAGTGGGTGAGGTCACTAACCAAGTCCTCTGTCAGAGCAGAGGCTATCAAAGAAACAGGCAAACAAGCAAGAGCAATTACAACAAATACTCAAGTTGCTTTGCTGTCCCATGCTGTGTATCAGGATGGATGTGGGGATATACATGTGGCTTTGAGATGAAGGATGAGAATGAACTTACTGGGTTTAGGTAAGTTTAGACCTAATCAACAACATGGAGATGCAAGTCTCCTTCATGGGACTGTAGAGGAGAGCCAACTAACCCATGTCTGAGAAATGGACCTTGCTCACATTCCATTTCTCCAGGAGAAGATTTGGGAAGCATTCTATGGAGAACTGAAACATTCTTTCAAAGATGCTCCTACAGGCATATGTTGCTTGTTGAGCATATTGCTCCCCAATTTGTATTTTCAATTACATGTGGTCACACAACACATACATGGTATTATGTAATTACATAAAATCTAGGAACCACAAAGGAAAGAAAACAGATAATATTTCTCTTTCTGGACTGGCTTAATTTGTTTAATACTGTGATCTCCAGCTGCACCAATTTTCATGCAAATGATATAAGTTTGTTTTTTGTGGAAGAGAAAAATTCCCTTATGCATATAAGCCACACTTTCCTTGCCATTCTTCTGTTGATAGAGCTTAGGTTGGTTCCATAATTTAGTCATCGTGACTAATGCTGCAGTAAACATGGGTTTGCAAGAATCTCTGTGATGTGTTGGTTTGTAGTCCTTAGGGAATTGCCCAGGTGGAGCAGCTGGGTCATATGGTATATCTAGTTCCAGCTCTTATGAATCTTCCATATTAATTTTCATAGATACTGGACTAGCTGTGTATAAGAGTTACTTGAAATAGAACTTTTTTTTTTTTGTTTGTTTGTTTTTCGAGACAGGGTTTCTCTGTGTTGCTTTACGCTTTTCCTGGAACTCACTCTATAGCCCAGGCTGGCCTCGAACTCATAGAGATCCATCTGCCTCTGCCTCCCGAGTGCTGGGATTAAAGGCATGCATCACCATTGCCCAGCAAAATAGAACATTTTTAACCCTTTTTAATACTGGAGGAATAAATCAGGAGCAGTTCTATCCAAAGAAATTAATTTAGCAATAGTGAATCAACTGCACTTAAAGACAGCTTTATGACTGAAGATAAAAAGAAATATAAACTCCTTTTAAATTCTTTGTAGATAAATTAGTAATAAAACATTATTTCAATATACCCATCTGAATCATTATATATAAATATCAATGTATGGTTTACATATTATAAACTGTTTATTATATATGCATATAAGAAGATATAGGCACACATTTATGGTTATATATCCATCCACAATTCATGTAAATATTTATGTGTATCTTCAGATTTTTATCTGTATACTCATTAATTATCTACTTTATAAATATATTTAAATTAAATAAGTCTAAATTTTAATTATTAAAAGAACAATTGAGATCATAAAATTTAAAAACAGAGATAAAACAAGAATGAAAATCAGAAAAAAGTAAGAAGGCCAATTGTATTCTATATTTGAAATGAACTCTGAAGGACACAAACATGTTTTGCCTCTATCCCTTAACCAAGCAACTTAACAATTTATAGCAAATCATTTAATTTCTTACACTTTCTAATGAAGATGTCTTATATTGAAGATGTTAAGTTTTCCCTAAGGGCTGTGATTCCATGAAATTAAACCTAAATTAAATGTGTTTCATAGGAATTAAAGTAAATTATAAAGGTCATAGAAATAAAATAATCTAGAATCACTTTTCCCTTTGATCTAAAAGGTTTTCCTTTTCTATGATTAGATTATCTCCAGTTTCTCCAACAAAAAGCACTACACAAGATGGAAGAATTTTTCTTTTAGGGTCCGAAGTGGTAATAGCTTCATGTACTTATAAAAACATTCATTATTGACATTTGATGGGCAGAACTAGTGGAATATGTGTGTTCATGGCTCCATGGGTACCACAAGATGCAGGCTCCAGATTGTTCTGAGAAAACTGCGAGTGCTGTTTATGGATTTGTGAAACATGCATTGCCTTGTCCTGTGTTCTCGGTATAACACTACACAGTTACAAACAACTTAAAACACTGATGAATTAGCATAAGACTCAAGGCTGTGGCAGAACACACCTGGACATTAGCAGAAGACAACGGTCGCCTCGGTGCCTTTGTCTGAACTTCACCTCTGGGCGCTGCAATTAACTACAGGTGTGAAAAATTATGTGCAGCCATAATTATGCCTAAAAATACTTAATGCAGGTGTAACTGGTCAGTTGAATCCTCCCAAGGGAACCATTGGTTAATTGTGCCAGTTATTAGATAATTATAGGTATAATCACATGAATTTCCATGTAATTTTATTGCTTAAAATGTCTAGTGCTGAAAATAAGATATAAATATAAGCTTTCTTCAAACTTTCATTCAGAGTGCTGCTTACTGAGTTTCAAGTGTTGAACAACTAGGATCTCACACTGACCATTCTGTGCTTGGGCGCTGCTTCTGAATTCTCACTATTTACTTCAGAATTACTCTCCATTCAACACGGGGGCAAGGGCAGCATCTTCATCAGGATATTGTTGTTAGGCCAGTATGAAGCCTTAATGCTGTACCTGACTGTAGAAGGCTTCTTTCTGTGTGTGGATGAGACTGCCTTGCAGTCTCATGAGTACAGTCAAGGTGAATGATGCACACCTGAGTACTGTATCTTATAGGAAAGCAGGGTATGTACCTAAGGGGCAGGACATCAGTGCTAGAGGCTAGAAGGCTAATCTCACAGCATGATCTTGCTTACTGTGGTTTTGTCCCGTTATCTGGTTATGCAAGCACTGAGTTTGTAATTTTCATTAAGACATTGATAATGACCCCAAATGGCTCGTATTGATAGACAAGCTATGTCAAATATTGCCTATTCTGACACTTGTCAGCTGACGACAGTTGTGTTTACTATGTGTAATCACATATCAAAATTCAAGGATCAAGGATGCCTGCAGTACACTGTATCATAATTTCAAAAACTCAGCTCTTGCTGCATTCCTTGTGGGCCAGTTTCAGTCACTTATCATTATTATGGTAATAGGCTCTGCCTCTGTTCCCATATGCTTTAGTTTGTCTTATCCTGACTCCACTTGCTATTTCCAAGCTTCCTGGTATACTTCTTAGAGAAGTATCCTGACTCTATATAAATCACTAGAATGCTATAGACTGAAGGTGTTCCTTTTAAAACCTAGGTGTTGCCTTTGTATTGGTACTGGGAAATGCTATAGACTGAAGGTGTTCCTTTTAAAACCTAGGTGTTGCCTTTGTATTGGTACTGGGAAATGCTATAGACTGAAGGTGTTCCTTTTAAAACCTAGGTGTTGCCTTTGTATTGGTACTGGGAAATGGGACCTCTAGATAATGAGGCTATAAGAGCTCCTAACTTGGGAGTGAGAATAGATTCTTTCTTAAAACATAGAAGCTGCAATATTTAGTCTCTTGTTCATCTGCCTTCTGCCCTTTGAACCCAATATTTCCTCTTTTGGAGGATGCAGTTCTCAGTAGACAAGTGAGCCTGCTACATCCTGGACTTTGAATCCTCACAAACTTTAAACAAACCATTAAAAAAATAAATTATCCAGTCTATCGCATTTTGTCATAGCAACACACCATGGACTAAGGCACCCACTTTATTGCTGCCTCTATGGATCTCCCAAATTTAGCCCATAAATGCCCATCTATGATGGGTGAACTTTCCATCTTTCTAAATAAAAAGCAGTATAGTAACAAAAAATCCCCCTACCATTATTTACGCAAGGCAAGTGTCCAGGCTGTCTTGGCGCTCTCTCTTGTCAATGTGGTGGTGGCTCACAGCCAGAAAGTATCATCACCCTACCTCTTAGCCCATATAAGTTATGTTTCAGTAACACTCAAGTCATCGACTGCAGTACTGAAAAACAGTGCACTGGCAGGTCATACAGCCATGTCCAACAGTGTCCCATCAAGTCTTAATGATTACTGAACAGATCAGATTTCACTATCTTGAGTTAAAAGAAATGACTGCAAATCCATGAAATATGCAATCATTGGCAACTTTGTAGGGCTGGTGTCGGGAACTCAACAGGGCATATGCAGAGTATGTACAGTCCCTAGGCATAGTTCCAGCATCATCATGAATTAAATAATCTATGGTCAACTTTATTTAGGAGATGGCTCTCTCCCTCCCTCTCCCTCTCCCTCTCCCTCCCCCCTCCCCTTCTCCTCCTCCTCACTGTCTCTAAACATATGACTTACAAAATTAAAGAAGTCAGTTTTAACTAAGTAAAATCATGGCCTTCACCCTTATTTGAACATGGACTCTTGGCAGGGGGTGGTGTGGTAGTGGCGGCGGTAACATTCTGTTAATAATCTTTCTGGTATGTATAGAATATGCTCCAGGAGTTGGCTCTCAGAAGTTCCAGGGTAAACATAAGTCACAGCTCTTGTGTTCTTGGAGATAATCTGACTACTATTCAGTGAATTATTAGCTACTGCAAAGCCCTTGGAAAGACAGATACATTTCCACAGAGGAAGGATAACTAGGGCTTTAACAGGAGACTGAGTGTTTTCTTCAGACACACACAGCATTGACCCCAACTCTCCCAAAGATAATACAGAACATGTTATATTACTGATGGGAATTAGTTTTCAATTAACAGCCTCTACTTAAAGGGATCAAGAAACAAATCCTAAGAATCACTTTCCACTTAATGTTTCCAATACTGCTCAAAGTGGGCTTCTTTCCTCTTTTGATGCTAACTGGATCATCATCCTCTCATCTCTCAGGATTCAGGAATATGATAGGGATTTTCATGCTACCATGTAGTTAGATGGGCTGTAGCTAACTCACTTGCCTGTGGTCTCCTGTTTCACCTCAACCACAGCAGGAAAGACTGTATGATTTAAACCAATTTACATCTTCTGATTTTGTAAACAAAACAAAACAAAAACAAACAAACAAACAAAAAACAACCTACATGGCTCTTGAAAACCTTTAACTTCCAACTTGAATGTGTATTTTCTGGTATCTGTTGGTCTTTCAAAACACAGGTGCACTGTGGATGCCTTTCTCTTTTGAGAGATTCTCTTAGGGAGATTCTGTAATAATATTCCTGGGCTACACTTGCTGATTTCTGATGCTAATTCACTGTCCCTATCAAGGCTCCACTCTTAATTCACTGTGTTTATGAGGTCTCCCTCAACAACTCTTTATATGGGACCAACATTAGCACCTCAGCATGTATAGGACTCCTGCTTTGAACAAATTTTAGGAAAAGGAGCTGATTCCCTGGCTCCACTGAAAATGCCATTCATGCTGTCTGTTGTGTTCCCAGTGCCTGTCACAGTTATTAAGTCTATGGTTTATTCATTAGTAAGGGTGAGCACACACGTGGTGCTGATAGTCTAGCAGAGGAGAACAGAAAGGTGACAGTTTTGTAAAGTAATTCCTGAAACTGAAAGTAAACTAGAAAGGAGAAGAACTCTTATGTGAACAGTGGGGAATTCTAGAAGATTTAGTTTAGCTGCTATGACTCATGAGAAATGGAGTTTATTGAATGAAGATTTTTTTCAAGTGAAAACAATTGAGTATATGCAGAGATGTGTGCTCAAGGACTGCAAAGACCATTTGATGTGGCTAGTGTAGACAATGGAAGGATGAGCTGGAAAGTGGCGGATTGTTAATGCTTTGTTTTCAATGTCACCCAGCAGGATCCTTTCCCTTCATATTAGCATGTTTGGATATCAGCATGTGGTTCAGAAGCTTTTCATGCACGAGGCTGAAGATTTGTACTGTGAACATCTCTGGAGATCCCAATGCAAGTTTTCCTCAGACAAATTAGTGAGAAAGCTTATCAGTATGCAGTGGGAAGCTCAAGGGAACTGTTGAATAAGCTGTGTGGGACAGATTTGCTGGAGAGAGTGCTTACCCACTTTGGGATGAAGACATTACTAATAGGAGTATCACATTCAATGAAGATGATGGTCTGCTTGTAATTCCATGTATTTGATACTAACCTCACACAATACAGCATTCACCTGAGCAGTTCTGTAAGAAAAGGAAAGCATGGGGATGTGTGTTCTAGAAATAAACTCTTCTCTCATGACATAACATATTGCATCATGTATGCCTCATAAAAACCTCTTAGGTAGTTCATCATTGTTTCTATTTAACAGACAAGGGAAGAAGAGCTGGCAGAGGGGAAATGCCATTCAGCCTTACACAATGCATACATATGAGTGTAAGATAAAGTTGAGGTCTCTCTGACTTTTCATCCTTCACCAAGCTACTTTGCAGATATCTGTGATGTAACTCCCAAGGAAGGGCAGGGCAATCAAGCAAGAAAGGAAATACAACATACAGCAATTTGTTCCCAACAAAACTGGAATTTGATTTCATTGAAGTTAAAAGTACAGGTAGTCTAATGTGTGTCAAGATTGCTCTTGCCCATGATAGAAACCGAAGCCTAAGAGGTTTAAGCAAAATCAGCACTTATTGATTCTCATGGCTGAAAATTCCATGATGGACTTTAGAAGTCAATCGTTCAGGGAACCATAAAATAACTCCATTCCACTGGCACTGGTAGAATGGCTTCATCATGCAAATCTCAGGACCAAAGTTCAGGGACCTTGCCTTTCCCCAAGCAAGCCATGGCACTGCTATTCTAATCAGTTCAGGGTCCATCTCAGAGTCCACAACAATATCCAGTCACCCCAAAGCTCTGATTGCCATGTGTTGGTGTAATGTTTGCCCTGGACCCAGCCTGCAGTCAACGTCACTGAAATGCACCAGACTACAGGCAGTAGACAAGTATGCTTTTGTTGATGGGATTAAAAAGGGATGCTTCCACATAGAGGGAGCCACACTGACAAATACAATGTTCAGTTAAAATAGAGTAGACCAACTCACCTTGGCATTTTATGACTGTGACAGAATCAAACTTGGTGGTTGTAAAACTACATGATGTTTTCCTAAATTTCTTCATTTCTTTAAGGCACGCCACCACAAAAATGACCATTATTTTAGCAAGAAATTTTATTTTTGATGGTTTCTCAACAGATACAAGCAACAACATACCAATTCCTACAAGTATGTTTTTCAGGCATGAACTTAATCCATTCAAATCAAGTTATTCTGTAAACAACTGATGGAATTCTGTCTTTTGTTTTCAAAATAACACAGTATTCAATCAAATTCAAGCCCATTTTTGAACTTTAAACTAATTTGTCTGTACATATAGCCACAGTCATTCTTCAGTCCAAACACATGGGTTCCTTTAATTCTTTAATCAATATTTCCTTCTAGCTATTCATTTCTTTTTTCTCTCAAGATCATTCATTTCTCCAAGGAAAGCAGCAGAGTTGACCGACTCGTCCCTTTGGTGGTTTACTACAAAGTAGATTAGCTTTCAAATTTCATTTACAAAATGCGTTCAAATGTTACTGTTTAGTGCTATTTTATTTTATGGCCACTTGAATGTAGTTGTTTTTAATCTCATTATAATAATAAAATAAATTAATTGTGCTATTAAAAATCCCTGCTTCCTCTGCTATTAACTGGAAGCTCATTGAAGTCTCAGACACAGATTCACTTTCTTAGTTGTCATCAGTTTCTCCAAATACAAGTAAGTGGACATATGATAAGCAATAATGCTGTAACTGAATGTCAGCTTTTTCAGAAAGTGTGCTTTGTGTACTTGCCTCCAATGAATTAGTAAGAAATAGGAGAATATACTCTGCAGCCATATTTAAATTCTTGAGTCAGAGAGGGGGTGGTAGAGCATGTAGCTCTCTTCCCATCTTTTTGTCAACTGAAAGTGTATGAAATCCAGAAGGAGGAGAAACTAGAGAAACTGGCTGAGTGACTAATGGAGTGGGAGAGGCTGTTTGGATGAAATGTCTCCAAGTGAAGTGTCATCTTAGGTAAAGAAAGAGAAGAAGTCAAGAGAAGAGGCCCTTGTAGATTAGGTAGGGAAAGGCCATCTGGTATACCAGCTATGGCAGCGACTTGGAGAAGCCAGCTTTTACTTGACTCACTGGACATGTCTGACTATATTTGGAGCTAGGAAAGTGAGAGTACTTTGGTTACATAGGCACTTACTTATCTAGTCTCCTCTGACTCATTAAATACTTACAAATATATGATTTTTACCAGTAGCTTTTTGCTCCATATCTTTCTTCCTATTAGCTACTACACTGTGTCTATATTATTTCCATTTCTAGGCATGGCACATTATAAAATATTGGTATTAATGATATTTATACAAATTAAATTGCACCGTTATGTTTGCAAAATGTGGCCTACATCTATCAATGCAACAAATTACAGATGCAAAACACTCCTTAAACTGCATAATGACAGTACATTCTAAAATGTATCCCTGAGCACTAGTTAGGAATTCCAAGGGAAGAGAAAAAAATTATACACAGCTAGGAAATGGATACATAAAAATAAATAACTAATTCTTGGAAAGGGCCTTACTTAATCAAATACATGCCTCAAAGACATGCTAATGAACTGTCTCTCAAAGTGTAAAGACTTGTATAAGTACCAGGAGCTTGCAACTCCCACATCAGTTACTCTCTGTAGAAATTGTGCTCCCCTAGAATGTTAAGAGTGAGAGTAACATGGGGTGTTTGATGTCAGGGCAAGTGCTAGAACGTATGTATGAAGTTTGTCTTCTGTTTTCTCTGTTGTGAGTCATGCTCTAATGTTTTGCCCTGTAAGTACAAGGCTCATGGAAACACAGTAGTCATGGGTCAACCCAGTATTTTTGGTCCTTTTGATTTTCTAACCAACCATCAAATATTTACTTCATACCTAGTGCCCAGGCTTGTGCCAGGCCTGTGGCAAAATCTGTCACATGCAAAGCAGTCTACAGAGAAAAAAAAGATACCTAACAAAAACACTATAAATCATGAAGCACGGGCATTCATTGTCACTGAACTAGCAGAGGACACATATAAAGAATAAACTAAGAAGATCCATCTACCACTGAAATGACTGCATGCTCTAGATGGTGATAGTCCCTCAAACAGTGAACATCTGGCTGCTGTCCATCAATCAGACAGTCTTTAGACAGACGAGACAGACCTTTGCACATTCATGGAATATCACTCCTAATAGGAAGGGTAGCCTTGTGTAGGAATGAATTCAGTCTGGAAGGCTCACTTCAGCTCCATTGCACAGTATTTTTCTGACCTTATGAACATACGTACAAATATGTGTGTGTGTGTGTATATGCTTCTAATATCCTATATACTATGTATGTGTAAACCATAGAGATATGTATAGGCAGGTATGTATGTGTGTATATTTTTTCTGCTACACAGTCAACATTTGCATGACAGCTTCTAGACAACTTAAATGTTGGGACCACTTCTTGGGTAATGTTTAAGATGGGACACTTAAATCGATAATACTTGGATGGACGTAAATAAAGACGCAGCCATCATGAAGGAAAACCACAGCCACTTCCTACCAGACTGTGCGGGGAAGTGACCAGGCAGCTCGTACTTCAAAGCAGCTTGAATTCCAAATGGAGTTAAACATGAACGAAAGAAACGTGAGTAATGAGCTCTAACAAATGGGGCCTCGTGCTTGGCTAGCCAAGCAGTGGTTTCCAGTAGCCCAAAGTGCAGAGGTGAGGCTATGGCTCATACAAACAGCTTCTTCACGAATTGGGAAGAGCAGAAACTGCCACAAGCCAGCTGGGGACATTCCACAGGCTCCCTGAATATCCTGCTAGTACCTCAAGGCATTCCTTTAAAATGAAATTTTGGTGCCAAGTCTTTTGACATTTTGATAGGATGCAAAACTCGCAGCATCAGGCACTCCATGCCTGCCAATGCTCAAGGTTCAGTGTAGAAAATACACAGGCACTTTCACTTATGGACTATAAACAGCATTGGCTGAAACCCAGAATTAATTAGCACAGTACTTCAATGGAGAAAACCATTAAAGAGTAACTTCGCATACAATGAAATTCCTTCCATGTACCTTCTAAACAATGAGTCATGTGTTGAGAATACATTTGTTCAGAATATACCACAGCAGTGGTTTTAATCAATAGCTTCATATTTAGAGTTATATAAGAATTATTTCAAAATGATGGTGTCTAAATTCCCTCCATAGCTGTGTTTTCTTTCATTTTTATCTTATACAAATGAGCGTTTTTCCTGTATGCATGTTTGCACAGCCTTTGTGTGCCTGGTGTCTGCAGAGGCCAGAAGAGGGCAGAAGATACCCAGGAATTAAAGTTACACATGGTTGTAAGTCACCATGTTGGTACTAGGAATAGAACTTGGTTCCTCTGGAAGAATAGCAAGTCCTCTTAACCTCTGACCCATCTCTCTCGCCCCACCACTGAGATTTTTCTTTTAATAATCTGTTTTTTAGAGATCTAAATGAGGAAGAGCAAGGTCTTAGGCTGGCTGGAACAACACAATGTAGCCTAGCTATGTTTGTCTCCAGAGACTGTTTTGATCATTGTGGTTAAGCTGGATACAGGTCCGCCTGAACACTCTTGGGTTCAAGGACCATGAAGAGGAAAATAGAATGAGTAGAATAGGAAGTGGAGAGGAGACTGGCAGTTGACCAGGCAGGACATGAGTAGGCAGGTAACTGTGGCTGCCACACATGACTGTAATAATCTCAGATCACTCCTGCAAATATATAGTGAGGGGGAAACTTGCCAGCAAAGTTGAAGATGGCAGAGCCTGTCACATCAATTACTCCATCAGCTTTCTTTGTCCACATGGATACATCGAAAGAGCTCCAAATATCTCAGCAAACTGTGGCTCTAGGTTCATTCATTTTCGGCTTCTTTTAAACCCACAAAAAATTATGACTTAAGTCACAGTGCAAAATCCCAAATGTGAGATGAAACTGAGACTTGTGGCCTTGAAGAGGTGAAGATCTTACAGAAACACATCTTAAGCAAATGACAAATGGCTAAAGATTGTATCAGCAACTAAAATTGGTGTGGTAAAGTGACATTTCTTAAGTAATGGTAGGAGAGGCTATTGAGAAAATAACTTCAACTTACAGTAAGAATGATGAATATGCACAATCCATTTAGCCTCTGTGCATCTGAAACAGGGTTTATATCATTGCATTTTTCTGAGAAATATGTGTCACACTCTGCAGAATGTGTGGGTTGTAGCATGGGAGCCAATAGTAATTCTTGAGCATAACTATTCAAAACGTAAGTCTGTTTAGTAGCCAGTATGGGGACAGGACTCTCCTACGCATCAGGGATATTTAAAAATGAATGAAGTGTAATCTTTGCCTTCAGATAGGGAACTAGTTGGAGTGTAATTACCCAGCGCAAATGATGGTCATCAACTGCATTCTAAGTGAAGAAGTGGTCAATCTAATTCCTCAGTGCTGTTGACTAACTAGAGACTGCTCATCAAAATCTGCTTTGCTCTTATCTAAGTAGCAGGGGGTCTGTTACAAACTTGTTTCCATGAATATGGGTTTATCAGTGTCAATGAAATAATTCAAAGTATGAAGTTCTGAGGAAGGAGCAAGAGATGTCCAACTGCAATAGAATTCCATGGTGGCTTTAATTCATAATTCTTCCCCATTCCCCATGTCCCCCCCAAAAAAGAAAAAGAAAAAAAGAAAAGAGCAAATTAAAAAAAATGACAGAAATAAAAATAAAAATTGAAAAAGAACTCACAATGAACTGTTTCCTTTTTCTTATCATTAGCTCATTCAACAAGCATTCATCAAGATCTCCTCTGTGACTGTGACAAGCAATGAATTAAATATTGAGGGAAAGATGTGTATACAGACAGTCTAAATTCCTTGGATTTCTGGGTTATAATCAGACACTGAGTTGCTAATGCTAAAAAGGAACAAACAGAGATACAGGAATTAGGCTTATCTCTTCTGTGCCCAGATGCTGTGGGTATTATCTTAGAGAACACAGGCAGTCTACAAGGGACTTGCAGGACTCTCAGAACTATACACTGATAAGCATCTGAGGCTTGTCCCATACACCTGTGGGTGCTATGGTTATCACAGCAACAGGAGATTATCTGAGTTGCTCCAAACCTCAGAAACTGACAACACAGCCAACAGAGTCCTCAGGCTGAGTTCAGAAGAAAGCAAAACATCATCTCTGTTTAGGAGACGTTTTTTGGTTATAATGTATAGAACTTGTGAAATTTTCCATGGAGCCCTGTGTGCTGGAAGATAAAATTGTTGCATACAAAGAGCGAGTCCATTCAGCATCCTAGGACATGTGCTGGAAAAGCCTGTCCAGTTGTGTGGGCATCTCATGACTGGACAGGTGGGCCCTCTGAAACTCAGTCCTATGACCCACTATTATCAAGCACTTCTGCTCTGTGAAGAGCCAGATTGCCAAACAAGTCTCCAAAGCTGGGCCAATGCCAGCACAGCCACTCCTGTCCCTGACCGGACAGATGGTCTTGCAAGGTGAAACCTTTGATTCTTTCAGCTGTATTGTGATCACAGAAAGCAAACAGGGTTGAAATGCTAACAATTGTATCCCATTCTCACTACAGCTCTACAATGAGAACATGGTTAATGGAGGAGGAAAAAAGTCCAAACCAAGGACACAAAGCAAAGAGCAAGAATGTGTTTTCCATGACTTCTTTTTCTCTAAAGACTGGGTTCTATATTTTGTATATATTGTTGTGATTGGAAAATCTTTCTTCCCATACAGTACAAAATTATTGATGACAATCATAGCTAACTGATGTGGCTACAATCCTTACCTAGCCCAGGTGCTCCCATAAAGAAGAGCTATGCAAATATCTGTTTTTATTTCTTTGTTCTTATAAAAAAACACGTTATTCCATGGACAATGGTCAAATTTTTATTTTTTGTTTACCCTTTTGCCAGAAATGTTACCAAGCATTAGAGACAATCCTGATCCAACATGCATCAGATGAATGGATAGAAATGGTGGATGTATATCTCAGGGATTCTATTGCTGTGATAAATATCATCATCATCATTATCAACATCATTTTGATGAAACAAAGTTATAGCCCGACATTTCCTTAGGAGAATGAACTAATCTATACTTTAAATTTTCTTCAATGGATAAGAGCAGCCCCCACACTCTACTAATATAATGTTAATATGACCCAGATAAACAGTAGGATTGTTGTATGTTTAATTTGGGGCCTATGGTTGCAGAGGGTTAGAGTTCATGACTATCATTGCAGAGAGGCAGACATAGTGCTGGAGCAGTAGCTGAGATTAGATTTAGATATTGATCCACAATCCACAATCAGGAGACAGAAAGGAAAAGAGAGAGAGAGGGAGAGAGAGAGAGAGAGAGAGAGAGAGAGAGAGAGAGAGAGAGAGAGAGAGAGACAGAGAGACAGAGAGACAGAGACAGAGAGACAGAGATATGAACTAACTAACTGGGAGTAAAAAGGACATTTGAAACCTTAAGACTCACCACAGAGACACACCTCCTCCAACAAGGCCACACCCACCTCCTAATCCTTCTGAAACAGTTCAACCAACTGAGGACCAAACATTCAAATATGTGAACGAATGGGGCATTCTCAATAAGACCATCACAGTCTGTAACTCCTGGTCTAGAGATATTTACACAATTAATTACTAAATAATAGGAAATGCTTTCAGGTGAAAAGGGCACTAGGCAATATCAGAAAATGGAAAGTGTCTGCCTTTCAGCAGCTCTCTCACTAAGGTCAGGCCACAATGCAGAACACACCTCAGACTGTGTCTTCATTTGCTTAACTGTCTTCTAATGCCAGAAAGAAAATAGAATAGGCATTCAGATATTTTATACACCTTTCAGAGATTCCCCTCATTCTCTGAAGCATGTTTCTTTTTCGAGTCTTTATGCATAAGTCAAGTTTTATTCTTATATTTTAAGCATTCATTAACCAAGTCTAAGGATTTGAAAAAAAAAGTATAAGATATTCTAAAAGTATAAAAAGAGAATCACTAATGACCACTTTGTAGCAGATAATTTATTCTTTGCGCTCTCTCAGTGTGTTAGATCCTGACTTATTATTGAGTCTCAGACCAGTGCATGCCCTTTCTGTTTCTGTAAAAGCTCTAAGTGCTGGAGCTGAAGTGTATAAGCTACCATGTGCAGGGCTCCCTTGTTAGCAGATTTCTGACCACATACTACCAATCAGAAGGCACACGCAAGGATGGAAATCAGCAAGGAGCTGTCATTCTCTTTGGCAAACTTTCCTGTCATGGCAGCAACAGCTAGAGCCTTTGCTCTGATCATTAAAGACATTAGGATTCCATCCAGGGAAGAGACAATGGCTCCCACTTATCCCAGCCGCCAGAGCACCAGGGATGCTGACTAGAATTCTTCCATCAAAGCAACTGTTTCTAAGGCAGTAGCCCCGAGGTGGTACCATCTTCCTGGTGTCTGGAGATTGTCTCTTCCCCTTCTTCTCCAGCTTTCTCAGCATCTTTGTAAACCTTCCTGAAAATAAACTTTTGATTAAGCTGACTGGTGTTGACTTCCTGAATAGACAATGACTGATAAATATGCTTAATTCACACAACGACTCTTCAGCAGGCAGGCCTGTTATTTTTTGCCTTACAGAGGAAGAAAATAACTCTTGAAATAGTTAAGAGACCTGACCAAGGCATTTGGATGAACAAAAGAAGGGCTGGAATCAGAGCTGTGGTTGTGTGAGACACACATACCCTTCTTACCTAATGTTAAGAACTACTTAAGTGTTAGGAAAACATCAATGTAATATATTCCAATTTTGAAAGTACACATGGAAATTAAATAAAATTCATAAGGCTATAAGAAACCAGTATTACCTTTTAGGCTTCCCAGTGAACGAGGCATCACCTGATCATTACTCATGGCCTTTGATTAATGTGGCATTCATCACAATATATATCACATGGGTCGTCACAGGAACAGAAACTGCAAGGTCAGGTCTGAGGCATTCATCAAATTTCAGCTGATGTTTCATGGAATAATACTAGCAATACTAGAAAAGGATATGCCATCACAGAAAGCATGAGGGGCAGAGAAATGTGGTGATGGACAGACACAAATTAGCTGTGCTGCTATTTAGAGATATTGAAAACACATTCTACTAATGTGATACATCAAAACATGTGTGTGACACCACCATGTATACACCCTTTCAGTTCTCTAGACACCATCTCTCTCCCAATACTGAGTCGGTTCCTAGAAACTCCCAGCTTCCACCACTGGCTCATCTCCTACCTCTGCTGGTTGCCTGGGAGACATCTGATCAAGTTTCAGGTCCAAAAGCAGCTACCACCATGCTTGCCCTACCTCTGCCCGCCTGTAGAGCAAATCATTCTCAACAAAACACTCACATATTTTAATGAGGTTATTTTTAGGCAGTTTTATACTAGGTGATTTTTGTTACATTTAATATGTGACTGAATATTTTATACATCATGGACAGATTGGAATCATGAAGGCACGCAGTCCACAGTACTCAGCTCTCATTTCTCCTACCATCAATCATTAGAGGATTTTATCTTTGCTTTTATACTCCATTGGTCAAGCCTGGGTTTTTATGTGATATACAAGCCTACATTCTCTAATCCTCCAATTAAAACATCAACCTTGTAGCAAGGCTGTCAGTTTCAAATGATGTACTTTATGATGATTTTTCAGATGTATTGGAGTGAAATGTGCTTGCCTTTCCCCTCAAATCAGACATGTCGAATCTCAACATAATCTACTGCTTATTAATATTCCAGTTCATTTATAAATATGAGGGATTAATTAGAGACATAAACAGCAGTGTGAAAAATATGACAAGAAAGCCCCGATGGCTTAAAATTGGAGATTTTTTTTTTTTAATGAGATGGAGCTTCAGGAAATTTTCAAAGGTCTACATAACCTTCAGAGCTTTGCAGTAGTGTTGTTTGGACATTTTCTTTCCCATAATTCAGCGAGTCTCAGAAGACACATGATAGTCCTTGAGGCTCTTCATACTACCTTTGGCCTATGTTTTCCATGGTGTGAAATTGGAGGATCTGTAAGATCATGGCTGTCTTCTGCTACATGAACCTGAATACTGGCTTTGTCAAGGTAAGCAGTGGATCCTGGGCATGTCTTTGACCTTCTCTCTGTCTAGTTTATTCTTTAGGAGAATGAGCATAATGATAATGCTCCCTTGCTTTTATTCCATGCAAAGTATTTAGCACGGCACTTTCATAAGCTAATTTAAAATATGTACCTATTATTATATGCTTTCCAAGCCCATTCAGAGTCCTCAGTAGGGGGTTGGAGAGATAGCTCAGAGGTTAAGAGCACTGGTTTCTCTTGTAGAGGATCTGAATTTGGTTCACAGCACCCACACGGTGGCTAACAACCATTTGTATCTCCAGTTCCAGGGCATTTGATTTCTTCTTTGGGCTTCTGAAGGCACTGGTCCTCATGTGGTGCACACACACACACACACACACACACAACATAATATAATACATGTAGATAAACAACGCATGCACATAAAATGAAAAATAAACCTTTAGAAGTTCTTAGTAATCATTAAAACAAACAACACGGTTCATGTTCCTGGAGTTGTATCCATGCCAGTGGACGTCCACACACTCAAGAAGAGAATTTGACATTGCTGCTGCTGCTGTTGCTGTTCTAGCAATGGCAGCCACCACTGCTACTGTTTCTAGGATTACCATTTCATAATTGCTTACTACAGCTAGCACAGTGGAGACCCTGGCAACAAAAATAGCTACCACAGTTAGTTAATCTTCCATTCTATTGGGCATGATAAATTTAATTCAGCAGTTATATACATCTTGATTGACTTTGAAAATTATAAATTTATAAACTCAAGCTCCAGTTGCTTTTGGGATACTATCTTACAAGGACTCCAGCGTACAGTATGGCTCGTTAAGGAAGGGAATGGCTCAGTTGCCTTTAGCCTACTGGCTATGGGTGAGATAGGACCTCTGTGGGTCTTTTCTGTGTTGAACACACAGATTGCAAGCCCAGTGCCACTTTGAGATCTTTGGCAGCAATTAACCATGCAGCTCACACAGGATTGAGCCTGTATGATAATGAGTATTCAGAGATGGGTAATACCTGGGGGGCACTCACCAACCTAAGACAGAGCACCTGTGTGGCCCGGGCAGGCGTCTCCATGACGGGTAAGGTAACCTGCTGATGTCCCACCCAACCCAAGTCAGAAACTCATTTTCTTAATTAAAGGGGGACCTCTAGGTCCCTGGCCCCCATTTTGGGTAACTGTTGTCATGCTTGTGGACCTTGACCTTGATATCCTCCCTATGCTAATTCCCTGCCAGGTTCCACACTCCCGAATGCTTAAGGGAAGTTCCTTGTCTGTGTATCCTGAATAATGGGCGTTAACAGCTTTGATGCAGGATTGTAAAACATCAGTAGCAAACTTCTGCCCTCCAGGGTTCTCCCATTGTGCTGTAAGCCTGTATTTAAGACCTCCTCCCTCCTTCAATAAATGACATTCGGCATTTAAAATTTATATATATACATATATATATGTATATATATAAATGTGTGTGTATAACATATATACATATATATAACATATATACATATATATAACATATGTACATATATATAACATATATACATATATATAACATATATACATACTGTGAATGTAATCTATGAATACCACAAATGTGATTAATATCATGAGAGTAATTAATGAATATCATGAGTGTAATTTAAAAAATAAAAATAAAAAACAAACAAGAAACAAATAGGTGAAAAACATACTAGTCTTCTGATTTACAATACCATTTGGGATAGAATTAAAGAAATTGGAGACTGAGTGCAGTACAGTACCCAAGCATCACAGTTTAAGCCCACAGGTATCTAATTGACTCCTAAAATGAAATAAAACACACCAAAAGCAACAATCCTTAGGAGGAACAAACAGAAATGAGCCTTTGTTGTCTCAGTTCTCATAAAATTAATTACTATTCTGCAAATAAGTAGAAATAGTGTACATGAAAAAAAAAAGAAAAAGAAAACAGCCTATATAGTATCGAGGGGTAGATCTGGACATCAGAGTAGTTGTTCTCTATAGTCTCAGATGTAAAGAAAATATATTCAAGAAATTAGAAAAAAGCATGTTCAAATATTTTTAAATGGAAATGAGTGAAAAACTCGATTTGAGGACTGTCTCTAATCCAAAGAATTAGATGTGTTTAAGTGACAGAAATCTTTGATATTTTAATTACTGTCCTGTAAGAGAGGAAAGAGAAAGGAGAAGAAAAATAGTTTACTAAATGACAGACAGAAGTCCAAGTTGGTGAAAAGTATTTGTTTATGAGACCAAGTTTCGTAACATTGCTGCACTACAAAAACAAAAGAAGAAGATATCAGGGGCCTTTCTCAGTTCTGAGACCGAAGATCTGACAGGAACAGCTTAAGGGAGGGAATATTTATTTTGGCTCATGGTCTTAGGGCTTTCAGTCCACAGTTGTCTGGCATGTGGGAAAACACCAAGCAGTGGAAGAGAAGGTTCTTTGTAAGTGGTGGAAACAGCAAAGAGGAGAGGATACAGGCCAGGGCCCAGGCTAGCATTCCTTCACCTGATTCCTCCTCTCAGTATACTATCATATTATAGTATCATATATCACTTGATATCATATATCAAGGATGAGCTCAGAGTCCTCACGGTCTGTCTCTGGAAATGCCTTAATGCACGCACCCAGAAGCAAGCTGCAGTAGCCTCCAGGTGACTTTAATCTAAGGCAAATTAAGCATCATAAAGCCTTTCCCTAGACATATGACAGACTAATTCCTGATAGCCACAATAAAGAGAAAATCCTTAAAGCACCAAAAGTGACAAACCACAACAAATAGAAAGTACATGTTCAGTAGCAGAGTTCTCTTCAGGAACATGTGCTCTAGAGGAGATACTGGAATGACATTCAAACTATTGACGGGAAAACAAAACAAAACACTAAGAATTTTATATCTAGCAAGACCATCCATCAAAACTGAAAGAGAAATAAGATTTTTTCAAGTAAAGAAAAACTGAAAATAATTCATTGCTAGGAAACTTTCACTACACAAGGTACTAAAATGTCCTTTAGATGGAAGGAAAATAACAAAAAATGATAACCTGCCTTACATAGGAGAAATGAAAAGTTCTGGAAACAGCAAGTATGGAATAAATGTATTAAACCATCACAGATATTCATTTCTCTTCTTTAAGGCTTAGCATTGTATAAGGAAACTATGTACCTACATTTTGGGGCTTAAATCACATACATAGAACCCAAAGAACGTTACAAAAACAAAAGCAGAATGTGCAGCATTACTGAATGTAATCAGAAATTCGTGTAATTTATAATAGATTATCATAAAGTAGTGAAGCATAGTAAATATATAATCATTTAAATAAAGTGTAAGAACATGAATTAAGAGTTAAAGAGTGGGTAAGATGATTATTAATATATATTAATATATAGAGGGTGGGGATATGGCTCTCTGTGTGTAAGAACACTTGCTGCTCAAGAATGGGGACGTGAGTTCAAATCCCATATAATAAAGCTCATCATGTGCCAATCATCCCAGTGAGGAACAGTGACAGGGAATCATGGGACTTACTGGCTACAAGCCAAGCTCCAGGTTCAGTGGGAGAATCTGTCTCAGGGGAATAAGATGGAAAGTGATGTCCATGTCATCCTTGTGTTTCTGTATATGCATGTGCAGGCATATGCACTTACAAACACCTATGTATGCACCATAAATAAATACACCACAGACATGCACTGTATACACACACCCACACAAACATATCAACACTATTCTAAGATATGTAGAATGATAGAAATCAGCTGACTTCCATATCTAAATCCAAGTGTATCAATTATATTAAATGTGGATCCATTAAACACGAAGCAGCAGAGACATCATTCTCTAGAAGCAATTTGGGTCCTCTGAAATCAGCGTGCCCATGCTCTTCTGGCAGCCAAATTTCCAAGGATTCTGAAAAGAGGTGCTGCTTTGGCTCCAAAATGTGGCTCACAGCCAGCTCATCTTTTAGGATCATGGCACTGCATATGGTGTCCCAGGACGGCCCCACTGTGGTGAGATGCAGGACTCACTGGTGTGTTCTAGGACTCACTGGTGTGTTCTGGGACTCACTGGTATGTTCTGGGACTCATTGGTGTGTTGTGCTGCTAACCTGAACATAGGGCAGAAAAGACTTCCAAACCAGGATCCTGGAAAGGACCTGTACTGTAGTGTGTCTAGGGCTAATGCTTCTCCTGACAGTACTATGCAGTCTTGATGGTTCTAGGCAGTAGGCATTTTCTATCAGAAACGGTATTCCAAAATGTACTCTCTGCTGAGAAGCCCCACGGCCCACTTCTCCAGAGCTCAGGGCCAAACACAGGTAAAACTTATGTGTATACATTCTCCCTGACTGATCTGCTTTTAAATGGTTTCTTTCAGACAACTGAAATCTGTGCTTGGCTCAATTTGTCGTTTTTCAGATAAAATGTTAGAATGTCTTATTTAACAAATGTAGCAACTACTGTATGCAGTCAGGATTTCAGACACAAGTATTTATTTTATTAATACGACAAGGCTGTGAAGTAGACATGGTTATTATCTCTTTACTCCTGCTATCCTTTCAAGCTTTTAAAGACAAGGAAATGTACAGAGAGTTGATGGGGGAATTGTCTTTCTGTATGCTGTTAAAATGTTGCTCTGATTGGTTGATAAATAAAGCCATTTGGCCTATGGCAAAGGAGCTTAGAGGCAGGCAGAAAATCCAAACAGATAGACAGGAAGAGAAAGGAAAGATGCCAGCACTCTGTCCAGGGAGCAGTATGTAATGGCACACAGGTAAATGGCACCACGGAACATGTGATGGCATTATGGATTAACAGAGACGGGCTGAGTTTAAGTGCAAGAGCTAATCAGTAGTAAGCCTGAGCTAATGGCGAAGCAGTTTTAATTAATATAAGCCTCTGACACGAGTGGGAGAGATTTGTCCCGACCACCAGCCGGCGGGGACACAGGAAATCTTCTGGCTACTGAGTCCAGTTTCTTCCATACTTATGAGAGACAGGATTTGATCCCAAGGATCCTGGTTCTCTAAGAATCATTTGTAACATTGCACTCTATAAATTAAAGCACAGATCCACTTAAAATTTATTAACTATGTTAGCTCAAATCGTCTTCCCAAGATATCCATTTCACTCAACGCAATCAAAACAAAAAGGAAGGGGAGAAAGCAGGTAGAGACGGGGAATAGGGAGGAAGGGGGAAAGGACTTACACATAGAAAGATTCAAGGTTTGGAACCAATCTGTTTGAAAGGCATACACAACATTACAGGAAGGTTTATGGTCCTTTATTACCTAATCCGGATCCTTAGTGAAAGCCACAGGGACTAAATGGAGATTCTTGGAGGTTAGGCACCTACACACAATGCAGAGCTGGACGTAAGTAGCTAAGGTGAGATAACAGCTTGGGAATCACTGCCCTCACTTCTTAGCTCTCCCGCTTCCGTAAACTTTGGGTCAGATTCCTCATCAACACTGCACTTAAACATGTTAATCCTTTCAGAGGTACTCAGCTAAACTGGCACCCCACCCCTCCAAGGATGACGGCTACAGGACAATAAAGATAACTTCAAAATTTGCGGGGGACGTTTACAATGTCCTGGTACACATCCCCAGGAGGGACACCTAGAGGTCTCCAGCTGTTGCCTTGCACCTTCCAAGACCAGCTGAGCCTCGCAGGTAGTCCACCCCATCATGAGACCGGCCTCTCCAAGTGGATTCCTCTTCTCAAATCCTCAGGCTGGATTGTTAAACATTTTGTGAAGCCTCTGGAGTGCGCCCCCTGGTGGCCGCCCAACCACCTGCAACTTCTTCCCATCCTATCGGAGGCGACTCCATCAGTACCCATGAGGCTCTGTGTGCTGTTCGGCTCCTGCTCAACCCCTGTTTTGTTTTTTCCCCTCTATTTAATCCTAACGCTTGTGTCAGTTTGCCGAATGAGAGGGTTATGAGACACTCGACCTCCCTGTCTTGCCTTTTTGATCATGCTGAAAATTCAATTCCTGCCTGCCTTTCATAGCTACTTTCCCATTTGATCTCTGGGGGAAGGGGCCAGCCCTGATGTCTTGGAAGCTCCTTAGTGGAGCGTTTGACCTAGGAGAATGTTAACGGTAGCAGAGCAGATTCTCTGAATTAGCCCGGCTGGGCTTTTCCATCAAGCCTCACTACAGAATTTCCAAATTACTTCTCTCCAATGTCAGGGAAATTTGCTGTGGTGAGAGAACAGAGGACTCTGGAAGGGTTGTCGATTTTCTATTCAAGGTCATCGTTATGCCTGGGGCTGTTCTGAGCATTCTACAAGCTTAGTGTGCAGAATTCTATTCAAATTCTTATATTTTTACTAAGAGGATGGGAGCCAGGCCTTCTTATAGTAACTTCCAGAATATTCCTAGACAGCAAGTAAAGTCCATTTACAGCAAGTAAATTCCATGTAAAGCAAGTCAAGTCCATTTACAGCAAATATGCCTTACATCAACCATGAGATCATCGCAAAACTTTTATGAACTTCGTGAAAGAGGAGGTGCTGGCGAGGGAGCCAGCGGCTTGAAGCAACTCCGTGGCCAAGCACTAGTCAATGACAGGAGCCCCTATGCCAACAATTTAAAACAGCTACATTGAACTTCATTTACTCTGCCTCTTCCATTCTTCCCTGGAAAGCCATAGTACACGTTCTTACAGCATTTCTTCCCTATCATTCTGTTTCCTGGCAACCCAGGTATTGTCTGATGTGAACTCTAATGTGTGGCATGACCTTCCTCCTGTGTACTTTGAGTATGTACATTGTCGTTTAAATGGTACTCAGCTGATCATAATACACCTACAGTTCCCAGGATAACAATGCATTTTAAAACACTACTATTTATTATGGGAGGCCACCAGCCATCCTTCATACAGCATTATCCCAGAAGGCTGGCCATAGAATATTGGTCCTGGGGTGATCACTCTATGCGGTGACGCTCTATGCGGTGAATTTCCTTTCATGAGTTGGGCAGGTACAGAAGTTCTGTGACTGCAAGTGAACAGAGAAACAGTCCACGTGCACGGGTGGACTAACCCAACTCTCCAAGCTCTCACCACTGTACATCAACCTGCCGTCCCCATGCAGCTGGCCTTAGCGGTTCCTGGGAGCTTGTTAGAGTGGCAGAGTTTCAGGTACCTCTCTAGCCTCCCCAGTTCTATGCAGACAAGATTTGTCTTTTAATGAAAACTCCTAAGTGATTTCCATCCTCATTAAACTTGGAAAGCACCTCTGCGGTCAACAGGATAAATCTCTCAGTGCCCCAGGCGGCTGAACTCTGGTATTATCACTGCATTTGCACTTTTGAAAACCATGGTGTGAATAGCGCTTTTTCCCATGGCTGCTCCTGACCTGTGACTCACTGTACCAGAGACACAAAAGCAGGCTCACTCTTGGACCTTTGAGACACAGACTTGGTTCATGGACTCTCTGGTGGCCTTGCTAAATTTCCCTTACAACGGAATTCTGAGATGTCTGGACCAACCTTCCTTCCCTTATGCTTTGACTGGAGGTCAGCATCGATGGCTTTCCAGTACCACTCCATGAACACTTCCTCATAAATACAATGCTTCTGAGTCTGTTTTTAAAACTCTTATTGCTATGAGACTAAAATCATACAAGAGGAACCCTGTGGAATCTGGTGGTCATTTCAGGTAAAGTCAGTGATGGCTCCTGGTTTGAAGACAGGGGTTTTACTCTATTTGATTTTATCAATGGGTCCAAAATAGAAGGAAATGCTGCTGCTGTTTTGGACCTGTCAATAGCAGTTTATCTACATGGATGAGATGGGAGGGAGACAATCCAACCTCAGCCCTCTCGGCAGCTCACTAAATGACGAGGGGGAATAGGCAAGTGTGAAATGACTACCTCTGTCTCAAAACCAATGGCAGCAGCCAAACACAAGCAGAGGGAAGGACTTTGCCAGATGTATTGTGTGTTATATGTGGACATCTCTAGTTCTTACTAATTTCTGCAGTTTAGAGACTGTTACAAACCCACTTCCTCATCCTGGAGCCAACATCACAAACCATGACTCATGGAAGCCCAAAGAAGGCACAGAGCTGAGGTTGGCTAGAAATGGTACCCAAAGCAAAGGCAACCTGAGAGAGGTATGTCCAGAATCACGAGGGTGAATGTCTGGAGGAATCACACATTTCATCTCACCTTCCTATCCATATTCTGCATATGAGTATCATCTCTGTTTTAAAGAAGAGGAAGACAGGGTTCACAGAGGTTAGGTAACTTCAGTTGACAGCCATGCCACAAAATTGAAGTAACCCGGACCTTGAAAGCATGCCTGTAATGCACTGAGCTCTGCTATTTTATTTTTCAGCATTGAAAACATTCTCCGCATGAGAAAGGCATAACTATAAAATTGCATGATGATAGTACCTCATGCACAGAACATCAAATTTCCCCAACTGTTCCATATGTCTCTGCTCTCAACACATGCTATGCTTCTTTGTACAGAAGAAGAGATGGGCTAGAAACAGAATAGCTCTGAGTGTGAGCCATGCCCTGAAGGTGAAAGCAAGACAGGTGATGGCTGACAAGCACATGAGGAAAGCTTGTCGTGGGGACTGTGGTAAATGCTCAGTGCTTGCCTGGAGTGGCAGCTACACTAATTCATGTAGTTGTTACAACTCCTTCAGCAGTGCTTAGGACTACACTTTATTATGTAATTAGATCTTACTAATGTTGACTTTGCAAGACAAGCAAAAAGTCCCAGGGTGGTAGCAATGCATATAATCGTATATAGGCTCCTTGGATACATGATACTCTACAAACAGCAATGATAGAATGAAAGATTCTGCTTTAAAGTTTGCTCTTCCCTCCTGGCTCTTCAGAACGGTGTCTTGCTGTTATGATGATGCAAAACTGTTTGTCACTTTAAAAAAAAGTACAAGATAAAAGCTCTATTACAAACACATTATATCCCTATGAAGAGAATATTCTTTGTGTGACTTTCTGCAGTACTCTTAAATTAAAAACCCATCAACATAAAAGGAAGCATCATTCACAGAGTCAGTGATTTTGCACAGGGCTGAGATGAACACAGGGGGTCATCATAGAGAAGGGTAACTTGGGGACAAGTTATATTCAACCCTGCATTAATGAAATGACCTCATTGCCCCAATGATAAAAATGCCAATTCATTACAACTGATAAAGTGATTTTTATGATGAAAATCTAAACTTCTTTGAGTCAGTTGGCTTCACCACATTTCACTCAATGCAAAAAAAGTCATCTGGACTCTGGGGCTTTGTCTTAGCACCAGGGGCCAAATTCAGGAAGAAGCTAGCTTATATTCTTCTGCACTTGAGGCTTACCTAATGAAATCTGTGAACTCTGTCCAAACGCCAAGACTGTTTCTTAAGCTTTCTTCCCTTCTCCTGTTTCCCAGACTCCTTTTCTACATATATGTACATAGATATCTAATTCACAAACATACATGTGTGTAAGTATAAATGTATAAATGAGTTTCTGTTGCATAGTGAGCTAATAATCTGGGGTAGTACACAGATTCACAAGACTAGGCTCAAATTCAAAATTTGAATTTTGAACAAGAGAACATGAATGTTGGGGAGTAAATCCCAGGATCGTGTTCTTAGTACACAAGACTGACTTCTTCACTGTTGCTTTCATCTGCTCTATTTTCCTACTATACCAACATGTTTCACAACGCAACATTTGTTGGCTTATGAGTTTCATACATTTAGATTTAGGAAAAGCACTGAGAGTTGTCAAAATCAACGTGATTAGCTGTGCCTTGATCATCAGTGCCCACTTAGTCCCTTCCTGTTTAAATTTCATTATTCATTCATGAGGCAGGCTACAGCTGCCAAAGGACTTCCGGGTGTGTGCAGGAGAAACTCAGTCTCTCTAGTAGCGAAGAGTCTTGCTCAGAGTTCTGACAGTGCCTCCACAACAAACTACTGCACTTGACCTAATTCTGCTTCTGACTTTGTCAGAGTTGTAAAGTTCCTAGCTAAGCCAAATGATTTACAAAGTCATGAGTGCTTTTCTTGAAGAAGTTTTGAATGATATGGAAATTGAGAGTGATGTTGTATCTCTTAGAAATGTCAGAAGCTGTACCAATGAAGTCTCACCAACGTGGCTGCCTAAACATGACCTGAAGATGGACAGCACCAACAGACATGCTAACATGGAAGGGGGAAATCTTAGGAGGCCTCAACCCTCGATGAAAAACTACAGGCAGCTAAGGAATTCGGAGAGTGGCAGAAATAGTCTCTCCCGGGAAAGAAGACACCAATTAGTTATCCAATACCAAATGGTCAGCTCTGAAAACATATTTAAATGTATATTATACAGACAGAACAGGCTGTATTTATGTATTAAGTATTCATGTAATAAAAATTAAAGAATCCATAAATTTGAAAGAGAGTAAGGAGTTGGGGTAAATGGGAAGGTTTGGTGTAAGGAAAGGGTAGAGGAAAATTATGCAACTAGAATAATAAAAAAAAGTATTTAAAAAATTTAAATCACCTGAATGACTTTTACAAATATCATCACAGAGGGCCGTGTAAATGATCCCCATGGAACACAAGCTTTCTACTTCCAGGCTGGTTTCCTCTAAAACACTCAGAGGAGAGGAGAGAGCAAACTGAATGGAAGGATGGCCTCATTTTCACAACAAAACACAATAAAATATTGGGGGATTGTGTATTTTGAGCTCTTCAATAGTACACCCTTATCAAAATACCTTTGTATAAAGCTAGATGCAAAGCATATTGGTATGCTCCTGAAGTGGCTGTAGCACAAGAAAGGAATCCATACAGCCGTCCCCACTTATCAGGTGTGTATTCTATCATAGGCCCTTCATGGAAGACAAGGACTTATTCCAGTGAGAGATATTTCCTTAGATTGTGGACTTCTTTTCTTTTCAGCACGTGAATGCTCTTCAGCATCAATAACGAGATGCATTTTCATGCATCAATGGTACCTAATGCCTAAAGGAATGAATGTAGTGAACTCTTGGTTCTGATCAAAGAAAGCTGGGGGTAGGAGTACACCCCCTACAGAGCCGACTTTTTGTAGGAAATGTCACAATCCAAGGTGAGTCTAAATGCTAACTGCTCCTGTCCTGCTGCTGATTTTAGCCCTCTGTGAGATATTGGGATTTTCAACCTTATACAGCAGGCATAACTTTAAAAAATTTTTTAAAAATGAAAAATAATGAAAAATCTCATAAGACCTGAAAGGTACAAACTCAACACTGCAATGCAAATTTTCAGTAATCTCTCCTGTGCAAATACTAAGTTCTAGGTTCCAGATGAGGCTTGGAGAAAGCATGGAATGATGGACCTGGTGATATAGAATATGCTGTCACTATGCTTCCTGGAAACACACTAATGTGTTTAGCTAATATGGGTAAAAAAATGAAGTCTGCTAATGAGTTCTTATTGAATTCCAGATTCTGTACTTAGAGTTGTAACCATACCATTTTGTTTAGCTCTCATAGAAATTCTTGTAGGAATCAGAAACACATGGGACTGCCAACTTTGGGCCATCTCATGGTGAAGCATCATAATCAGATGACTGAGTAGCTCAGTGTGGTAGAGCGTGTGCATAACACACACAAGGCACTAGGCTGGACCACCCACAGGGCAGCAATAAGGATAACCAGGGCAAGATGGGAAGGATCCTCTAATGCAGACTTGAAAGTAGGGGCAGAATTAGAGAAATGAGACTGAGAAGGCAGGGAAGTGTGGCACTGAGGGAGGTATGGTGTCGTTGGCGATGATGCAAACTCTGACTACACTGTGTTCAGCTTTTAGCCGGGCTGAAACTATCCATATCCATTTCCCCCTTATAATCACAAAAAGATACACCTTCATAATTCTTCAAAATTCTCCAGATTGGATGAGCCCTTGCAATCTCTGTGTGATCTTGCTAACAGGAGGACTGGGCACTGCAATAGAATAGATACTAGAAGCCAATGTCACCTGGAACTCACTGTTAACATATACGTAATTGGTCCCATTACTCTCACCATTGAAATTTCATCAGTTTTGCCTCCTCTGCTCATCTCAGATGTCTGCATGCATCCTTTCTTCAAAGAGACCCCCAGTCTACTTTATAGTTCTTCATAATTCTGGACGGGAGCTCTGAAGCTTGCCAAGACCTCCCTGACAATCACCCTGGGAGCTGTAGCCCCTCCATGCCCATTCTGTGTTTTCAGGTCATCTGTGTGGTGGGCAGGTGATCCTCCCATATCCCTGCCAGGTGTACAGTCTGCTTCTAATCCTCCAAGGCCAGAACACAGGATCTCTGGAAGAAGGAGGAGTTCTCCTTAACACAGTTTGGCCCACTTTCATACAAGCCCTCGGAAACTTCTCATTTCCTGTCACAAGGGCTATGATGAAAGTGTCTTCTTCTGCATGTCATAATCATCGTTCTTCTCCCTTACAATATGTTAAAATATCTAACTTCCCTGATTTTATGATTTATGACTGTGGTGGTTTGAATGAGAATGGCCCTCATAGGCTCATGTGTTTTGAACACTTGGGCTCTAGTTGGTGGCCATTTGGGAAGGATTTAGGATGGGTAGCTATGGTGGATTAAGTACATCACTGGGTAGGCTTTGAGGCTTCAAAAGACTTGCCTCCATCTCTTATGTGCAGGGGCATGTACAGACATGTACAGTTTATGTAGTGTTAGTGATAGAACCAAGGGTTTCGTGTATGTTAGGCAAGCACTCTGCCAACGGAGATACATCTCCACCTCTTTGTCCAGATTAGCTCGAGAAGATACATAGGGTCAACTCATTGGATAATTTCACTAACATTTACGAGAGTGAGACCTAGAGGAGGAGTTAATGTCTCAGGGTATATGGTTTTAAATAGTTCAAATATCTGTACCCTGACATTATAGTCTCAATTCATAAATGACTGCCTATTTTCTTTTCAAGTGGTATGAGATACTGAACTAATAATTCTTAACCCGTCTTTATTTCTCATGGACAGCACAATGTATAGGGAGTGGGTGAAGACTAGATAAATACATTTTAAATGAAGTAGAGTAGAACACAAAATAATCTAAAGATCTAATTTTATTTTTATCTGAAAATCCTTAATGTGCCACTGGAAATCACAGCAGCAATTAGCTGTCATGCTATCATTTCATATTTGAGTAATTTCCTTGTGCCTTAGATAATTCAAATTGCAGTGACAGTCAGTCATCAGAGTAGGGGGCAGAGTTCACTCTTCTCCGTGCTCAGTGTCCTGCATTATGAAAAAAGTGTTAACTGCCACTGAGATGAAATTCTCAACAGGAAGGTTATTTTTAGCTTCATCTTGGTAAGAAATATGACTCTGAGGATATAAGGATATGGTTTTGAATGCTGTTAAGAATTATGCTGGCCTACTAAAGTTTCGTCACTGATTTCTCTTTTAAAATCCATGATTTCACTGGGCCCAGGTAGTTGGCTTGGTTTGTAGTACCAGGCACGATTTACCTCCAGGTGAGTGGGACTTAAGTCTAACTTGATAGCTGGTGGTTCCCAGACAGATAAGAGAACCACTATTACACCTCTAGGGCTATCTTTTCATGCAGGTCACTGCTGCGGTTCATAGGTGCCAAAGATCAGCAAGACTATGGATTTCTCCACTCCCTTGGCAGCTTGCACGGCACCTCTAGTCCTGTGAAAGCTAGATGGCATGAAGGAAGCTTTCAGGTGAGATACATCTCAAATCTTCTGAATCCTGTGTCCAAAGTGTACAGTGTCTTCAGGACTCACTGTCAACATGTGAGAGGTAACTGAAGGCAACAGTAATAAATATATGTGTGTGTGTGTGTTATGTCTATGTATACATACATATATATGCGTGCATACACACATACATATATACACATGTGTACTATATATAATTTAGGTAAATGTAAGATAATATGATTCCTTGAGGCTTTATCCTCATCCTTAGTTTGATTTCTCTCTCCTCCATCCTTTCCTTCTGTTTGCCCTCTGACCTCCCTCCTCATTCCCCAACAGAAGCCCACTCTCCATACTTTCCATTTCCTTCTTCATACTCTCTATCCACCGCTGTTCTGCTCTTTATCTTTCCCCGATGCTCTCCTTTGACTTTACTGGTTTCTGTGGTTACACCATGTAATATACCCACATTTGATGATGTGGAGTTAGGAAGCACAAATGAGAGAGAAAAGAAGCTTCTCTTTGCACCAAATGGACGTCATTACGGAAAAATACAATTTCTTATAATATAGAGATCAACAGATCATAGGGAATGCATCCACAATTTGTACATTTACAACACAACTCCCCCACACAAGGCTCAGGGAACATCAAAAAGGAGGGTGCAGAACGATTGTAAGAGCCAGAGGATCAGGAAGTCTGCTGTGCAGCTGTGTCTGGCACCCTGGGACTGGGTTTTAGGCAGTTGTGAACTGCTCCATGTAGGTGCTGGGAGCTGAACTCAGCACCTCTGCAGGAGCAGTACATACTCTGAACCACTGATTTATGTCTCCAGTCACATCCTTTGAATGTTTTCAGCCTTGAAATAAACCAGCTCTCCAAAAAAACCAATATTAGTCATTTTTTTTAGAGTCACACCCAGGAGACTTTAAAACTGGGGACCATGAACTCTCTCTTCTTGCTGTTTAAAAGTGAAAGGAAACCCTATATGGGTGCCTCTAGTAGGCCAAGTTGACCTATATTGCTCTTAGGGAGATAACTATATCAAGAAATAACTCAGACTCATAACTCCAGATAACTATATCTGTCATAAAACAGAAACAAGACAATATTCATCCTCTAGAATTCAACAATCCTATTTGAATCATACCTGAGCAATGCAGGTTACATAAAGCACAAGAAAGGGACTTCAAAATAGGAATTATGAATATGTTCAAGGATCTTGAAGGAGATATGAATAAATCCCTTAATGAAGTAAGTGAAAGCACAGTTGAAGGAAATAATAAAAACAATTTAAGACATGAGAGTAGAAGTGGAACCACTGAGGTAAACTTAAATAGAAATAGAAATGAAAAACTTAGGATGGCAAACAAAAATCTCAGAGGGAAGTTTCATCAACAGATTACAAGATATGGAAGAGAAAATTTGAGGTCTTCAGAACAAGGTAGAAGAAACTGATACCTCATTCAAATAAAAAGTTAAATAAAAAAATCCAGGTGTAAAACATTCAGAAAGTCTGGGGCACTATGAAAAGATCACATCTACAAATAATAGGAGAAGAAATCCAGGTCAAAGGCACAGAAGATAATTTCAACAAAATCATGGAAGAAAATTTCCCCAACCTAAAGAAGAAGGTGCCTATAAAGGTGCAGCAAGAGTACCAAACAACAAATAGACAAGACCAGAAAAGAAATTCTCCACAACACAAAGTCATGAAAACACTAAAAGTATACAACAAAGAACACTGAAAGTTGTGAGGGGAAAAGATGGAGTCACATATAAAGACAGGGCCATTAGAGTAACACCTAACTCTTCAATGGATGCTCTGAAAGCCAGGGCGGCCTGAATGGAATTTTACAAACTCTGAGAGACCACAGATGTAAGACTAAGCTACTACACCCCACAAAACTGTCAATCACCATAGCCAAAGGAAAACATTACATGATCAAAACAATTTTAAGCAAATTTTACCTACTAATACAGTGCTATAACAAAAACTAGAAGAAAAATTCAGTTATCAAAAGTTTCCTAACTCAAATCAAAACCAGAACAAAATAGAAAGTCCAGGGCCAGATGGATTCAGTGAAGAACTTCCATGAAGAATTAACACAAAACTCCTCAAATTATTTAATAAAATGGAAACTAAAAGAACATTTCCTAATGCTTTTGACAAAGTCACTCTTATACTAATAACAACACCACACAAAGGCACCACAAGAAAAGTAAAGTATAGGCCAGTATAATATCCTTTATGAACATAGATACAAAACTCTGACTATAATACTTGCAAATTTAATCCAAGAACACATAAAGAATATTTACCATGATCAAGTTGGTTTTATCCCACAGGTTCAAGAATGGTTCAATGTATGTAAACCAAAAAATACAATTCACCACATAATCAGACTGAAATACAAAAACTGCATGATCATCTCATTAGATACAGAAAAGGCTTTTGAAAAAAAATCCAACATTGCTTCATGACAAAAGTTCTGGAGAGACCATGGATACAAAGGATATACCTCAATACAATAAAGGAATTTTACAGCAAACCCATAGACAATATAAACTCACAGAAAAACTCGAATTCATTCCACTAAAATTAGGAACAAGACAAGGATATTCACTCTTTCCGCACCCATCCAATATATACTTGAAATCTTAGTTAAAGCAATAAGATAACTAAAGGAGACTGTATGTGAAAGAAAGAAGTCAAAGTATCTTTATTTGAATATAATATAATTTAAAACACAAAAGACCCCAAAACTCTGCCAGGAAACTTCTACAATTGATAAACATGTCCAGCAAAGTAGCAGAACACAACATTAACACATAAAATTCAGTAACCTTCCTATCTACAAATGACAGACTGAAAAAGAAATCAGGCCCCAAAAATATCTTAGTATAACTCTAGTGAAGCAAATGAAAGACTTGTAAAATAAAAAAACTTCAAGACCTTGAAGAAAAAAACTGAATAAAGATACTATGCGATGGAAAGCTCTCTCATGTTCATGGAATGATGGGATTAACATAGTGAAATGGCCATCTTACTAAAAACAATCTACAGAGTCCATGCAATCCTCATAAAAATTTAAACAATTTTTTTTCACAAAAATTGGGAAATAAATCTTCAACTTTGTATGGAAACACACACACACACAAACTGAGGATACCCAACACAATCTTGAATAATAAAAGAACTGCTGGAAGTATCACCATCCCAGATTACAAGTTGTATCATAGAGCTGTAGCAATATAAACAGTTCGGCATTGACATAAATCAGACACATTGATCAATAGAAATGAACTGAAGAACCAGACAAAAGTTCACCCAACTATAGACCCCTGATTTTTTATAAAGAAGCTAAAGATACACACTGGAGAAAAGACAGCATCTTCAACCAATGGTGCAGGTCAAGCTGGGTCACTGCATGTAAAATAATGAAAATAGATTTATACATATATATCATCTAGCATAAATCCCAACTCTAAATGGATCAAAAAACCTCAACCTAAGACCAAGATACTCTGAATCTGATAGACCAGAATGTGGAAAATAGACTTGAACTCATTGTCACAGGGAAAGGACTCTCTGAGCAGCACACTGATAGCACAGCACTGAGACTAACAGTTAATAAATGGGACTTTGGAAAGCAGAAATACTTCTATACTGCAAAAGTCACCATCATGAGAGCAAAGTGGCAGCTTACAGAATGGGAAAATAACTTTCCCAATTACTCATCTGATAGATGGTTATTATCTGAAATATATAAAAGACTAAAAAAAAAAAAACCCAAAAAATAAAACAAAAGCTGGACATGAAGAAAACAACAACAAAAACTAATTAAAGATAGATTACAGAACTAAGTAGAGAGTTCTCAAAAGGTGAAACACAAATGGCTGAGAAATAGTTAAATAAATGTTCAACATCTTTAGCCATCCAGAAATGCATATTAAAACTACTTTGATATTTTACCTTACTCCAGTCACAATCGCCAAGATTAATAAAACAAGTGACAGCTTGTGCTGGCTGGGAGGTGGAGTTAGGGGAACACTCAGCCATTACTGGTGGAAGTGCAAACTTGTACAGCCTCTATGGAAATCAATGTGGTGGTTTCTTGGGAAGCTGGAAATAGATTTATCTCAAGAGCCAGCTATACCACTCTTGGGCATATATCCAAAGAGCTCTATATCCTACCACAGGGATACTTGTTGCTGCTCTATTTATAGTAACCAAAAATTGGAAACAGCCTAGATGTTCATCAATGGGTGAATGAATAAGGAAATGTGGTAATTTTATACAACAAAATATTCAACTATTAAGAAAGATGAAATTATAAAATTTGTTGCTGAATGGATGGAGCTAGAAAAAATTCCTGATGAAAATAACCCAGGCCTAGAGATGACAGATACTATATTTTTTCTCTTATATGTGGATGATACATCTTAAGTTTTAATAAATGTTCTACAATATGTATGCCCATAGAAGTTAGGTACAGAAGAATTGACTAGAGGGGAGTAGGAGCTCTCCCAAGGAAAGGTAAATGGAATATTACCTCTCTTAGGGAGAGACAAAGGGGGAATCTAGAATAGGAGGATTAAATAGAAATTGGAATGGGAGAGGAGGGTAAATGAGGAAATATGGGGAGGGACAACTAACACAATAGGTTATTTCTAAAATCATATGGAAATCTTTAGATGCCTCCTAAAATATATACATATATGAAAGGAATCTAAATAATATTGGAAACATTGCCTCAACTAGACATCTGTTGCCACCAAGTTAAAACCACCAGTATGAGGAAGAGGAAGAGATGCATCTTGGTGAGTCATATGGACAAAAAGGGCTTCATGGAAACCCCCAACTATCACAGGCTATTGACAAGGCATTTGGTAACTCTCCACAACATGATAGGCCATATTGCTGAAGACAACACTTGCTTATATCATCAAACACGCAGAAGTCAAGCTGATGCCCAACTAGAAGCTTCACCCCTACTGACCAGCATTCATGTTACTGGAAGTTATTCTTTATAATACTGGAAGAGAAAAGAAATCATTAATATCACTCAGCCATAAACCCTGTGGCCTATACCAGAGACCTGCCTGCAAGGTATACTGGTGCAACTGTGGTACAAGTATTACGGAAGCAACCAATCACTTTTACATTGGATTTAAAACTCAACCCATGAGATATAACACATACATGATGCTATTAATGTGTTCAAGAAACTGAGAATATATAGATCATGGGCCTAGGGTAAAACCTAACCTAATAGTATAGTTATGATAAAGGAACATAGCAACAAAATGACTCCAGATGACACACTGATTTTACATACACACACACACACACACACACACACACACACACACACCCCTTTTCAACCCTCATTAGAGGAGCTTCTTTTTGAAGTAGATGGTAATTAACACAGGGACAAATGGACAGTGTGCTGAGTGTTAGAAACTTGGAAGCACTCATCCTTTAATGGGACTTTTTCATCATACACATGTAAAAGGAGGTAGAAAGATTATAAGAGCCAATGGTAATTGATGACCCCAAGGAAACAGTGTCTTCCAGACATCATAGGGTTGATGCACATATGAACTCACAGTGACAGTGGTAAGACAGACAAGATCTGCACTGGTTCAAACCAGACAGGGTCACGGAAGTGAGAGGGGCATGTGGACATGGGTGTCCTGCTCCAAACCAAGAAGCTATCTACGATTGTTACCTGCTGGCAAAGGGAAAATGAGTTTTCTTCGGTGGAGTCTACTGGGTATCTCGACCTCACTTCAGGTCAGGACACGTGCCCAAGAGTATTCAGCCAATGCAAAACGAACTCAGTGGTATTTTTGTTTCATTTTGGCAGGGTGTTCTCTTTGCTTATTTGTCTTACTGATCTTTGGCTTGTTTATTTAGATTTTTTTTTTCTGTTTATGTGGAGTTTTGTGCTTCTTTTTTCTTTGTTTTTATTTTTTCATTTTTTGTTGTTGAAAAATAAATAGAACATAAATTTGGGTGTGTAGGGTGGTGGGGACGATTAAAATATATTGTACAGAAAAAGAGTTTTCAATTTAAAAACTGAAGAAGAACTTTTGCTGGAAGTTGAAGCAAAAATATTTAAGTTAATTTACCATAAATGTTGACCAGCAGATTTTCATTTTCTTTTCCAAACAGGAGTCTAATGCAAGCGCTAATGTATTTGGGAAGGGAGTGAGTGGTGTGTGTGTGTGTGTGTGTGTGTCTGTGTGTGTGTGTGTATGCGCATTTGTGTGTGCATGTGTGTGTGCAGAGTTTCACTCCTATGAATGCTAAAAAAGCAATAAACAATTCTTCTGGATGTCTTTAGCAGTATACACTTTGAGTGTTTGTTAGTTTGTGTTTGTAGTATTTATTTACCTACTTTGGGATGGTAATCATTTGAAAATTACGGCTATTCTTTGAAGAATGGCCATTTCTTTGTAGGAAATAGAATGCCTATACAAACAACCATTTGATATTCTGTCTGCCATTTCTGATGAGCTGCTGACCCCCATTGTACTTATGGAACTGACAACTGTAACTCTTCAGCAGAAACCTCTGGATGAATTTACATATTCCCGGGGCCAGGCATGCTCTAGACAAAAGCCATTTGACTGGATAAAAGATCATCTTCATGAAAAAAAGTTAATGGGACTCAAACTCTATGAAAAAAAATTAAAATCCATTTTGTAACTGTTCCTACTTACAGAGGGTTTTCAACATAATGATCATTTGAGTATCTTTCCAAGTACATGAGTTTGTCTTATGAATAAATAAATCAGAAATTTATGTTGTCAGTAGTGATCAAATATTTTCCATGTTTTCTAAACAGCATGGTTTAAGGAAATAAATTATGGATATAGCAGTAATAACAGTGGTTGATAACATGAAGGAGCTTGGCATGGAGAAAAATCTATAAAGATAACTGTGTGACTGAGGGAAGCTGGGAATGGGAGAGGTGCCCTTTCTTAGGGAAGAGCACACCAATTTGTTGTCTAATGCCAAACGATTGGCCCTGAAAATATTCACATAGGTAGATTATATGGACTTAATAGGTTATATTTAGGAATCTATATGTATACAAATATACATATATGCATACAATAACAATTACTAAAATGAGAGGCCATGAATTTGAAGTAGAGTTGTGAGGGGTTTATGGGAAGGTCTGAAGGGAAGGGAGAAATTCTGTAAATAAATTCTACACATCATCAAAGCTAACTGTATATTTGGAAGTGTGAAAAAGAAACACACACACATACACACACACACACCAGAGAGAATTCAATAACGTCAGAAGTACAGAAGTCAGCTTGTAAGTGTGGCAGAGGTGTGGCAGGGAGCCCTGATTAGCATCTTTATCCTCATCTTTGGAACATGGAGTGCTAGATTAGCTAAACTGGACAATGCATTCACTCCATCGTTAGGAAACCAATTGTCCCCATCTGTTTCTCTCTTGGCCACAGGAGATTTTAGGAATGTCATCTTATAGCACTAAATGAGAGGACTTACGATCTAAATTTCAAAGTCTCTGATACTTTTAAAAAATTGTCTTTCTTTGGCACATCTCTACTTGTTTAATTTCAAAAAATGGCTCACATTACAACTCATCTATTCTGTTTTTCTTACATTTTTGTGGTTTTGATTTGTAGCACACCATATTTTAAAGTAAGAATAAAACAGTGAGGTCAAATGAGTGAGTCTGAGTTGAAATGTGATTCAGTAAGCACGTTTCATTTTTTAATATGTAAAAGAAAGTACCTAAGATATTTGTGGAAAATACAGTTTGTAAATGAATGTAGCAAGATCACTGTGGGGAGTATAATTTGTTAACTTTGAGAGATATCAGCATTGAAATGTTGAGAAGTATGTATTTCCTTTCAGTACAGGTATGAAAGATACACTGGAGCAGAATTATTTTTGTGGAGAATATGAATTTAATTACATAACCCCTCACAGTTCACAAGAATGAACAGTTGGGGCACGCAGACAAAGCTTCACCAATCGCTGAGTGGTTCAAAAGAGATGAGGTTTGGGTCTTCTAAATTACTAATGAGTCATTCTACAGTATCTCCCAAAACAGCCCTTAGCGTGATGGAAAGTTCTCACTTGGAGATGGTTATCTACATGCTGAGAAGAATCAAATAGATAAAACTGGTGTAATCCTTTCTGGATTCTAGAGTTTCTGTGGGTGAGCAAAATCTCCTGTGACTGTGGGAGGTAAAAATCTAGCTTGCTAATACCAGCAAAAGACAGAGTGGTTCTGCTAAGCGAAGGCTAAGGACCCATTGCTTGATTACTTAGTGGTAGCAAATATTAAATCTATCCTTATCCCTTGAGAATCATATAACTCAAGAAAGTATAGTCACTGAAGTTCCCATGCTTTTATTCTATATACTGATAAATATAAAATACAAATCCAATGAACAGGAATGTTATCATGAGCATATGGTGCATATCACAGTGCCAGGGACTCCATCACATAGGATCAGAAAATTAAACAAAGGATGACCTTATAGTGAGCAATTAGTGATAGAAGATGCCCCGGATTTTTTCAGAATGCAGAATAACACGTCCTGTGGTTTGGGATGGAGATGATGAGGTCAACATTCTTGGAGAAGGCAACTCACCAGGAATATTAATGCACACATTCAGAGAAAGGAGAAACGGAGCAGAATGAGAATGAAACCGATTGCATTGTTTGTGAGAAAGAAAATAGGCTGGACAGAGTTTTAGGAGACAGGGGAAAGGGCATCCACACAGACACAGCATCAGGCCACGAAAGGCCACAGTCACAATGGTAAGAACAGTGCACGCCATCATGGTATAATAATTGGTAGCCACAAAACTTGTTTTCTCAATCAAATATAGCTTAAGAAGTTGAAAGATGTTAAGTTGATTATTAATACAAAACATAGCTTAAGAAGTTGAAAGCAAATGCAAGATACCAATATTCAGGAAGGTAAGGGAGTTTTAGGTAGGGGTGGCCAGCTGGTGTTTAATGAATACTTTTCCAAGGAAAATTAGCTTAGCATTATGCTTCTATTTGCTAGCCTAGATCCTTAAGCAGGTAGGAAAATGAGGTCATGGACCCAGAACAAGATTGTGAGAGCTCAGGTACATTTTGGGTCAGATATAGTTGAAGGGTTCACAACGCAGTTACATTTACTGGGCAGACACTTTCGCCTAGCCATTTCCGCATCAAAAGCGTCCCGTAGCTAGGATACCTGATGGGCCCGGATATCTCCGCCCAGCAAGTTCCGGGCCAAGGGGTCTCGCGTGATCAGAGTCCCGTGGCATTGCAGGGTGATGTAAGCGCGCAACATGACCATGTGATCTACGCACACGCGTAGAGTAGTGACATGACCTGGCCACGCCCCCAGCCGGTTTTAAAAGTCCGGCGCGATATTCCCTACTCTCTTCTCCACGCACGTGTCTCTCCCACAGGCCTGCACTTTCTGTCCTTTGTTTTCTAATAAACTCTATAAGCGGATTCTGTCGTGTTTCGTGACGTTTCCTTGCAAGGGGTAAGAACACAACGCAGGCAGAAAACTAACAATAGTATTTCAAGCAAATACTATGCTCCTTTTGTTTCTCTTGTAATTAATTTATAGAAATAAAGGTATTTGAAGAGAAACTGGCAATAAAGTAAAATTGTGTTCTGAAGAATATATAACAGTTGCTGCCTGAGCTCTCCTATATCATGTTGATCTTCATCTACGGTATCATCAGGTACAAAAAAATGATAACATTAAGGAAATTCAAAGATGCCCAATCATCAGAGAGCATGCCAACTGTTCAATTCAGCGTACTATATTTTATTTAATAAGGCTGTGAAGCAGACTAATAAATTTTAAGCAAAGATTAAATTAGTAACTTTGTGTTAACCACAGCTTAAAATTTAATAACAAAGGCTCTTCATGCGTCTTGGTATAATCAAGAGGCAGGAAGATTGATTTCCCTTGAGAAAATGGTACAGGGTTGTTTATTTATTGGTTATATTTTATATTCAAAACAGTGTATCAACTATTATTACTAGTTGAATGATTCTATATAAAATAGGCAAGGTACTAAGAAATGCAAAGGTTTAAGCTGGGATATAGTAATAGAATCGTTTTCAAATAGTGTGGAGGTAACATACCCATTGGGAAGGAGCTATCTGTCCCCTGGAGTTTCTATTATTTTTATTAAAAAAGCACCTGATCAAAATGAAAGAATAACCTGCTAAATACGGAACATCACCCATTTCCATTATGTCACTTTTTCTTAGATCTTTAAGCTTGTCAGTATCTTGACTCACATCTGCATGGCTTTGTTTCTCTCTAACCCAAAAAGCCAAAGTAAGGTTGGACCCCTGAGCTGGCCTTCCCCACTGGCCATTCTTTTACATGGCGATGAAATGGGCTTTATTTGTGGTGGAAACTGTGAATTCCAAGTGCTCTCACTCTCAGGTGTGTGAAGTGGTGCTAGGAAGCAGGGAGGAGCTTAGAAAGCAGACAGAGCCATGCCATGTTTTATTAGCCTTGGAATCTTCTCTGATTACATATAATAAAGTTAATCTTTGCTGACATTTAACTTGCCTTTTTGCAGCCAAAATAATAAGATTCGTCCTACAAGCAGACAGAGAAAGCAATTGTTCAAACTGTAAAGAAAAAGGAGATGCTTCTGGAAATTTAGTACCTAACTTCCTATAAATCTCTTTGGAGAATAACCATGAAGATTCATGCATTAAGTATGAATGAAATATGAGAACAACCACAGAATTACTGTCTCTAAATGTCTTCTTTAGCTTACTGCCAAAGTACACGAGACTGTATCCTGTCTTAAGTGTGAATTTCTTGTGGCATTTAAAAATTTCTCCCCACTTGGGAGGCAGAGGCAAGTGGATCTCTGTGAGTTCAAGGCCAGCCTGGTTTACAGAGTGAGTTCCAGGATAGCCAGAGCTACACAGAAAAACCCTATCTCAAAAAACAAACAAACAATAAATAAGCAATATAAAAATAAAAAGAACTTCTAATAACATATCCTGTATGAGGAACTTCAGATAGCTCATCTAGTTGAGTCCTGGTAACAGTCCTCAAATATAACCTCTGTTATGTGTTTATGCAGAGGAGGAAACTGAGAAATGAGTGGGATCAGGCTGATGGCAAGAGGCTCCAGCTCTTTCCATTAAGCCCCTCTGCTCCCCTTATAACTAACTTGAAATTTGAACTATTTCTTTTAGAAGCACATTATCCCAAGCAGACAATCATGCGGTGCCTAAAAGCTACATATACCATGGTGTGATGTGTGGATTCAGAGGCTTCTTTTCTAGAAATGAGTTGTTGAAAACAGTAGAGGTGGAGGGGGCGGGGCAGGCCTAATTAGCATAGTCACGGTAAGAAGAGTCCCAGCAGGGAGGAATACCAAAGTCTGGAAAACAAAGGGTGTTTAAACTTTGCCATCTTGCTGTTATCTGGCTCTCATTAACAGAGGTTGGAATTTGTTCTGAAATGAGCAATAGGCATAAATAATGTCCCCCTTTTCACTGGCTTTGTAACAGTCAGTAGATGTGTGTGTCCTAAAGGAGCAGAAGACGACTTGGGGTTAAATGTGATGGATAGAGTTAGAAATGGAGCTAATCAAGGAATTGCTCTGTCTCCCTTATTGAGATGCAAGGATTAGCTTGAACCAAGACTAGATTAGAAGTAATGTGCCTTAAAAAAAAGGGAACAGGTTTTGCAAATCTCAAACTCATCACTGATTGCTTAATAAAGTCGGGTAATAATCAAGGCACGTAGGACACTGGAAACTTGTACATTAATCTTCTGGGAACAACTTAATTCATTTTCTTCAGTTAATCGTAAGGTTGGGAATGTGAAAGTCTTCCTAAATAAATTGGAATATAATTTCATCCAGTGTATCATAATCTTGGCCTTAGCTTGACCTTGTGCCTAACATAGCATCCTATCCAAGGTGAGCCTTTAACCACCTGTCACAGTGAGCTTTAGCTGTCAATCTGACATGAATGCTGAATCACTTTGGAAGAGGGAATGAGCATGTCTGTGAGGTATTTTTTTTTTAATTGCTAGTTGATTATAGAAGTTCCCTGTCCATTGTGAGTGGTGCCACCTCAGGAAGATGGTATCTGGTGGTGTAAGAAGCAGGCTGAACAAGCCAGAGTGAGCCAACCAGTATACCTCCATGGTCTCTGCTTCTGTTTGTGCTACAGGTTCCTTGCTTTGTGTCTCCTGATAATGGACTGTAACCTGTAAGTCAAATGTTTATTTCTTCCACACGTTGCTGTTGGTCTTTATTTCATTATGGCAACAGAGAAGCAAACTGGAACAGAAATTGATGCTAGAATAGGGTCTTGCTTTGATGGACCCAATCACCTTATTGCAGGAGAGGATTGTGAAAGGGTCTGGAATTTTGGGCTGAAAAAGCTGTTGAGTATTCAGAGCTTAATGAGTTCTTGTGGGAACCTGGAAAATAGGAGTGCTGAGAGAAATGCAAACAATGGAGGTCTGGCTTATGAAGTTTCAAATGAAAGCAAAAACACTGTGTGATATTTTGAATTCAGAGTCTGTGGTTTCTGATCAGCAGGGGCTGAAGGGCTAGGTGTAATTAGTAAGAGGCCAGAACAGCTGAAGGGAAACCTTGCTTTGCTGGGGCCACAGGAATGGGCAAGCTGGGGCTGAGAAAATAAGCTGATTATTAAGAGGTCAGTATCATTCTGGCAAAATCTTCTGAGAAGTATTTCCTCAGGGTCAGCACACAGAAACTGTGGTCCAAAGGAGGCCCAGGTGTCATGTTAAGCTGCAGGCTGAACCTGGCAATGGATAAGATTGTCTCACAAGATGCTGGTTTTAGAGGAATGAAGGTGTCCTAGAGAGCAGCCAACACTTGGCCTTGTGTTTCAGGGTCAGAGTCTCCCTGAAGGGAGAACAGGAAAGGTCAGTGGAGGTGGAGCCTCAGCCGCTGGGCATTCCCTGGGATAGTGAAGATTTCAGGAACTTAGAGTGTCCAAAAAGGACCAGAGGCAGATTATGGAAAGGCTGGTGTAGCCTTTCAGGCAAGTTGCAGAGGTCTTGTGCTGCAGATGACAGAGCTGGTGAGGTAGGGTTGCCCAAGCCCTTCGGATCCCAGAAGATCAAGGGTGAGTTCCTGATTCAGACGTTGAGCATTATATATGGTTAGACTTGGGATTTTCTTTGCTTTGACTGTAACTCTGTTATAGTACTTCCTTTGTGGAATAAGAAAATAGGTAGTTTATTTTGGACTTTACTGGAGCTCACAGTTAAGGGACTTTTGATTTTTGAAGAAAACTTGGACATTTTAAATATCAAAAATATTAGAGACTGTGGAACTGTTAATATTGAACTGCATTTTATATTGTGATATTAATATGAGATCTTGGGAACAAACAAGAAAAGAAAAGTTATGGTTTAACAGTGATATGTTTGTATGTCAGAGCTGACAAGGGGTGGGATGTCATAATTAGCTTTAGCTGTCAACTTGAGTCACCATGAAGGAGGGACCTCAACTCAAGAATTGCTTTACCAAGACTGACCTGTAGGCACAACTATGAGGCATTTTCTTAATTTCTAATTGATGTAGAAAAGTCTAGAACATTGGGCATACCATTACTGGACTGGAAGGCAGCTGAGCAATCTAGAGGAAACAAGCTCATCAGGAGCTTTCCTCCATTGTCTCTGTTTCAGTTTCAGTTCCAAGTTTCTGTTTCAGTTTATGCCTTGGCCTTATTTGATGGTGGACTGTAACCTATGAGCCAAGTGAGCCCCTTCCTCATCTAAGTTGCTTTTGGGTAGTGTTTTATCACAGCAACAAATAGCCAAATGCAATACTAGCCATTATCTAAATCTGTATCACACAATAGCAAAGTTGTGGTTTATATACTGGAAAAGAATAAAAGGCAACAGTTGAATACATTGTCTGACATTGTCTATAAGCAACTGAGCACTTAATAGTTGGTGTAACGCCCCTGGATCCTGTTATGAGCCAAGATCAACAGGAATAGATTTCTCTTTTTAATTATAGATAGTTTTTCCATAATTAATTCACAAAGATGAACATGTCTTCCTTTTCTCATTCTTGACTTTTCCCTCTTCTTCAATCTGATGAGGGAGGGAAATGACTGCTTTTTTTGTGCATATTTATGCAGCTGGGTGGGGGTGGGGCTTTTACACTATTGCTTTGTTAAGAAAGTCTGTATTGTGCATACAAGGTACTAAAATTTGTAAATGGCCTATCTTCTGGAACATAAATCTCTGTAATGATTTGGATCCATGCATCTCAAGTGTAAATATATAGGTCATGGTGGCTTGAGTGAGATATCCTCCATATTTGGGGGATTTAAACACTTAGTCTTTGATTGGTGGTGCTGTTCAGGTAGATTAGGGGATGTAGACTTGCTGGAGCAAATCTGTCAGTAAGATCAGGCGTTGAGGTTTAAAATATTACACATCATTCCCAGTTCATCCTCTCTGCTTATAACTGAAGATGTAAGCTCTCAGCTTGCAGTTTCAGCTGCCATGCCTGCCTGCCACCTTCTACCATATTTCTCTGCCAATATGATATCTTAGCCCTCTGGAACCATAAGCCCAAATAAACTCATTCTATAAGTTGCCTCAGTCATGGTGTTTTATCACAGCAAATGAAATCCAAGACAGGGCTATAAGAATAAATCTGGAAACCTGCACTATTTGGTGGACTTGGGATTTAATATTTTAAAGTAAACCATCCAGTGATCATAAATACAAAGGTCAATAAAGTTTTAAAAACTTGTATTGAGATGTTTAGTGTTTATTTGAATAATTTTGGATATACTCAAAAATTTTCCTTGTATAAGAATTATATCTGTAATTAAGAGATAGTTATGAATATATACATACATAGTTCTGTAGAAAAACTTGTTGGCCTCTAGACTATGTTTACTATTCCTTGGGGATTCTCCATTTCCAGCCGGAAAAACTCTTAACATATATAGATGATTAACATATTTATTACTTTCACTGACTATTTCTGTTATCATTCTCTGTTGGACAAAATAAAGTTCTTTTCCTTCTATTGGTCTGTCTTGTCCAACTTCAAAGTGACAGTTTTTATTTTACCTTATTATATTTTATTTTGTTATATTTTAGAAACATGGATGAATGAATGAATGTAAACCTAGCCATTAGGGTAAAGATTAACAACAGAACTGTCATTTAGACCTTCTAGAGAGGGAAAATCAGTTTTTGCCAATGGAATGTCACTGGTTATATCAACCACTCCAGGGTAGATCTCATGTTCAGGAGCAAGTTGACCAACAAATGATGGAGTCCGTAGTTTATTATCTGTGCTTTTATTTGGTTACAGTTTGATGGTTTTTTTGTCTTTGTTTTTGTTTTCTTTTTGGGTGATATTGTATTTTGCTTTCTAGGTTTTGAAAATGTTGTTGTATTGGAGTTTTGGTTTTTTTTTTTTTTTTAGAAAGAACTTAAAATTGGGTGAATAGGGAAGAGGAGAAGATCTGGACCAACTGTGGCAGGGAAGTATATGATCAAAATAGATTTAAATTTAAAAGTGTTTTTTTTTAAATAATAAAAAATAGATGTGTGTTACAAAAAAGAAAGAACAGAAAAACAAATGAAATAAAGAGCAATTAAGCTTAAGGTAAATGATGGGTTTGTCTGGCATGATGCATACACACTCAGAGATTCATCACCTATGACAAATGTAGCCCCAGTGTGAGAGATGCTGGTCACACAACAGGCAACTGAGCATGGCAGTGTGGGATGTAGAGGTTTCTTTCCCTTCTGCTTAATTATTCTGTGACATAAAATCAGCCTAAAAATCCACTTAAGATACAAACAAAATGTAAGAATAAGTGCATGTCTAACATGCAAGGAGATTTCAAATAAACAATTTAGCACTGCATCTCAAGAAATTATAAATGTAGGGAAAACAAAATTAGGAAAAGGAAGGAAATAATAGAAACCAGCCAAAATAAATACAGTAAAAATACAGAGTATAATAAAACAGAGTTGTTTCTTCAGAAAACTAAACAAAATTGACAAATCCTTGGAGAAGTAAAGCCAGAGAAGACATTACAAATGACACTACAGAAATAGAAAGGATTATTATAGATTATTATGAATAAATATTGCTAACACATTTGAGACATAGAAGAAATTGGAAAATTCTTGTGCATATTGCCTTAGCAATATGCTTAGCAAGATGAATTATGAGGAGACAGAACACCTGAGCAGACCAATAACAAGAAATACAATTACATAATTAATAATAGAAAAAGCCCACACCTAAAAAAAGCCAAGGACCAGATGGCTACATTCCTATGTTCTCCCAATACTTAAAAAAGCATTTAGGTATATATATATACACACATACATACATGCAGGAATATGTCTATATTTATGCACACACACATATATTTATATATATGCAAGCACTGAAAATTAGTGAAAAAAAGAGATCATGAACTTGAAGGAGAACAGGGATGGGTATTTGAGAGTGTTTGGAGGGAGTAAAAGCAAGGGAAAATATAATTAATATCAAGAATAAAAATTGAAAAATAATAACATTATTTCCAAAAGCCAGGAGTCGCTTTCCCAAACACATTTCACAAGGACAGCATTAATCTAACACCCAAATTAGACAACAAAGGGAAAAAAATTACAGGCCAATATCCTTAATGAACATAGACACAAAAGTCCTCACCAAAAGGCTTACAAAGTGAATCCAATAGTACACTAAGAGCATTACTTACTGTGGTCAAATGGGTTTGGTACCTGAGATGCAAGAAAGTCTCAGTGTATATAAATAAATAGACATAATACAGACATTAGCAGAGTAAAGGACAGAATCTTCAGGACTGTCTGAATCAGTGGCTCTCAACCTTCCCAATGCTGCGACCCTTTGTTTAATACAACCCCTCATGTTGTGGTGGTGACCCCCAACTTAAAATTATTCTCATTGCTTCTTCCTAACTGTAATTTTGCCACTGTTTATGAATTGTAATGTAAATACCTGATATGTGACCCCCAAAGGGGTCACGACCCACAGATTGAGAACCATTGGTCTAAATAGATACAGAAAAAGCATTTGATAAAGCTCAGTATCCTTTTATTATAAAATCAATGAAGAAATTATATATGGAAGTAATAAAATTCACTTATTATAAGGTAACAACATTGCAACAAATGTTGAAAAGATGAAAGCTTTTGGCCTAAGATCTTGAACTGGAAAGGGTCACCAACTTTGAACACTTGAATTCAACTTATGACAGAAGGGTATCCACACTGAAAGGTACAATTGTGAAGGTAGCATGATCTCAGAGAATAGAAATTCCTCAAGATTATTAGAACTAGTTCATTAGAACTCAACACACTTGGCAGATATAGATGCAACAAAACCAGCAGCATTTTTTTTTTACCACAGTAGAAAATCATATGAAAAGAAACGGAGAAAGCAAATTTATTTACCAATTTACAACAAAATATCTAGAAATAATTTTGGCCAAAGAGATGAGAGATTTCTATGATTAAAAACCACAAAACATTGGTGAAAGAAACTGGAGAAGGCACAAAGAAAATGGAAAGACAACCATGTTCATGGATGAGAAGCATTGGCCCTGGTAAACTGTTTATACTATTTATGTAGAATACATATTCAAAACAAGCCTTATCACAGTAACAACGGCATTCCTCAGAGAACTAGGACAGAAATCTTAACATGTGCATGGAAACAGGAAAATAAGAGAATGGAGAGGGAGGACCTCTACCGCTAGTCACTGTTGATACCACAGCATATTCCAGAGCTGTAAGTATCAAACATCAGGGTACTGGTATGAAGACAGATACACAGATCACAAAACACAATACAGTCAGGTATTTGTAGCCAATCAAATTTTGACAAAGGTGTTAAGAAATGGACAGGAGAAAGGAGTTTTTTCAATACATGGTGGGATTGGGGGGCACTGTATATTTGCATGCAGAAGAATGAAACCAGATTCCTACCACTCAGTTATAAAATCAGCTTATTCACACATAGACTCACATGTAAGAACTGAAGCTATCAAGATATGTAGAAATGCTTTAGGATACTGAAATGGATATAAGTCTTTTAAAGGAGACCTCAAAATTATAGGAAGCAGAAGGAAAAAAGATGATTACAATAAACTAAAAATTTACATATAGCAAAGAAACTATAATCATTAAAAAATGAAACCTAAGAATGAGAGAACGTATTAGCAAACCATATACCTAGCAAAGGGTTGGTATTCGGAATATATGCAGAATGGGGAAAAAAAAAACCTCAGTGTCAATGAAAACCTAATTTAGAAATGGGCAATAGGTATAGATATTTCCCAAAAGAAGACTTAAAATGGCCAACAGGTTCATGAAAAGACGTTCAACACCATGATTCAACATGTAAATGCAAAGCAAAACCATTTGAACCTCCTTGGTTCAAAACAACGAATATCAAAAAGATACAAGATAATAAATGCTGGCTGGCATGTTGAGAAAAGGAAATGCTTGTGTACTGTTCATGGGAATGAAAATCATGTAGACAATTTGTAGCTTCAAATCAATATATCATGGAGGTTCCCCAGAAAGTGGCAAATAGAACTACCATGTGATCCAGTAATCCACTATTAGCCATTAATCAGAAGGAAATTAAATCAGTATGCCAAAGAGACATCCTCTGTTCACTGTAGCACTATCTCCAAGAGCCAAGAGATGGAAACAGCCCAGATGTGCATTAGCTGACAAGCTGGAAAAGAAAATAGGGTGCACACACTATTGAGTGATATAAACAAAAGCCTGTCTTTTATGATCAAATGGATAGGGCTGGAGAAGATTTTGTAAATGAAGAGAGCTGGGCACAAAGAAACACTGTGTGATCTCACTCATATAAAGTATAAAACTATGGACATCACTGAAGGTGAGATTAGAGTGGCCACTAGGGTCTGGGAACATTTCTACACCACAGGGTTAGGTAGGAGCAAGGTGAAGCACACAGACACAGGGATGATCAGGAGAGCTGTGTGTACGTGTATCTTAAAGGGCTGGATAGAGGATTGCACATGCTTTAACTTAAAGAAGGGGTATTTGGAAAGATACATAGGTTTTTACCTGATTATAGAACATGTACATGCCTTGAAAATATCATGCTGTGCCCATAAATATGTAGCCTTTTACCTTTTATGTATTAGTTAAAACAAAAATTGTAAGTAAATATAAATTAAGAAAATAAAATAGAAGATTTTGTGTATTTTCACAACAAAGAAAAGGTTGATATTTTTTTAAAAGAAGATAGAAACACTTAACCCAATTAACCATTACATTGTACATGCACAAATCAAAATATCACATGGTAGGTACCACATCAATATGTATCATTTCTATGTTTTTAATGTACCAGTTAATAAGAACTTTAATTAATAAATTTTAAATAATATAATATCAAAATTAAAATAAATAATAAAAAATAAAGTCTTCTTGGTTTGCTCTCTGTTGCTGTGATAAACATTATGCCCCAAATCAACTTGGGAAGGGAAGGGTTTATCATAGCATACAGGGTATAGTCCATCATTGAGAGATACCAAGGCAGGAAGGAACTTGAAGTAGTAACCAATGGAGGCACACTGCTTACTGGTTTGCTCCACAGGCTGATGCTAATTCAGCTTTCTTATACAACATAGGTCTAACTGCCCAGGGCTGGTATGATCTACAGTGAGCTGAGCTCTCCTGCATCAATTAGTAAACAAGACAATATCCTACAGACATGTCCACAGGAGAATCTGGTGAAGGAAATTCCTCAACTAAAATTCTTTCTTCCCACCCAGGTCTTTGGCCAGCCAAGATTAGCCACCACACATAAATTTAACTGGACTTACTTTCTAACATCAATAATAATAGATTTTTTAAAAATGTACTTGGGAGAAAAAGGGGGCTTATTGGGATAGGGGACCAGTTTAAAGGGACCATAACATAAGAAGGAGAGGAGAGAGAAAAGGCTTCATACAAAGTGTGTAGAAGGATCCTGTGGGGAAACCCACTATTTTGCATACTTTTCAAAAATAGGCATACACATACATTGATAAAATGCCAATATAAAACAATTCAAACATATGCTTCTATACCATCTATAGAAAAGAAGGTTCCACAAAGTCATTCTCTTGACTTTCATGACATAAAATTATTGCCCTAAATTGGTACCAGAGGGTATCCTTTCAATGGCGAATGATTCCTGGTGGCCAAATACCACGGTAGCACATACACAATTTTCCTGTATTCATTTTACACCACGGATAACATCTCCAACCCCGTTAGCTAACTCTGGTCATATTGTTTGTTTTACGTATTTGCATTGCTTCTCAATGAAACTTAAATTATCATTGATTTCTCAGATGGATTTTTTTCTAGTGAATTAGCATTGTTCTTGAATTGTTGAAAGGTTTCCACTCTGTGACACCACATAGAATCGAAAAGGAGCTCGCTCTGTAGCCTTTGCAATCCTTGGGACACATGTGGCTAAGAGAAAGACAATCATGGAAGGCATGATTTTCCCTTGAACTATGGATGCTTTAATGTGTGGTCAGTAATCCAGACTGGAAAATACAAAACCATTTCCGTTTATGTCAAGAACACATTTAGAACTTGCTTATGCACACGATCACGGATGAACATTGGGAATAATGCTAGGTTCTGATCATAACTTCATGTTTTTAACCACATGACTAACCTGCATCAGATGTACAGACCTCATCAGTGTTTAAAAAACTACCATAAGGTATTTTAGACAATGCACTTGATTTAAATTTAATAAACATAGGTCCTAAAACTAAAACTCAGAGCCAGACCACTTATGGCCACTAAGTGTATAAATGCCAAAGAAAGAAAACTTAATTTTCTTAACTTGAAAAATTTTAACCATTCTGTTTGTTATAAGATTAGGTATTCCAATATTTTCCCAAGATAAGTAAATACTTAAAGTTTTTCCTTTGCTACACGAGAACTACATGGTGGAAAAAAACTTTTTTACCATAATTTTTGGCCATTTCAAATTTAATTTTAGTGTCGTTTGTGATTCTTCTCTTAGGGAAAGACACATATGTGGCTGGTTGGTTTGTGTCAAGCTGACACAAAGAAAGTCGTTTGGGACGAGGAAAGCTTAATTGAATAATTGCCTCCATCAGATTGGTCCGTGAGCATGTCTGTGGAGGCATTTTCCTGATTGATGATTGATGTGAAGGAACCGGTCCTGTGGGAAGTGACGCTGTGGACAGGTGGTTCTGGGTTGTATAACAAAGGAGAATGAACAAGTCATGGGTAGCAAGCAAGTCAGCAGCGTTTCTCAGTGTCCTCTGCTTGACTTCCTGCTTTGAGCTACTTCCCTGGCTTTTTAGACCATGGGCTATAATCTGTAAGATGAAATAAATCCTTCCTGCCTCTAATTCCTTCTGGTCATGATGTTTCTCACAGCAACAGAGAAGGAAACTAATACAATATGTGAGCAGCACCATCTTTAAGAAATGGTCAGAGCATGCCTGAGCTTCACATTAGAAGACTGCCGACCCTGGGTACCATACTACGTTCATATTCATGTGTATGTGTGGAAGGGGAACAGACACAATGAAAGATGGGAATGCTGAAGTGACATTTTCTGAGTCACCAGATCTTCTCCCTCTAATGTCAAAATCATTTATTTGAAAGTCCTGTATTTTAAAAGTAATGGATAAAATTACATGTAAATCCAGTCTTAAAGATTTTCTTCTAATGTCTTGAAACTCAATGTGCCTTTTACTGCAGATGACCCATATATTCATCTATATAAATAATACACATATAATCTGTTATATATAATGAACATGATCAATATATATATATATATCAAATTTTACATATGCAAATAGCTTGCACAAGTCAGAATAGCTTAACTAGTTAATGAGATTTATTTCACAATATACATAATGTATAAAATTTAAGTTATTGTTGTATTTTAAGGCTCTTTCAGTTGAAATGTTAAACAATCTCTCCACTATTGAGCATTTTGTTGACCTTCAAATCTAAATACCCAACTATTGATTGGAAATTTGAAGCCAAATGCCTTAAGAAATCTTAAGTTAAGCACACCCACCACTATGCACATCATCCTGTCCAACCCTCAAGGCAGTCTCTGGCCACTGATGGCTTTATCCCAGCAGCCACCCAAGCTTGAGAAATGAGTCTGCCTTAGCAATCTCTACCTCAAGTTCCAATCCATCAGTGTGTCCTGTAAATTCTGTGAAATTGCTCCTGAGGCTACAGCTCCTGTTCTCAACAACACTTTGTTCCCTGTCTGCACCAAGGCCTCTGGTCTTCACTCTGTCGGAATCTTTTTGACCATTTTCTATTTATTAGAGTCCTACAAACGCAGATCATTTGTCACTTCTATGAAATCTCCCCTAACATCATTGCCTAGAATTAGTTGCCCCTGCCTTGGCATTTCCTCAAGTACCTCTACTGAATGAATGGACAAATAGATAGTAGCTAGAATTCATTGCAACAGATGCTGTGGACAGGCCTTGAGAGAGAAGGTGATATCATATTCACATCCAATTGCTTCTGGCACCTTGCCCAGCATCCTTAATGATTGATGGGGCTTCTGTTCCTGCATGCACTGGTTCATTAAAGAGCAAGAGATAGCTAAGAATCTACATATAAGCTCTCTTGCAATTTGGATTTGTCCTATATTCATATCTTCTGAGCTATGCAACTTTTGTCCACTACATAAACTTCTTTGAAAATCACTTTTGTCACCTTTAAAAAAGTATAAAACAGATAATGTCTGTAGTACTTCATTCATTATCTTGAAATTTTAAGAATGTCAAGTAGAATCACCAGAACACTGAGATAACTGATACCTTTGATGGATGGTAGCCACCAAGTGAGGAGTTTCCTAGTGGGATAAACACACTCTGTTTGTCAGTGACATCCCATCCTTTCCCCATCATCAATGTTTGCTAAGAACCCAGCAGCATGCAAGGTGGTGATGTGTAGGTATCTAAAGTTAATCATTTATATCCACAGAATGCAAGCTGCCATCTTTTACTTCCTTTCTATAACTGTATTTGTTCTTCTCTCTGCTCTGGACTAAACTGCGAAGTTGGAACACAAATAGGGCAGGACGTTTTGTCTAGGGTTTACAAATTGCAAAGAGAAGACTAATAATCTTGCTAAAGCCCAAGTGGTGGCTGGGAAAAGACATAGTTACCTCTAAGTGCTGCTGGGAAAGCAATTTTTAGAGGACCAGTCATATTTTAAAATGTGTTCAGGAATTCCCAGGCCCAGGACTGTATGAATGTTTCAAATCGTTTTTCACATACCATGTGTGATGACTTAATAGAGCTTCTATGAGCAAATATGTTTAGAGAACACAAGATGACGTGTCTATCTTTCCCCTCAGAAGTCCACAGTTTGCACTAGTATATTGAAAACAATAAATTCTATAGGAGACATGATAATTTTGTAATGTGAATATGTAAATATAAGCAATTCCCTCTGTGCTTAATAATGTCATGTTCTGAGTTAATACACAAAATATAGATGAAGATAACCTAAATTTACAGCAGGCCTAAAACAAACTTCAAATTAAATGGAGAGAAACTCAAAGCAATTCCACTAAAATCAGGAAAAAACAAGTTTGTTCACTCTATCTATTCAATATAGTACTTGAAGTTTTAGCTGGGGCAATGAGACAGCTGAAGGAAATTGAGGGGATATAAATTGGAAAGGAAGAAGTCAAAGTATTATTATTTACAGATGATATAATAGTACACATAGGCAACCCCAAAAATTCTACCAGGGAACTTCTACAGCTGATAAACACCTCCAGGGGTTGGGCTGGATACAAGATTAACTAAAAAATAAAATTAGTAGCTCTCTTATATACAAATAATTAATGGACTTAGAAAGAAATCAGGGAAACAACACCCTTCACAACAGCTACAAACAATATAATATATCTTTGGGTAACCCTAACCAATCAAGTGAAAGGCTTGTATAATAAAAAAAAAATTCAAGTTTTTGAAGGAAGAAATTCAAGAGGACATCAGAGGATGGAAAGATCTCCCATGTTCAGGGGTCAGTAGGATTAACATAGTAAAAATGGCTATCCTACCAACATCAATCTACAGATTCAACACAATTTCCATCAAAATTCCAACACAATTCTTTATCAACATTGAAAGAACAATAATCAATTTCATAAGGAAAAAACAAAAACTCAGGGTAGCTAAAACAATCCTGAACAATAAAAGAATATCTAGAAGTATTACTATCTCTGATTTCAATCTGTACTACAGAGCAATAACTATAAAAACTGCATGGTATTGGCATGACAGATTGAGCAATGGAATGAAATCAAAGATGCGGAAGTAAATCCACACACCTATGGGCTCCTGATTTTTCATAAAGAAGCCAGAAATGGGGAAAAGAAATCATCTTCAACAAATGGTGCTGGTCTGACTAGATGTCTGCATATAGAAAATTCAAATCTATCTGTACTTATCACCCTGCAAAAAATTCAAGTCCTTGTGGATCAAAGACCTCAACATTAAACCAGACATGCTGATTCTGGTAGAAGAGAGAGTGGGGAGTAGCCTTGATTACATTGGCACAGGAGACAACTTCCTGAACAGAACACTGATAGCAGAGACACTAAGATCAACAATTAATAAATGGGTCCTCATGAAACTGAAATGCTTTTGTAAAGCAAAGAATGCTGTCAGTAGGATAAAATGGCAGTATATGAAATAGGAAAAGATTTTTTACCAACTCCATATTCAATAGAGGGCTAATATCAAAATATATAAAGAACTTAAGGAACTAGGTATCCATAAACTAAACAATACAATTAAAAAATGGGGTACAGAACTAAACAGAGAATTTTCACTAGAGGAATCTCAAATGCCTGAGAAACACTTCAACATCCTTAGCCATCGGGGAATTCAAATCAAAACTACGTTGAGATCCCATCTTACACCTGTCAGAATGGCTAAGATCAATAGTGCAAATATCAGCTCATGCTGACTAGGGTGTGGAGCAAGAAGACACTCCTCCATTGCTGGTGGGAGTGTAAACTTTTATATCTCCTATGGAAATCAATATGGTGGTTCATCCGAAAATTGGAATAGGTCTGCCTTAAGACCCAGCTATACCACTCGTGTATATACCCAAAAGATACTGTTTCCTATCACAAGGACACTGGCTAAACTATATTCATAGTGGCCTTATTCATAATAACCAGAAAATGGAAACAACCTAGATGTCCCTCAACTGAAAAATGGATATAGAAAATGTGGTACATATATACAATGTAGTATTACTCAGCTGTTAGAAAAGAAAATGACATCATAAAATTTGCAGGCAAATGGGTAAACTAAAAAAAAAAAAAATTATCCTGAGCAAAGCAGTCCAGACCCAGAAATACAAACATGATATACTCACTTATAAGTGGATATGAGCTGTTAAATAAAGGATAATCACACTACAATGCACAGAGTCAAAAATGTTAAGTATACAAAGAGGGCTCAAGGGAAGATACATGGATCTCCCTGGGAAGGGGAAATAGAATAATAGATTTTGTTGGTAGACCAGGAGTAGGGGGTGAGGGGATAACAGGGATGGGAACAGGAGGGATCAAGTTAGATGGGGGAGGGGGAGACAGAGGGAGAGTTCAGGGAGAGACAACTGGAATGGACGGGCATTTAGGGGCTGATGTGATAACCTAGTGTAGTGGAAAGTTCCTGGGTGACCCTAGTATGGGCTCCAAGTAATGGAGGATATGGAGGCTGAATTGGCCATCCTTGGTAACCTGACAAGGCTCCAGTTGGTGGGACCTGCTCACCAACCCAGCAAAAAATCACTGCCCCACACCTGTCCTGCCTGCAAGATGTGCCTGCAGGGTCAATGGTGGCTCAGAGCTGTGGGAGTGGCCAACTAACTAGTCTAACTTGATGCCATGCTACAAGAGGAAGACCATGCCTGACACTGCCTAGATGGCCAGGATCTGGAAGCTGGATGGCTCAGAGACCTAGGGTACAACCAAACATGACTGACAAAAAAAAAAAAAAAAAAAAAAAAGTCAATGAAATGATTCCTACTGATATTTTGCTATACTCATTGATCAGTCCCTAGCCCAATCGCCATCAGAGAGGCTTCCTCTCATAGTTGATGGGAGTAGATGCTGAGATCCACAGCCAAATACTAGGTGGAGCTCAGGAACCCTGAAGAACAAGGGGAGGAAGGATTGTAAGAACCAGAGGAACTGAGGACACCAGGAGAAGAGCCCACAGAATCTACTAAGCAGGGCTCATAAGGGGCTCACAATGCCGGGCGGTGGTGGCGCACGCCTTTAATCCCAGCACTTGGGAAGCAGAGCCAGGCAGATCTCTGTGAGTTCGAGGCCAGCCTGGGCTACCAAGTGAGTTCCAGGAAAAGGCGCAAAGCTACACAGAGAAACCCTGTCTCGAAAAACCTAAAAAAATAAAAAAATAAAAAATAAATAAAAAAGTGTGGGCGGGGGGGGGGGCTCACAAAGACCAAAGCAACAATCATGGAAGCCTATATGGGTCTGTGCTTGGTCCTCTGCATGGACGCTGTGGTTATTTAATTTGGGGTGTCTGGAGGACTCCTACCAGTGGGAGAAGTGGTATTTCTGACTCTGTTACCTGCCCTTGGGGCCCTCTAAGGGTTGCCTCATCCAGCCTTGATATGAGGGGTTATGCTTCAGCTTATTGCTTCTTTCTATGCCAAGTTTGGTTGATATCATTAGGAGGGCTGTTCTTTTCTGAAGGGAAACAGAGGAGCAGTGGATCTGGGGAAGAAGGGAAGGGCAGGCTGGGAGGATAGAGGGAGGAGACTGGCTGCTATCTGGATATACTGTATGAGAGAATAATAAAAAATAAGAAAGAGAAAAAAGAAAGATTGGCCTAAATAATAACTAATGCCACTAGCAGCCAGCAAATGGCTGAATGAATTAATGGCTAAGCTCTCACAGAATACTGTTTCCGGGAATCCAAAGGTACCAGACCATAATGGTTTGCAGGAATTGTGCCTGAGGCACTTGAATGCAAGAAAGGTCTAGAAGGATCTGCTCTTTTTTTTTTTTTTTATGGGATTCCTGAAACTTCATGTTTCTCAGGTGGGAAGTACAGCAAAAACAAAGCATTCAGACCACATCAAGGCTACTGTCTGTTTTGTAAATAAAGCTTAATTGTAACAGAACCATGATCATTAATTACTACATGGTCATGGCAATGAATGTATGAGAATACATAAAGTATTTCCTCTCTACTCCTTTGTCGAAGCATGCTAGTAATCCTGAATTTTAAGTTTTTTTTTTTTTTAAATCAGATGACTTTTAAATGAGTAATCTTATAGAACAGGTTAGCCATAATGATTCAATCTGGAAAATGTCTAGCTAATAACCTTATCTAATGCCAGGATGGAGCCTTGAGACTGTCATAGATACAAAAGTAAAACACTGAAAGGTGACATTTCCCTGTGACCTTTGAAAGCCGTAGCAGGGAGTAAACCTCCATGTCCTGATGGCAACTAAAAGTTGCATACTGATGTCTATTTGTCCTCCTATACTTAAGACAGCTGGTGATTTATGAGACAGTGACTGTTTAATTATAGGAGCGATTGGATCTGGTGAGGTTTGCTCTTTCCTAGGTGACACCTTCTAGCCTGTTTCAAGGGACAATGTGTGTCTTCACATGAGACAGAAGGGGCAGAGAGATGAACTTCCCACTGCTATCCCTTTGTGAGGTCCTATTCATGAGCATCCTACTTCCATAGTTCACCCACTTTCTGAAGTACCACACTTCCTAAAACTGATGTGCTGGGATTAAGGTCCAGCATAAATTTTGGTGAAGTCACAAACCTTCAAAACCCAGCGTGTAACAGATGTAATTATTTTAAAATTCTGGCTTGATTTTAGAAGTATTTATAAAGTTTTCCTTAAAACCATCCATAGACTTTCTTTGGCCCTTCCCATGGTTAAACTTTTAATCTGGTTAATTTTTAATGTACTTAAATTTAGCCTCTTCGGAACGCTAATGAAAAATCTCTATTTGAATTATAATTAATTGGGAGGTTCTTGAAACATGCAATTTAGCTTAATCAAAAGTGAAAATTCTCATCTTTTCTCAATAAAGACAGAACTTCAACATAATTGCTCAAACTGCAGAACACTCTACATGTAAATTTAATAAAATAATCTAATACGTTCAGCTCATTTTTAAAATTGAATTGCAGAATTTGATGAGAACTACATGGGTACCTTGATAAATGTCTTAGGTTAAATTACAAAGTGGCACAATATACTGTGAATCAAATAAGTTCTCCACAACTTCATAATGTGAAACCTTTAGAAAACCAAGAAAAAAATAAGAAGAGGAGTAAATGTGAAGAAACAATCAAACTCATGGCTGAGATGAATGAAATAGAAAACACACACACACACACACACACACACACACACACACACACACACCAGAATTAGTTCTTTGAAAAAAAATCAATAATATTGTTAGAACTTTAGCCAACTTAAGAAAAGAGAAATATAGATGATCCAAATGAATAGAATTAGAGATGAAATGGGAACCCTTAGAACATTGAGGACATTTAGAGATTCATAATGTTGTACTTAAGAAATTTATGTTCCACTAAACTTGAAAAAAAAGGAAATGGGTGAATTTCCATATATATATATAGCCTTCCAAAGTTTAATAAAAATGAGTTAAATAATGTAAGTAGACTAATGCACCCCAGAATGCTAGCAGCAATTAAAAATATTCCAACTAAGAAAAAACCCGGGGCCAGGTAGATTCAGTGCAGAATTCTACCAGAACTTCAAAGAACTTAAGCCAATACTCCTCAAACTATTCCATAAAATAGAAACGAGAGGAACATTCTAAACTCTTTTTATGAGGTCAGCATTACCCTCATTCCAAAAACAGGCAAAGACTCAACAAAACCCCATAAAATTACAGACTAATGTTTCTTATGAATATAGATGTGAAAACTATTTTCATGTTATGTTTCTTTGTTGTTGAGAATTGTACACACGTCTACAGTGAAACATCCTCTCACCCATCCCACAACTTCCCATCTCTAAAACCACCCAAACCCTCCCAATATCATCCATATCTTTTTTTTGTTGTTGTTCTGTTAACTCACTGAGCCCACTTTGTACTGCTCATGTGTGTCTGTCTGTGATTACATCCACTGGAGCTTGAGAAGCTTACCAGTGGCCATACATTCAACCAAGAAGGATTGTCCTCCTCCAGCCCCCATCACCCACCAATGATGCTCAGTAAGGGATAACAATGGATTCCCTGTGTGTGGGCAGGACACCTGGGAGTGAAGTGCAGTAGCACTTCCTCTTCTCACCCTGCGCCACCTTTGAAGGAACTTCTGAATTCACTCTTCTGCTTTGAAGACATTTATTTTTTAAATATGATTTATAGACACCTAGGAGTGACTCAGTTTCTGCAGGTCTAAATACTATTTGTTTGTTTGTTTATAAACACACAGCATTAATAACCATGATGTAATAAGAGCAGGAAGGGTTGTTTATATAAGAGAATGCATGTTAATTATTTTTAAAAGCCTTTAACGACAAACTTGAGGTACCTAAAATTAATTTTAAAAAATGGCAGTAAACTTCATAGGCAGTCATTGTAACTTTCGCCACTGAAAACTCAATTATGTATCTTTTTGGTATCTATATGGCTGACTTTGAAATGAACACAGAACAATTGTAGGGCATGCTAAAGTGCCATGACTTTCCTGAGAAAAGGCACAGCACAATGGGCTGGGGGAGGAATTGGCTTCCCTGATTCTGGAAGAGCACTTTCATGTGGGCATGCTTGTAGACACACTAGGGCTATCTCTTCTTGCATATTTGGCAGATGATTTCCCAGATAGTAAATGAAGCAAACAGGTACTGGTGCTCATTGACAATGACAACATTCAAGTGAAAATTAGACACTGGCAAAACTTTCTTCTACTGCCATCAGCCTGGGAGCCTGCCAGAGCTTAGATTTTTCTAAGTTCCTTGATGGTATTAAAGAACATGCTTGTTAAATTACATGTGTTAGATATAGTAACCTTTAATGTGTGTCAATTGTCAAATATTTCCTAAAAGACTAACCCATATATTTAAAAAAAAAAAAAAAACACAATGCATGGATTACAGACTTACCTAAAGTACTTGATAGTCTAGCAGATTTTAAGGTTCTGAAGAATGAAAAGGAACTTCACATTCAACATTGCCATTGACAATGGGGGGGAAACTATCATTTGCCAAGTCTTGTTCTAACATCAGACTTTGTAATTGTACCTCAAATGGCTATGAAACATTTCTCTAATAGAAAATTAGAGAAGTGTTTCCATATATATATATATATATATATATATATATATATATATATATATGGAGAAATTCTTCAAATACTTCATCAGACCAACCTATCCCAAAATACTGCATATTCAAGGATATACAAGAATTTAACTATTGTCCATAGTTAAAGAAACGGGCTAAAATGTAAAAACATGTCAGATAACAAAAACTACATCTGTTCGTGAACATAGTTTTGTTTTGTTTTTCGTAGAAATTGCATTGATACAGTTTAGCATGTAGTACGGTAATTTTAATTACTTAAGGTGAACTAACAATGTATTTTTCAATTCCTCTCTTTAAATTTTGGCTATAGAAAACATGGAGAGATGCAGGCCATAGAAACAATGGATGGATTTTGCATTGAAGTATAAAGGATCCTGTAACTAGAAAGCTTGACAATCACTGTTTTTAAAATGTGTGTGTGTGTGGGGGCGGTTTGCCATTGGAGAGTCTCAGGCTCCCTGGAGCTGAAGTTACAGGGAGTGATAAGCTGCCATGCATGGATATTGGGAAATGAACTTCAGTCCTCTGCAGGAGCAACAAGTTATCTTAACTGCTGACCCCTCTCTCCAGCTCAGAGAACCGGTATTGTAAGCATCCTTTCCTAAATGTATTTTAGCTGAAAATTTTTCCAATTTTTATCCTATTTCAACTGGAATAATTTAATAAGTGTTCTACACATTTCATACTCTGGAGTAAAGATGAACAATTAGCATGCATGAACGGACACTAAGTGCCATAAACACAACGCTACAAAGGAAGGAACGTGGAAGGAGGCTGATCTACCCGCAGCTTTGAACCCAAGCACCTGCGGATTCCAGGCATGTGACCTGAGTCAGTAAAAACAAAGAAAGCTTCCATTAAGAACCAAGCCCCCTCCACTTCCACGAACCCCTCCACGTTGCTTTCCTATCTTTCATGTTAGAGTGTTTAGCAAAAACTTAAATTTCAAAATCAATTGTTTCATTTGAAGGATGCCATAGAGAACAGTAGCACAAGCCACTGACGGTGCTCCCTGTTAGCTCTTGTGTGGACAGGTACCCACTGTGGACCTCTTCCCCTGCACTTCTCCATAGGGAGAACCTGCAGCATCAAGGGAAAGCTGCTTCCCGACTCCCAAAGTTCACTTCTCTGAACCCTGAACCCAAGGAGTATCTGACAAATAGGTCTGGGCTGTAATTCCGGCTTGTGTGAGCCTAGATCTGCGTAGCTGCGGGGGTGGGCACTAGCCCCCTTCATATGAGTCCAGCTAGGGCTGAGGAGTGAGCACGTCTGATGTTTGCTGCAGATAAAGCTCGTACAAGAAGACAAGGGTGTCTAGGACAGGGTGGTGGCTGAAAAGCAGAGTGTGAGTCTCAGACTGTAGACTGGCTCACATGGTACCACATTCTGCCCCAGAATTTTGTCACTCCCCAATTTGAATTTAGCTCTGGGGGTTGTGACAAAAATGTGTCTGTCAAAGCAGAAAGAAAATCATGCATTTTATATGGCTACTTTTAGCTTGGTTTATAATAATAAAAAAAAAAACACATAAAATGTTGCTTTCTGTTTGAATTATCTCCCTATGTCACATATACTAAAGATCAGCCTGGCTGTTGAAGTCCAGCCTGAGAGATTCTTCACACTGACATGAAGACAGGCAATTACTGTATATGAGCAGCTACTAAGAACCATTAAACACAGCTTTTCAATATGACCAGGAGGACAATGACTAAATCAAGCACCTGGAACCTGAACACTTGCACATTCTGAGCATGTGATATAAATGAATAAAATAATCTTAATTAAGAACACACCATAGTGGGTTAGAGAAGAGACTGAGCCTTAAAGAATGACTACTGTGCAATCATGAGGACTGAAACTCAGATCCCAGCACCACTTGGCAAGCCGGACATCCTGAGAAAGGCCTGTTAACTCCAGTTCCAGAATGGAAAACCTTCCTCTGCTATCACAAGCCTCCAGCACACAGCATGTGCGAGGTGCAGGGTGCGGGGTGCGGGGGGTTAGGGCTGAGACAAAAAAAACCAAACAAGCCTTAGGGGACTTGGGAGTGGTGAGAATGAAGAAAGATGCCCACTGCACTGTTACATTCTTTTTAAAGAGAACAGGCATTCTCAGAGTCAATTCAAGTTTACCGGACAGTCTAACATTTAAAGGAATTGGGAATTCAAATTTTATTGCAACAATTCCTAATCTAAAAAAAAACCTTGATAACAAACTTGAAAATTAATATCAAAACAGCAAACACTGGGTAGACTGACAAACCAACTCTGCAGGTGGCCTAGTTCTGTCCTTGGCATTGTAACATCAGGTTATGCAGAAAGTTTGTAACAACGGGTCTACCAAGACCTTCTCTAGGCTCCATCAGCGGCATTGTGATAATGAGAACAGCGTCAGTTACACCGGCTATGGATTACAACATGCCAGGCATCACGACAGAGCTACTGAAGGCTTTTTCTTAGCACCACTCAGAGTTGCAAACATGTCACACCCGTAGGGAAGTTTAGACCAGGAACCATCAGTTTTCACTCGAAGGCAGTACCCTTTCCAATCATTCCTTTCAAGAAATCTGTTCATGTTCTCCTCATCAACTTGACTGCTGTTAAGTGGGAAGTATGTGGCATACATTACAACAATTTACCTGGTCTGCAGAGGGATTAAACCTTGGCACAACCTGTAATTAAGTGAGTTAATCTGCTTCTCATATCGATTCCAGATTTGTAATGCAATCATAGGTTCTAGGCAAGTGAAACGTGAAATCTTTTGAGAGATGTGGGCATTAGGCATTAAAAAAAAAAAACAACTCTTGTTCCCATGCCAATTAAATGACATCTCTTGGTTATAACTCCTTTTATGGCCTTTCCATAACTCCTTCAAATGTTCTTCTGGATGGGCTATAAAGTAGTTAATCAGAATAAATTAAAATTTGTTCTTAGTACTAAAATGTAAATTAATTGTATGTTTTCTTCCGAATCCAGTCATTTGAAACATCTGGTATATATATATTTTAGTGCTCTGTTCACTCTAATGGTGATAAGTTTTCCAGGTTGTTAAAACCGCTCTTGCTTCTGCACAATAGTCATTCAAAAGATACAGCCGGTGTCTCAGCACCAGAGCATCTCTTGCAAACTCATTAGAACAACAATGGGTCCACTTTGGTTCATTTCAGAATAAAACGAGCCGAGAATTGCCCTCTGCCCACTGCCATCCAGACACTGAAGCCATGAGCCTCACTGTGAAGGAGGAGTGAAGTTTCCAAGAACCAAGGGCATTAAGGAACAGAAAATTAATCTTTCCATGCCAACTTTTATACTTTTGCACATCCATTTCCCTCAGCTGTGACAGCTTCTTTTGTAACATCTGCTCGAGAGGAGGAAGAATGCTTAGTGACTGTACTTAAGCATAGCAACACCTTTTTGATGATTAGAGCCAACTGACTTATGGGAAATTCATGACTGAGAAATGATATAAATTATATATAGATTGAAAATGCTCAGAACTTGCTTTTAATTAAGTAATAAGCCAGAACAGATTTCAATATTTCTGAATAATGTGCCGTTCCAAAGGACAAGCAATAATTCATGCGAAGAGACTCATCTATTGCGTTCAAGATGGTCGTATTTTATTCCTACCTCACCAAGCCTCAGTTCTGCTCTCTCTATTTGGAGTTACTCAAGCACTTCCCATAGGATTTGCTCAACATTTTACTCCATCACCTTTCTTATGTGGTTTCCTAGACATGGGGCCCCTAGACTGCAATGCCTATAGTTAATGGAGCTTTATCTTTCTAAAGCTAAAGAATCTAGAAAGACCTAAGGAAGTGTAAACTCAGCCAGTGCTCCAGTTCGCATGGCTTAGCTCCTTGAACTTATCAGACCTGTTACTCATTTTGGCTGCTTACACATTGCCTCAGCCAGCTAGGGGAGAACCAGTTATTAGGTGGAAAAGTATACAGTTGCCAAGCCAGTGAACAACAACAACAGAAAAGATTCAGTAGTTTGTCTTGTCTTGTCTTTTCTTTTTTCTTTTCTTTTCTTTTTCTTTTCTCTTCTCTTCTCCCTTTCTTTCTTTCTTTCTTTCTTTCTTTCTTTCTTTCTTTCTTTCTTTCTTTCTTTCTTTCTTCCTTCCTTCCTTCCTTCCTTCCTTCCTTCCTTCCTTCCTTCCTTCCTTTCTTTCCTTTTCTTTCTTTCTTTATTTACCAAAAAGAGAGGAATAAGCCACGCCGAGCCACAGAAATACATCATAGTGGATGAAACATTCTGTTTCTTCCTCTCTACCCCAGGACTTGATTCTGCCTTTCTACCATCTAGGTCTGGCTGCTATACATAGACCAATGCAACCACCATAGGAAGCCTCAAGGGCAGTAAACATAAGCTGAAATGGAATATGGACCTAAAGCATCTAAATACATATGTGAATTTGATTTACCAAGTACATGTATTTCACTCACAGCAAAAAAAAAAAAAAAAGAAGTAATTATTTCACTGTGTCAGAGGATTTGACCTTAAAAAAAAAAAATCTGTGTGTTTCCAATACTTTTTCTTCCTTGTTCTTTCTATCATTAAGAGGCAACATACACTTTATTTTTTTATATTTATTATTTTAATTAATTAAGTTTTTAAAGGAACAGATTTCTGCAAGATTTTCACATTCTCATTGATTCCCCCACCCCTTTTAATTTCTGTGTTCTCCTTGAACAACTGTCTCCCCTTCTCCAGCATTTCCACTTTGTTTTGCCCCTCCCAACCTTTAAAGCCTCTCCCCGCTCAATTTTACCGGCCCTTTTCTACTCTCCTGGAATTTACCCATATTTATTCTTACCTGGATATGTAGATTAACAGCTAGAGTCTCAGCTCAACATATGGGAGAGAATACACATATTATCCCTCTGAGCTTTGTTTGTTCCCTTAATACACCATTTTCCATGCTCCTGGATTAGAAGATTTACTATTGTTGAAAAATAGTAAAAAAAAATGGTTGTATGGCCAAAAGCAACCCACAGATTCTATGTAATCTCCATCAAAATTCCAGCCGCATTCTTTATAGAACTGGAGAAAGCAATTATAAGCAGAAAGAACCCAGCCAGAGGCATCACATTACCTGATTTCAAATTGTACTTCAGAGCCATAGTGACAAATGCAGTGTAGTTTTGACACAAAAGTTAACATATAGATCAAGGAAGCATAATAGACAGCCCAGAGACAAACCTGCAAAGCTGCAGACATCTAAGTTTTGACAAAGGTTTCAAAAACGTACAGTAACGCTCACTGATGTGCTTGTGAGTGCTCAGCCCTTAGCAGATTAATGTGGCAATAGAAGACAAGTCACCCACATTCAGCAGCCTCAGGATTGGAGGGTGAGTATGGGGAGAGACATATGTAAAATGAAATGTTTCAAATATCCACTGAGAGTGCACATGCTAAATCAAGCCCAAAGTCTTCTCTGTGTTTTCTAACCTTCCACCCATACCTAGTCCCATGGTCTCAATGCCCAAACCCAGGAGATTTTTAACTTTGCAAAACAATTGTGTGTGGAGAGTTAAGTATATAAAGGTACTTAAGTGAACAATTTTCACTGGGATTGCTTTTTCACTGAGGGCAGGAAAACAGGAGAGGAAGTATGGTGCCTGATTGTATTGCTTATCTGGTTACTTGTTTATCACAAGAGTGAGGCATTGGCAGGCTGTTTACACTAAATACATTGCAAAATGTGTCAGGGCATTTTCCTCACAACTCCAAAAAAGTGTCACCCAAGAGCCCTGGGCAAGGAAACATGCTACGAGAGGAAACTGTTAGCTATTTTTCTAAGCACTGATATTTTAATAAAAAAATTACTTAATTTTCCATCTCAATATGTCCAAAATGTTAATTTAGTAAATTACACTCACAGATTAGGCATCCCAAAGAGAGGAAAATCAAGAGTGTATGGTGGACTTCTGGGTGTCTCCCAATGTGCTTTCTGCTCCTGTGGCTAGTCACTGAACAACTGAAATAATGTGTCAATAACGGCACAAGTACACAGCAAGTTTCCTTCCAAACCTTTTAATTACTGGAATTCTCCTTTTGAAAACTACTAGCACCCATCAGAAAGTTACTACTACCAAAAGTTCTCATTCACATTACTGTAGTCTGTTATCTTAAACGTCCCCCCAAAGTCACGTGGTCCCTTATCCTGGCACTTATGGGAAGTATCATACCCTCAAAGAGATGGGACATAGTGGAACACAGGGTGAAGGGAATTAACATTGTGCCCTTGAAAGGGTTTGTAGTGTGCCATCCCTTCCATTTCCCTCCTATGATTTTCTCCACTATGGGTTGGAGCTGAGTGAGTGCGCGCATGACACACCTCCATCATCATCTTACTCACCTCCAATACGTCCACCTGGCTGTTTCTAACATCCCTAATTACACAGCCTAAGCCTGTACATGCAATATTTGTAAAAGCTGCAAAGGAGAATGCGCTGACCACTATTTCAGTGATTTTCCTCCCTAACATTAGTATTTCAATAAAAAAAAATCACTTAATTTTCCATCTCCATTTTGCAACCAATACCATGAGGTCATTAGATACAGCATAGTTACCTCTCTATTCATGTGGAGTGGTATATAACCAGCCAGGTATGCTTCTTTCCTAGCTGGGCATCAGACAGCTGTTAGGAAACAGCATTCAGGTTAGTAAAACACTTCCCCCAAAGATTCTTGTTTGTGGTCCAGGCCACTCAGTGTTGGTGGCTCAAGCAGAATCAAGGTCAGACTGAAGTACTGAAGGGTGAAGTCAGGGTGCTCCTTGCTTGTTTGCTGTGAGAGACTGTGGGTGTGGTGTTTCATTTGGTGTTCAATGAGCATCTGAGTTCATTTAGATAGAAGGGATGTTCAAGAAGGGAAGGGCAACTGGCTGGAAGTCAGGACCCCTATTCCAGTTGGTAATTAGATGTCAAACAGCTTCTGTGAGCCCTGGATACCTCATTTACAAGATGATGGGTTTGCCTTAGACAGGAGTTCTTAGCCTTGGCTGCACATTAGATTCACTGGAGATTAAACCAATATCGACAGTTGGATCCCATCACCAGAAATTCTGACTTAATTGGCCTGGGGGGCGGGGTGGGATGCACACTCAAGAAAAATCTCATGTGTAGCCCTGATGGAGAGGCCAGCAGCTGATGTTTTAAGGTTTCTTGACCACTTGAGCTGTTTAATGTTTCTAACCAGTCCTCCTGGGGAGTTCGTTTTATCCAGATAATTTCTTTTTCACATAGGAGGAACATTGAGTGTCTCACAAGCAATCCCGCCTCACACTTACACCTATTTATAAGTGAACAAAGCCATACTTGATAGCAAAGATAGAAAACCCAATATATGCTAATAAATGAAAGGAAGGGTATGTAACATGTAACAGGTAGTTCCAAGGACTTTGAAAGTCCTTTCTGTCCCAAGAACTGGGTATAATTTGGTCTCTGCATCCAGATTTATTCCTTTCTCTTTCCCAGATCCAGTACTCACCAAGGACAAAGACTCAACATTAGGATGACTGCATGTAATTAAGCAGCCAATGGCCATGACACTACTGTACTCCAAGTCAGCCACAGTGAAGCCTACTCTTGGTGGAAAAGAGGCTCACGTGTACTTTGACACAGCACAGACAAGTCATTATCCCCAGTTGAGAAAGGAGCTGAGTCGCTTCAGTGTTTCTGTTCTTGTCACATAGTGATAATCTGACCAGCAAGCTTTCCCTGTGCTCTGGTCAACATTCCAACAGCCAGCAGCTGCATTCCGGTGCTTAAGGGCTTTGCCCTGGCCAGAGGAAGGCTGCTTACGTTCAGCCTGGAGTGTACTGACTTGACTTCCTCTCAAATAGGTAATCATGGAATTTACAAGCTCACAGGCCCATCAGGTATGGTGAGTCCGAGATGTGTGCTGTTAAGCCTCCACAAGGTACTGGCAGAGTTGTTGGCACCATGGTACCTTGTGGTGGTAATCTAATTGTACTGAAATGTGATTTTGATTGTATGTTAATAAATAAAGTTGCCAGGGGGTCAGAGCTATTAGAGCTATTAGAGTGTGGTGGTGGTGGCACACGCCTTTAATCCCATAGATCTCTGTGTGTTCAGGGATACAGCCAGCATTGGAGACATATGCCTTTAAGACCTAGGGGGCTGTACATTCAGACAGTGACGAGGCAGTCATGTGTTTGGGTTTACAACCAATGAGAAGGCAGAACAATAATACTATAAAAAAGACGTACAGACAGGAAGTAGCTCTCTTTCGGGAAGCTGGGACACCTCAGGCGGAAGGGTGAGATTTTAGCTCTGAGCTCTGACCTCTCGGCTTTCTCTTTCACATTGTTTCTGTGTTTCTTATTTAATAAGACGGTTGGATACATCTACAGTACATGGCTTAATAACATACCGTATTGGCTTCTTCTCCTCTGCCAATACTTGTGTTCATTTTCTTAATGGTGTTCCCTAAGTATTTGAGAATTAAAATTCTTGTTCTGGAATGTTGTCTCTGGCATTGCTTCTGGGAGACTCTGGCCTCTGAGAACCTGAGTGTTGGCTTTAACTAATGGTGGTGGTGGTGGTTGTGGTGGTGGTTGTGGTGGTGGTGGTTGTGGTGGTGGCAGCAGCAATGGTGATGATGACATAATATGGAAAAAAAGAAACAACAAGAAACAAGTTCATGGAAAAAGAGACAGGAGATGGATGAAGTTGCATAAAATAGATGGACAAAGAGGGAACAGGAATAAGTTGAATTCCAGTTACATTTCTAAATATAACAGCATATATATTTTATATTCATATATATATATATATTAAAAATATACTAAAAATGAGCTAACTCTAAGTCCAGGAGAGTTGCTATGTTCTTTCACTGAAAGCAGAGAAAACGACAGCAACCTCACTCTGTGTCAGGGTTTCCGCACTGATTCATGCCATATTGCCCCCTCCTCCTCCTCTCCTGGTCTCCAGTTTGTATACGATGTATCCGTGAGCCAGGTCAATCCACAGTTCCCTAACAGTGCTGCTCAAATTAATTTGCCTTCATTCTATGAATGACAAGATTGTTCTGTTTCAGAGTAGAAGACGGGCTTTGGATATGTGTGCTGCTTGGAGAAATCCTTTGGAAGCATACATTATAATGAGCTTTGTACCTGTTTTCAGCTTTGCTAATAAACACCATGTCTCTTCCTTGTCAACTGAGCAAAAGAAATTTCTCTTGTGATAATAAGACAACAACTCTATTCTGTCTTAAACAATCTATATTTAAATGACAGTGGAGCAGAATTTTAATGCAAATGTAATAAATTTGATGGGTCTTTCCTAGAGAAAGGGCACTAGAAGAGACCCAAACACCTAATGTCATTAAGCAGTGTCTGGTTGTGGAAAAGTCAACAGATAGAGAATCCCTCTAAGAAAATACTGCATTTGAATCAGCCAGTTGATTTATCTGATCAGCCTGAGAATGAATCTCACACCTCCCGAGAAAGCCCAGCTGAGGGCTGACAGGCAGCTAGAAGACAGCAGTCTACCATCCAGAAACTCCTCCAGTATGACAGCCTTGCTATCTGAGCATGCCACTTCATGCTGGTAAACAGAGCTGGGGTCAGATCACATGAAGTCTGAGAAAACATAACATACAGTCCGCCCTTCATATAAAGGTAATAAAAGCCGCTGAGATATATTAAAATTTAATCAGATCTGTGGTGCAGAAAGCTGATGAAACTGCTTTGTCCATAACAGAATGCAGGACAGAGAAGGAGGTTAGAGAAAGAGGGAAGGGGACAGTTGTTTGGGAGGAAGAAGGACTGAGTGAGCATGGAGGGGAGGCTCATGCTGTTCCTCTGCCTGTGGAGGGACATAGGGATCTGTAGCAGTCACTGCCTTGCTGAGCTGGGAGGGATGAGGAGCTGAATGTCCTTGCTGCACCCAAGGACAGTGGTACCTCTATGGCAGACAGGGGTCTACTTTAAGTCAATATATAGAATTAGGTACTCACTGTACCTAGGAAGACCCGTGATAGCTTAGAAGCCGAAATGTGAGCTATCCCCAAAGTTGACTTCATGGAATTGTACATCTAGGAAGCCTGTTCTTTAGTAGCTATATGTGCACCAAAACATCCATAAAGCAATGTCCATGGCAGTATCATCTGTAATAATTCCAAACTGCAAACAAGCCAATTGTCTATGAACAAGGAAATGATAAAATATGCTATGTATAACACAGTAATGAATACTGTATGATGTAAGTAGGTATATATGCTGAAATAAGAACATGAAATGTGAAGGAGCAGAGATTGCTCCATCACAAGACCTGAATGACTCTCCCAAACATAATGTTAGAGAAAGGAGACACAAGACGGCTTCCCTTCACAGAAGTTGTTTTTAGACTGTAAGATGACAGCAATACCAGCCTGAAAACTAGCAGGGAGAGGCGGTTGTGAAGGGCTAAGGTGACATTTTGATTAGTCAATGGTTATTTCTACCCCTGGATAGTGCTTGAACAAGCAACGTGTGCTTCATGAAAATTCATAGGCTTATGTTCCTGCCTCTTCGTCTGCTGTGAATCCTCCAAAACATTTCAAATGAACCAAACTCTTCTAAGTCCACAAAACTAGTTTTAACTGCAATAAAAGCCATATTTTTTTTTCTACCACTAACAAAAGGTTTAGTGCCAAATAGTGTGCGTTGAAGGGGAGGAAAAGAACTTCCCACACAGACAGAGGTTTTTACTGAGCATCTGAGCAGAGTCCTCACAACTCACGTGTTTGACTTCAAATGTCCCTGTAGCTGGGTGTGAAAGGAAGTGCAGCCTGAGCAGATGAGCTTTGAAATGCAGAGCGAGAGAAATGATTTAGCACACATTTATTATGTGCCAGGGTGGTGAGATGGCTTCTTAATTAAAAGTCCCTGCTGACAAGCTTGAGGACCCGAGTTCAATCCCAGGGACCCACATGGTAGAATCAAAGAAAGGGCTCCTCAGCTGTCCTCTGCCCTCCACATGTATGCTATGGCATGTACACATGTACACACGTGTGTGTGTGATTGTGTGTCAAGCAGTAAGACAGAAAATGAATATTTTTTTGTCAGCTAGCTATCTGAGAAATTATGAAACCAAGACTCAGAAAGTTTCAACTTGAACCCAAATCTGACTGTGTCTTAACATTTTCAGTGCCCCAGAGGCTGACATTGGGCAGGTGATGATCACATTCTTTTACAATTTAATCTCCTCCATGAGATGGAAAGGTTTGGATGATTTGCTCTGAATGTGGAACTAAGGAAGCAAGTGATTCCTTGTTTGAGTTAGGCAGGAAAAGCCAAGTCAGCGATCAAGCTGTTCTTTTTAGGGCTTGATTTTCCACCAATTCCAGCTTCGGGGAGCAAACATCTCCTTGGTGGCAGCATTCACAAACTTCCTGACCAGAAGAATCAGCACACAGAAACATTTTTATCAAATTCCCATTCCTGGATCCTCTGCACTGTCCTGAGTCACAGCGTGGAGGGCAGGGTCCTGGGACACAGTTGCTATGGTGATCCCTCAACTTTGGTGTTCTCTTGTGCTCAGGATCAATACCAGTTATGAAATAATCGACTCTGGGTTTCAGAAGACAGAGTCTATAGTCTTCCCAGAAAAACAACTTACCTTGACTCAAAACCAAGTCATCTCTCTCTAAATGCTATTCTGCAGGGACCTATACAGGACTAGAAATTTACCTTTAGGAAAAAAATCTGAAAATAATATCAATGGAAGAACTAGAGAATCAGTATGCCATTTCAAATCTACTTTCAAATATGTCTTAAACACAGCCTTTCTTTTTAGATTAAGAAAGTAGCACAGACCGACCAGTTTGTGTGCAATGTTGTGACGCTCATCTCCGTATAACAAACCATAGTCGCAGTTCAGTTCAGATCCGATGCTTTCAAGAACTAAAAGTGGAGGAGTATCTCAATCCATATTTATAACTTAAATGGCAGACTTGGGAAAGACAGAAAAGCAGATTCTGTCAATATTTTTCCAGAAAGTACTCAAAAACTTCTCCTTCATATCTGGTTAAGAAAAATAGTTCCACAAAATTGAAAACAGATGATGTGACATTCATACCAAAGTTGTTGTTATCTAATATTTTGGTGGGGTTTAGAGTTATGGGGTTAGGGACAATGTGATGGTCAAGAGGACAATGGAGGAGTTATAAAACCAAACCTCACAAAATTTCCACACTTTCCAAGTTTACCATAAAAGCACTATTTAGGGACTATACTATTGGGACATTTCTGGAAGTATGTAGTTAACACTCTGAGTCATAGCAAAAAGTGAATTCAAGTACATACAGAATAGCAATACATCATATTAAATAATAGCAACGGTAACAATCATAAAGTGCAGGATGAGTTGACAACAGGTATTAGCACACTGTTTACTCATAAGTGGGTCCAGAGGTTCTTAATAAAGATGAAGTTTCAAAGATGCTCACAAGCCAGAGGGGAACAGCTTCAGGATAATGAAGAGTATGGCATGGGTAGGCACAAGTGTTGAGAGAGGGCATCTCTTGAGAAGAAAAACGTTTGTTGGAGATGGCAACGGAGAAAAACAGCCTTTCCTGTGAGCTCAATCAGGGCAATGCCATACCCTCAAAGTCCACAGCTGTTCTGGCGGATGGGTATAAAGGTTACAAAGTTAAAACAGCCCATCACAGAGGCTGTTTTACAGTGTCCACAGGTGGAGTGAAGGGGGCCTGGGCTCTGGGATAGCTCCAATGTGAGAGACAAAGGAAGTATGCTAGAAGTTTCCAAGCCTGCCACGTCCTTCCAAACACAGGAAGATGAAACCCCCTGTAGCCATTCATTCCTGCCACACGATGTTCTCACTGAACTCCAGTTCTTATGAAAGGTACAACCACCAAGTACCCTCCCCCACAGGAGGAGTCCACTGGATATGTAATCAGGGGTCAGTTTGGGTGACCTTCTCCTTAACTCTGAGGAAAAGACTTCTTCCAACACTTCAGTCTGGGGCTCTTGTCAAAGCACTAAGTCCAAGTTGAGCAGCCAGGAATGATTTGGTTTAGATCAGGGACTGCATGAGGACACTCAAATTGGCTAAATCAATTAAATCATAAGTGTGGCCATCTCTTTCTGAGTCAAAAAATATAATACAAAGAGGGTGACAGTTATCTGAAGTGGGCTTGTAAACACACTGCTAATATAATGAAGTAGCACAGATTGAGCCCAAGCCAGTTCACACAGAACCCTTTGCTCAGCCTCAAGTCTTATAAGGAAGACTCATTCATGGTAAAATTCATTTACATATCATTAGAAAGAAAGTGTGCTTAAACACATGATTGCCCTGGTTTGAAAAATAAAATGCATTGTTCTCATTTGCAAATTTAGGTCACCTTTCACTAGGGAGGAGACACACCTTTAAAATAGCAATCATTTCTAGAGAACACACATATTTAATTCATATCCTCTAAGTAAGTTGGAGGCACTGAAGTCCTTCAAAAAGTGTTTAGGTAGAGCATATCTTGAAAATGTATAGGTAATGAATCTCCTACAAGACTTGTATTCAAACTGTGAATACAATGCCTTTGCCATATAAACAAAATGTGATTTTTCTAAAGTGCCCCTGACTTCAATCATCTAAAGAACTTTTAAAAGGAAATGTAAGTCCAGTGGGACTTTATGACCCTCATATTTAATCTGCTAATAGCATCATTTCAAGAGAAAAAAAATAGCAAAATACACAGTACAAGTGCATTTAAATCCATTCAACACATTTAGACTGTAAAAAATTAAAATATATTGTGTATTTTATTATGCACAACAGAGTCAAGGGCATCAGCCAGCTGACCTGATAATCCAATAAACTGTGTAGAAGGCATTTATGCCAAGAGCTCAGGGACAGCTTCACTGCGAGCTATTTAGCATCACAAACACACTTAGCAGAAGCTGCTCAAGGATGGCTGTCACCGGCGAGCATCTAGAGCACGAGCTGGCGGGTGCATAGGTTTGGGTTTAAAAGGGAGGCTTTTATGAGAGATTATAAATATTGATTTCACTGAAGGAGTCAGAGCGGTTTATAGGTGTGTGTACATAATGCCAACCTTTCCATTTATATCATTGGCCCAGTCCTCAGTGGGATCTAAATGTCAAAGTTTTTCAGGGCAATTTTGAAAGACCCTTTGGGAACCAATTTGGAGATTATTTCTTTCTTCTAGAAGGACTTGTGCTTTTGAGAATGCAAATAACGATATGTACAGAAGAGACCATTCTAATGTGTTTGCCGATTTTGATGGAGGCACCCTCTCATCCACGGGGAAGGCTGCTTCTCACTTAGGCCTCTGATGACTGCAAGTTGACAAGCCACAAGACCATGCACCAGGGGAAGGTTTTCAAAAAAACAAAAACAGAAAACAAACAAACAAACCAAAATACACCCCACATCCAAACCAAAGAAGAAGAATGAATGCCAGTGCACTCACTCATATTTACCTAGAAATATACCCACATAGTTCAATGTTCTTATGAACAGTGTACTAGATTCGATGTGACACACAATGCATTTTCCTCATGTCACGGCACTAAAGAACTGTGCCTTGCTTGCTACTGTAATTTGGTTATTTCTGACAGAAACAGTAAAGCTGGCACTATTTTCTAAACAATGAGAATCTCTGACAGCCTACATTTTTGTTAGATGAACTGTGAAAGTATGAATTCCATCAAACTCTATATGTAGCCCAAGACACACAGACATGTGCATACACACACACACACACACACACACACACACACACACACACACACACACACACACACGCCCATGCAAGCACACACGTGTAGAAGACTTCACTACAGGCAAGGGCAAACATATAATGATGTCAACATAGATAACTTCCCACAAACGAATTGACAGGGATCACTGGTCTTGCTTTAGAGACAGAATTATTCCTAGGAGAATTTGTTTTAAATACCTTACTTTGCCGAACTGGAGTTTCCCTGGTCATTCACAGACTTATGAATGAATGAAAGAAAGAAAATGATCAATTAGCATCATGTTAAGATGCAGTGTAGATAAGACAGATCTATTGTATTTTTTTGTGGGGCTGTAAAATAGAACAGCTGTCATAAAAACATGTTTGGAGTTTTTTTTTTTTTTTTTTATAAACTGAAGTGTAGAACATGATTCTGCAATGCTATGGCTAGTCTTTACCACAACAAGCTGAAACTGGTAAGCTAAAGTGACGTCTGGACTTCCATGTGGATTGCAGCAGTGTTCATGGTTGCCAAGTTACACCATCAGCCTAAGTGAACGGCAGTGATGAGAAAGGAAGGAAAGAACATGCTACACAGACAAAATGGTTGCTGTCTGGCCTTAAAAGGACAGAAACGTGGCCAATGGTGAAGCTGCGACTGGATCTTGAGAACACTGTGTTAAGTGGAATAAACAGGGCACAGAACAACAAAACCCAGCTGTGCATGGTTGCTCACACCTATAGTCCCAAGTCTTGGAAGGATGAAGCAGGGGAATTGCGTCAAGTTCAAGGCCAATCTGAGCTACACAGAGATTCCAGGGCAGCGTGGGCTGCAGAATAAGACCTTATTGTCTCAAATCCAAAATTTTAAAATATGCAAAGCAAAAAGACACATAGTGCATGTTCTCACTTAGGTTTGGGTTGTAAAGCAATCAGACTCAACAGAGAGTAGAGAGATGGTTAATGGGGAGGGGAAGCTGGGGGAAGGGGTGGTGGTCACAGACTACCTGAGGACTCTTATTCTTTAACTGAAATCTGCCACAGCATGGTTAATGCAGTTAATAAAAGCACAGTGCACATCTCAAAGCTGCTGAGAAAATTGCAAATGTTCTCACCACAAAACGGTTGAAACGAGTGATGTCTATAATACAGATTTAATCACTTCACATTGTATTCATAAGACATAGCATCATTTCATCCCATCAACATATACAACTATCAATTGTCAATTTGCAGTAAAAAATAAAGTTTAAGAATATAAGAAGTGGTCAGTTGGAGCTACTTTTTCACTTTGCACATGTGTGCCAGGTGCCTGAAATTTCTTTATAATAATAAATTCTATTTCTGCTCATCAAAGTCTAGGATTCATTTCTGATCATCACAAAACCAAATGGCTACACTGCTTTTTTTTGAATTCAGAACTTAGAAACATCCCCTGCAGACAGGCCTCCTTTGCTTAATTTTCACTTACCAGATTCATCTAAATCCTTCTTGGACTTGGATTTAATTTCTAGCTCAGGCTGCCTTTCAAGGTTATGAGTGTTGTGTTGTGAGTAAGCATGCATATTTCCTCTGGGTCACGACGGGCAGACTTCCTTCTCTTATGTTTCATAGACGTGTTTCTGTAGCCCTCCACACTGAGAGAGAGGCTGGACATTTGTGCTCAAGGAAGCACTGTCATTGCTATACAACTTCCTCACTTATGAAATCAGAATATTAAAATCAATGGTTGAAGCTGGCTTTAAGAAAGGCTCAGCTCTCATTGGCTGTTTTGAAGATGATGTGATGATAAATATGAGTGCTTAGTAGTTTGTCCTTTTTTCCCCCATTTTAAATATTTGGAAAATTCCCCAGAGATGGTCAAAGCATCTTCATGCAGAGTATTCACCTGACAGTTAACCTCCTGACAGCAAACCTCCTTTATTTCTTTATTTATAAGGTTTATTTCTGCTGTAGTTGTTCTTTCCTGTCTTTATTATTTCACTTTTCTCATCATTGAGCTTCTATACCTATGAGGTCTCATCACATTTTAATGCTATTTCACAATCCTTTGCTTTGTTTTCCTGAAAAGGCTTACATCTTTTTTTTTTTTTTGGTTTTTCGAGACAGGGTTTCCCTGTGTAGCTTTGCGCCTTTCCTGGAGCTCACTTGGTAGCCCAGGCTGGCCTCGAACTCACAGAGATCCGCCTGCCTCTGCCTCCCGAGTGCTGGGATTAAAGGCGTGCGCCACCACCGCCCGGCTTAAGGCTTACATCTTAAGAGAAGGTGAGATGGCCATTATTTTGAAATTAAGAAAGAAACAAGACGCTCATATTAACTCTGCCTAATTTTACAACTTAGGTAATTCTTGGTTGATTGGTAACCTTTAGAAAGGAATCTCTCTTGTAAGTAAAACTATGGGGAAATAACTCACTCATGATCTTAGTCTTGAGGTAATGTATGCTGCTCAAGTCTGAGCATTACTATACATCCTAACCAAACAAATTAGGAACTTCCAAATATTATCTCCCTTCTATTAACAACTTACATATTATCAAAATCAAAACGGGGTTAAGAGGAGAGAGGTTAACAACAGAATTAGCTATAGAAGCCTGTGACACTATTCTGTAGAAAGTTTCCTGTAGTCATATGAGATACATTCCTCTACCCTTATGATAAAGACCTTTTAACTGACTTTATCTTATGTGCCATCTATTAAATTGATTTTTAAAATTATCAGTTCTAATCTACTAAACAGTATGCAGCTGTGGATGAACTCTGAGTTCTTCATTATTCTTATACTAAAGTTTAGACACTGGATGAAACAAGTTGAAATATGCTCTAGTCAAGTCTGACTGCTTAGTATGACAATTTTATTAGACAGCTATATGGAAAGGTATCCATCAGGATGTCACTTGTAAAAGTAGGTATGACTTCTGGGGAAACATGTAGAAAAATAGTCAAAAGAGATTTGGAGAGCTGGAGAAGAATTGGCAAGATTGACAGCAATGAAAATTAGGATAAAGACTTAGGTAAAAGAAAACTAGAACATCATCTCTGGGTTGTTAAAGATTAGATTATAAATATATTATCTTAAATTAATTGATGGTCTCTCCATTTTATTACTTATGTTTAAACAATGTTAAGTATGTACACATTTTACAATACTAGATTATACTTCTATTTAAAAATCAATTAGATGTAATTTTGTAAATATAATTATTGCTAAGTGTACCAAGTTGGTTTTCTCATTATGAGAGATCAGACAAAGCTTCTACTTCTTACTCTGCTATCTCAGTGTCTGCCCTTGGTCCTCTTTCAACCTTGTGAGGCTCTCTGTAAAAGAATAAGTTTATTTTCAACCAGAAATAATAACTCAGGCAGACTTGAGGTTTTTTTGTATGCTTGTTGATTCATGTTACCTGATTCTTGAGATCCAGTTTGGGACATGGTCGACCTCCACTGTAAGGTTTCTCTTTTAGCCATTTAGATCGAATTCTCACTCCAATCCCACAAGACGAACTGCAAGAGCCCCAGCTGGACCAGTCACTCAGCTTGCAGTCAAATGGGCAGGGGATGACACATTCTTCTTGAACATAACCTGAAAGGAAGAGCTTTCAGTGAATACAGGAGAGCATCAGATACACTAGTCAAATTCTCTGCTTCCACCCTTACAGACTGGATTGCTCATCACTGTTGCCATGGTTTCTTCAACACATTTCCATTTGTAAAGAGAGCAAAGTTTGGAGAGACAGATAAATATGGTTCCACCTGCATCCAGTTTGTGTCAGTCTCTTTACTTCATTCTGAATGAAAGGAAGAGCCTAAGAAGGATGGGGGAAGTTCAGTGCAAACAATGTAATCATTTCCCCTCAGTGAGCCTTGTGTTCTCTACCCTCAAATTCTTCGATTCTCCATCTGGAATAGGTAGCACATGCAAGTGAGTCTTTCATTTGCCTGTTACCTGCAAGGTTTCACCAATAAAGACATTGATCTCTCTTCTAAGTGTTGCAACTTGAAGGTACAAGAAAGAAAGAGGGAAAATCACAGTACCATTGAAAGTAGAAAAACAGTAAACTGCTGCCTACTGAAAGGATATGCAAGACTGAAGAGCCATGGGCGAACTGGGGTGACGTGAGCCTCAGAAGTTCCAGCTTTGTTTGGTTATTCTTGCTCCTGTCTCTGGCAGTTCCTATTACAGCTGAATGCTCACCAGCTCCTGGGCTACTCAGGCCCTCGCCTGGCTTCCCCAGTGCCCACATGTCTGTCACAGGAGTTGCTCATCTCTTCCTTGAGGTTTTCTGAGCCTTACGTTTTGCACTCACGGTGTCCCTAGACCCCAGTACCTGGATCTACATTCTTAGGAATTCACTGGCCCCTGCCTGTGATGGGGCCACATTCTCAGCATTAGGTTTCAATGGCCACAGTGGAGGTAACTTACAGACATAATTCATGTGTCAGTTCAGTAGACTGATGTCAGTTAGTCAGAACGGAGATAAGCCTGGATGTACCTGACTCCCCAGATGCAAATTTTCAAAGGAAGACTGTTCCCTTTATGAACATGGAAATTATAAGTTCCCATGAAGATGAGCTTTGCTGACATCCTAGGGGAGCTCAGAGGAAAAGCTTCCCCTGACTGAGCCTGTGATGAAAGTTCAGCCCTGGACCATGCTTTACTTCTCCATGAGACCCTTAGACAGAGAGCAGGAAAGCAGGGTCCAGACTCCTAACCCGTGGAAACAGTGGCTTAAGAAAGGCTGCCTTTAGTTACAGTCACTGTGGAATTTGGTATACGGTAGTCAACACCCAAGGGATCTTCTAAGCTGAAAATCTCATATCACCTTCAAACATTCTGAAGATATGCTAGTAATCATCATCACTCTTATGTCAAAAATCATACATATTTCTGTTGAGCCATACATCCTTTGAAGGTCCCTAGTTCACATTGGGTCCCTGGAATGACCTGATACTTTTTTGACTTGTCTCTTTCTCCAATTGCTCTCTTTTTGTATATGTCAATCATTCTGAGAATAAGGTACTTTTCTTTTTTTCTTTATTAATAAAAAATTTTTATTCATTTTACATACCAGTCAAAGATCACCCTCTTCCCTCCTCCCGCCCCTCCAGTCTCCCGCTTCCAACCCTCCCCCATTCCTTCCTACAAGAAGGTAAGGCCTCCCATGGAGAGGTACATTTAGTAAAGGCAAGTCCAAGGCCTTCCCCCTGCCTCAAGGCTGTGTGAGGTGTCCCATCATAGGTAGTGGGCTCCAAAAAGCCAACTTGTGCACCAGGGGTGGGTTCTGATCCTACTGCCAGGGGGAGCCTTAAGCAGATCAAGTTACACAACTGTCTTGCTATGCAGAGGGCCTAGCCCAGTCCCATGCAGCCTCCACAGCTGTTGATCCGAATTTTGTGAGTTCCCACTAGTTTGGTTTGGTCGTCACTGCAGGTTTCCCTATCATGATCTTGATGCACTTGCTCATAGAATCCCTCTTCTCTCTCTTTGACTGGACTCTTGGAGCTCTGCCTGGTGTTTGGCTGTGGATCTCTGCATCTGCTTCCACCAGTTACTGGAGAAAAGCTCTATGGTGACAGTTAGGGCACTTTTCAAAATATAAAATGTCAATGTTGCTCATCTCTTTAAAGTCTAATGGTTTTCCAGTGGCTTCTTTTAGGAAAAGACTAAGTTACGTCACAAAGGCCAAAACAAAATAAGCTTTCTTATGAAGGTTCAAAGCAAAGGTCTGTGGCCTTGTCTATGGAACAGCTCCATCTGACCAAGGTGCACTGTGGACCAGGTCAGCCTTAATCACAAAAGGTGGAGGCCAGGAAGCTGCAGTCTTTACAGACCCCAGGGTGACTCTAATGCGGTGTCAGGCTGAGAACCACCTCTAGCTTGCTATTTCCTCTCTCCTTCCACCTCCTGTATCTTGAATTCTACCTTCACAAGGTCCTCCATCTCCAATACTAGGCACACCTTTTCTGATACAAAATAAGTTCTTTCCTAACAGGCTAGCATCCTTAGTGCTGACTTCAGCCTCTCTCCTCTTTATCACTGATCTTTTTTTTTTTTTTCCCAGAGTCCTTCTGCCATGCCAGAGGAGAAGCATTCAGACTTTGGTCAGCCCTGCTGTCTTCATTCTCTGTGCTTAAAACAGGACTACCATCAGAGTGAGGAAAGTGCTGGATTAGTACTGAGGACGCCTCATCATGTACTCTGTCTTAGTCTAGTACTCCAAATGCCTGGGAATTTTGAATTTTCTTCTCATTTGATGTCTTAGCTAGGGTTTACTATTGCAGCGAAGAGACACCATGCCAGAGCATCTCTAATTAAGAAAACATTTAATTGAGGGGTTTGCTTACAGTTTCAGAGGTGCAGTCAGTTATTGTCATGGTAGCAGGCAGAGGTAGTGCTGGAGCTGAGAGCGCAATAGGAAATCCACTGAGTATCACACTGAGGGAAGCTTGAGAAAAAGCGACCTCAAAGCCAGGGGCACACTTTGTCTAACAAGGCCACTCCTTCTAATAGTGTTACTCCCTTTTGGTGGGGCATTTTCTTTCAAACTGCCACATTCCACTCCCTGGCACCCAAAGACTTATAGCTATCTATCTATCTATCTATCTATCTATCTATCTATCTATCTATCTATCTATCTATCTATCTATCTATCTATCTATCTATCTAATGCAAAAAATTCATTCAGTGTAACTTCAAATGTCCCCATAGTCTATCACAGTCTCAACAATGTTTAAAAGTCCAAAGTCTCTTCTGAGACAAATGGCAATCTTATAACTGTAATCATCTGTAAAAGTCAAAATCAAAAAGCAGCTCACATACTTCCAACATATAATGGCACAGGATATATATTACTATTCTAAAACACAGGGAAGGGAGCAAAATGAGGAAATGCTGGACCAAAGAAAGACTGAAAACCAGCTGGGTTGCTCCAGACTCTGCATACCAATTACATACTAATCAAAGATCACCCTCTTCCCTCCTCCCGCCCCTCCCGCCTCCCCCTCCCAACCCACCTCCCATTCCCTTCTACAAGAAGGTAAGGCCTCCCATGGGGAGATACATTTAGTAAAGGCAAGTCCAAGCCCCTCCCCCTGCCTCAAGGCTGTGTAAAGCATCCCATCATAGGCAGTGGGCTCCAAAAAGCCTGCTCATGCACCAGGGATAGATTCTGATGTCTGATGTCAAAATGCTGTCCGCATCTCCAACTCTACTCGTCTTTGTTGACTGCAACACACTTCTTTCTCTTGGGCTGGTCCCACTCCCTGTTAGCAGCTCTCCTCGGCAGGTATCCCATGACCCTGGCATCTCTAACATCTTGGGTTCTCCAGTGCAATCCAGGAGGCAACTTCATAGCTTCATAACATGGCCTCTCTACTAGGCCACCATTCAGAGACCCCCACAACACATGCCTAGCCTCAGTGAATGTCCTTAGGCCTGGAGGCAACTTCTATAACCTATTTCTTTATCCTTAACTATAAAGCCAGAACCACATAGATGAAGCTGCCAAATTTTGTTGCTCACTGGGACTGGACCATGGCCCCCTTGTTTAATTGTATCTTCAACAGCTTTCTGTTTTCTTTTACTGCCTAAGCTTGACTGTCCTTGAACTTGCTCTTTAGACCAGGCTGGCCTCAAATTCAGAGATCTCTCTGTCTCTGCCTTCCCAGTGCTAGGGACTAAAGGCATGCATCACCACACCTGTCTCTGAACTTTTCCTTTCCATAAGGAAACTTAGCTGGGTGAGATCTTGCCCTGAGGTCATCACTCCCTTTATTCCATTTCTAAATCTGTTTATCTCCTTGAGCATAGGAATTAGCTCCATTCCACTTCCTGATGCTCCTTCTCTCCTCAAAATGTACTTTTAAAAATTTACCTTGCTCAGCTTGCTACTTTCTATTATAAATCTTCATCAGATTTACCGCTAATATCCATATAGCAGAGTCTATACTAGACTGTTTTGAGATTTCTTCTGCCTCAGACTCTTAGGACAAGGCAAAAGACAGCTACTTTTTTTCATCAAAATATCACAAGAATGATCTCTAGGCAATGTACTAAAATTCTTCTCTGAAACCTCTTGAGTGAGCCTTCAGTAGTTCAAATAACCCTTAGCACCTCGGTCTTCCATGCTCCTACTAGTTTGGCCCATTCAGCAGTGCTTAAAGCTTTCCACTGCTTCCATAACCCAAAGTTCCAAAGTCCAAATTCCTCTAAACAAAAAGCATGGTTAGGCCTATCACAGCAATACCCCAATCCCTGGTACCAATCTCTGTCTTAGTTAGGGTTTACTATTGCTCTGAAGAGACACCATGACCATGGCAACTCTAATAAAGAAAACATTTAATTGAGGGGGCTCGCTTATAGTTCAGAGATTCAGTCCATCATGGCGGGAAGCATGGCAGCATGCAGGGAGAGGTGGTGCTGGAGCTCAGACTTCTACATCTTGCAGGCAACAGGAAGTCAACTGATTGTCATATTGAGGGAAACTTGAGAAAAAGAGACCTTTAAGCCTGCCCCCACAGTGACATACTTTGGCCCATAATGCCACATCTCCTAATAGTGCCACTTGCTTTGGGGACCACTTTCTTTCAAGTCACCATATTCATAACAGACCTTTCAAACCTTCTCCATTTGCTTTTCACTTAAGGAATTACTTCTTCCATCCTGGAAACAACAGAAAGACTGGAGCAGAATGCCTTCAATTTCCTATGATCTCATCTATCCACAATCCCAACCTTTTACTTCTTTCTTCATATTCAAATGGAAAGGCACTCACTTTACTATAGAAAGCACATTCTTCAAACCATACCTGAACCTGATTTCTCCAGGTCTTTGGGCTCTTCAAACACCTCCATCTCCTGGATCTTTCTTCCTCTCCTCTCTCTCCACATAACCTCCATTTTTTCATTTTTCTTTTTCTTTCCCCCCTCTCTCTCCACCTCCCTCTTTTCCTCTCCCTCTATCTTCCCATCTTTGTCTTTCTCTCCTTATTTTTCTCCTTCTCTCTCATTTTATTCATATGATTGTAATTACCTTACAATATTATTAGAATGGCTTGAAGTTATTTGTACAATACTTATCAATAAATGCACATATCACATTTCCTGATGACAGAAAAATTCCTCTGGAGTTGGAATAAAAAAGCTTTCATTAAGAATGTAAAAGAGAGGTCCCCAGAAATCCACAAAGATACCTCCACTGTAGACTACTGGCAATGGTCGAGAGAGTACCTGAGCTGATCTACTCTGGTGATTAGATGGCTGAACACCCTGGCTGTCATGATAGAACTCTCATCCAGTGTCTGATGGAAGCAGATGCAGAGATCCACAGCTGAGCCCCAGGTGGAGCTCCAGGAGCCCAATCAGTAAGACAGAAGAGGGATTGTGTGAGCGAGAGATATTGAGACCATGATTGAAAAAGCACAGGGACAAATAGCCAAACTAATGGAAACGCATGAACTGTGAACCAGTGGTTGAGGAGCCCCTGTGGAACTGGACTGGGTCCTCTGGATAAATGGGACAGTTGATAAGCTTGACTGTTTAGGAGGCCCCCAGGCAGTGGAGCCTGGACCTGTCCTTGGTGCATGGGTTGACTTTTTGGAGCCTGGGGCCTATGCTGAGACACTTTGTCCAGTCTTGGTGTAGGGAGAAGGGGACTGGACCTGCCTTGGCTGAGTCTGCCAGGCTGGGCTGACTCCCTAAGGGGAGACCTTGCCTTGGAGGAAGTGGGAGTGGGGGGTAGATTGGGGGGGAAGTTTGGGGAGTGGGAGGAGGAAGGATGGGGGAATCTGTGGCTGATATGTGAATTTAAGTTAATTATAAAATAAAAAAAGAATGTAAAAAATAATTTTTGCTGTTTAATAGCCTTAATTCTGTAGTCATTTGAAGGATATAGTTACCTTTCCTAGAATTTGACAATTAACCTAAAATTTTTCTTTCAGGATAAAGATAACTTCACCTATTCCCAGCAGGAAGCAATTTTAAGAATACGACGCCCACATTCCCAAAGAGGTGGTGTGGGGTGGGTGGTTTTTTGGTCCTTTTGATGGGTTTTGGGTCTGGGATAATTTTCATTGTTTAGGGGGGTTGGTTAAAAGTTGTTGTCAAGGGTTAGGAAAAAGGCTAAGCAAAGGAGATTAGATTTAAGGTTCTTGTTTAAAAAAAGAAAGAAAGAAAAGAAAAAGACAATTACTAGTTTTAAATACTTTACATTGGATTGGATTGTTTTATATTGTATACAAATTTGAAACTGATATTGTTAGAAAATGCTATATGTATATTTCTAATTGTATTTATACCATTCATTTAACAATGTAATGCAATTTTCTGATCTTTGAACGTTACTATTACCAACTATTAGGATATAAAGAAATGAAAGTTAGTAGTTAGACATTACAATAGAACTTGTAGTCATATTAGATATGTTTTAAAAATAGAGCAGATATATTTTATACAGGTCATCTTCAAACCCTTCAAAGATCTACCGAATATGGCATTTAAAATGTTTTAATAACTTAGGAAATTTTTCTTTTTTGAGACATGTCGGCTCCTGGCAGTACCAATCTACTTCAGAGAAAATATGGGCATTGAAGAAACTGCATATGGAGTTAACTTTCATTGTGGCAAAAGTTAGCCACTGGACAACCAAGTATCCTCGAATCAACAGGACAAAATGGACAGACAGAACATGAAACAAAGAACTACTGATTCTTGCCAAAACAAGTGTGGTTATGGCTTTATCAAAAGGCATCTTCTGAGGCCAGGACAATATGGCACCATCCCTGAAGTGGCCTTTGCAATCTGGAAAAGGTACAGTGCCCTTTTCTTCAAAGGCAGCTGAACAGGCAGTGGGCCGATGGCTTCTGTTGTGCAATGGAACAGCAGCTGAAACAGTTATTCTTGAAGAGTAACTAAGCTCACACCTCTCAATAGTAGACTTGCATTTAATAGAGGGGTGTGGAGAAGAAGGGGATGCTGAGATGAAGCCATATATACACAGACAAGAAGAATGGACAGCTGAATTCAAAAACCGTCAACAATTTCCAGAATTTAAAATCCTGAATCATGACATGACACTAGTGGAATTCAGGTGTTTCTGGTACATGGACTGCTCTCACCCAATGTGAGGTTGAACTGTTGACCTTGTGTACATCCTACTTCACAAATGAGTCTGTCAGATATGCTAAGCCTATAGAATGAAGATGATGCCCCAACACTGCGGAGAAACCTCAGGTGACTGTCCAGGCAGCTGGCTGTTTCTGTCAACTCACAAATTTTTTGGAAGTTGCTTGCATGCACTTCCTGTTTTTATTTTTTGTTAGCTAATATTATTTCCTTCTTGGGTTTCTGAGGGAGTTGAAGATTAGTTAGTTATAGTTGAAGATTAGTTAGTTATAGTTGAAGATTAGTTAGTTATAGTTGAAGATTAATTAAGATAGAAAGTGAATTAGAAGCCGGGCGGTGGTGGCGCAGGCCTTTAATCCCAGCACTCGGGAGGCAGAGCCAGGTGGATCTCTGTGAGTTCGAGGCCAGCCTGGACTACCAAGTGAGTCCCAGGAAAGGCGCAAAGCTACACAGAGAAACCCTGTCTCGAAAAACCAAAAAAAAAAAAGAAAGTGAATTAGATACATTTTGGACTTACTAAAATAGGATAGATAAAGGAATTATTTTCTCTGATTTGTCAAATACAAATGGACTAGACATTGTTTAGGTATTTATTACTTGTACATATTGTATATAGTTATTGTACTTTTGTATATAGTTTTTCTCATGTTAGTTATAACCTTTTGCTTTTTTCTTTTTATTAAAATAGAAAAGGAGAAATACGGTGGTATTTTATTTGTACTGAAATGTGTTTTTAATTGTATGTTAATAAATAAAGTTGCCTGGGGGTCAGAGCTATTAGAGCCATAGCAAGAGCATGGCGGTGGTGGTGTATGCCTTTAATCCCAGCACTTGGTAGAAGAATTAGCTAGATCTTTGTGTGTTCAGGGATACAGCCAGCATTGAAGACACACACCTTTAAGACCTGGAGGGCTGTACATACAGGCAGTGCCGAGGCAGTCACATGTTTGGGTTTATAACCAATGAGAAGGCAGAACAGAAAGACTATGTAAAGACATACACACAGTAAGTAGGTCTCTTACGGAGAGCTAGGAGCACTGCAGGAGGAAGGGTAAGATTTTAGCTCTGAGCTCTGACCTCTTGGCTTTCTCTTTTACATTGATTCTGTGTTTCTTATTTAATAAGATGGTTGGTTACATCTACAGTCATTTCTAATGTGTTTTTATAATCAACCAAATATTAGCAACATAGGCAATGTTACACCAAGTATTAAAGAGGTGCCACATACACTATATATAATTTTACAGAAAAAGCAAGTCACAAAATAACTTCATTGGCCACCAAGTAAAAAGAATAGGATAGGAAATTAGCATTTATTCTCATGGCATATAGACTTCAAATATGCAAATATGAATGTCCAGAGTTTTTCACATAAACATTAAATATTTGAGTATGTATGTAAGTCCTATTTTAAGGCACATTTTCAACTAGACAGCCTTATAATTGAGTGAGACTCTAAATTATCTTCATCTGGGCTGCACAATGAAGGACTTTAATCAGCCAGCCTCGAGCAGCTGTTTTTGTACTCTTCACATGATAAGAGATAAACCCAGAGGATCTTCATGAAAGTCAAAGTTATAAATTCAATGAACATAAAATAATTTTGAAATTCAGCAAGACTAAGCAATAGCGACATTTATTTTTCAAGAAAATTTCCATGCCGGAGTATACCCCAAGGGGAAGTCCATAGTGAAAACAATTAATAACTGCATATTCTCATGCCTGACTCATAATTTAAAAGATTAGTTTCATCCTCACACTTAATGCATACAGATTTTTGGCAATGAAGTATGATGAGATATAACTATCACAATGGCAACCTACATGGGAATTCTAATAGCTAACAGTTGCAACCATACAAATGTTTTTAAAACTAATTTTTATAGACTATATGACAGAATAGCTGTTTCCTTCTAGATAATACCTTACTGGCAGAATTTGTATTTCTAAAGCCAATTTCTGTGAAAGAAAAATTTACCAAAACTGTATTTTCTACCAGAAGTCATATGCAGAACACATTACTTGGACCACTGACTGGCCTAGGGAAAGCTTGCAGCTAGCTCTATTTCACTAATCTGCCCAAATGTAAAATTTGATGTGAAGTAATCAGCACAGAATTATCTGTGCACCATGCAATCAATTTTTAAACAATCTACATGGCACATATAACAAGTGAGCTAAGCAGCTTATGATGGATGAGGATGTATGGGCGAGGAGCCTTTATCATCATCTCCACACATGATGATATTAGAGGTATTTGTTCAATGACATACCAGAGACACAGAATAGAATGGCTAGACCTTTGTCACCAATCCCCAAACCTCCTCACTAACGTGCATCAGGACGAACAGTTCTAAATGAGATGGTCTCTTTAAGGCAACCACTTCCCAGACTTTTGCCTTGTGCGCTTCACTTCCTTCCCTAACACGTTTTCTCCCATTAAGATCTTGTTTTGGAGGATGTGAGAGAGGAAAATATTGATGATATGAAGGTTAATACAACAACCCAGATCAATTCATTCACGTTCTCTCACTCTGTAAAGCAGCAGCGACGAATGTCGGATTAGGCAGTTCATGTTTTGTATTCACTGTTTCTGTGCTCAAATTATCAAAATAGGAAATGGAAAATGTTCTCAAAATGCTAAATAATGTAAGATCTGGGACAATCACAAGTTAAAAATCATATCATACTCTCATTTCCCTGTTTTAAAGATTTGCTGTTTTAATTTCACATTTTAATACTTCTAGGTTTGTTATTTTATTGACTTAGTAAAAATGTACCATGCTAAAACCACACTGGACTCTTTAAGGGATATTTTCATCAGAACTGGGAAAAATTATTATAGATATGTTTTAATGTTCATCTAGAAAGACAACTAAAAGGAAGTTAGAGCAATATTTCCATTGTCTTACACTGGCACTAAGCGTTTTAGAAGAACAGCTATGGTAGATGCAGAAATACTGCTCAGACCCAGCAGGGATGCAGTATGCTCTGTAGAGCTTCTGCTTTCACTGTGGCATGCTGTATCAAGGGGAGCTGCCTGATCTCAAAGATTGTTCCAGCACGTTTGCTCGGGTCACTAAGATGCTAGACAGGGCACAATTGGAATTGCCCAAATAATTGCCAATCTCCTCTTTTGAAAAATTTAAAATATTAAAATATTTTTTGAAAATACTATCATTTAACAGGAAAGCATTTTTACTCAGTTATGTAAGCATCGATGATATTGCAACATGCAAATATTTTTCTGAATAGAACTCCATTAACTCAGAAAACAGTAACAGTAGTTACTAAGTAGGTTTGGGCCAAATTTAAAAACTTTCTGCACAGCAAAAGATACATGGGATGAATAGACAGACTTAAAAATGGGATGGCTTTTTAACAGCTATTTGCTGTTTTAACAGCTATTTATATAAAATGGTACACAGAAATTTAAAAATTCAAAACCAAAGGATGAATAATATAATCAATTATTTGGCACATGATTGAACAGAGTTCTTGAACTAATTACACATGACCTACAGTTACTTAAAAATATCTTTAGAATTTTTTACATTGTGGAACTGCAAATCTAATATCTAGAGATTCTACATCATTCCAGTCAGAATCAATAAAAAAATTGCTAGCGGAGAATGCATTTGTACTGTTGTGGGAATGTAAAATGTCCAGGCAACATGGACATCACAGTGGAATGGCAACCCTTCTAATTAAACCACACACAAGACTAAAGTAAGACCCACTCACACCACTCCAAGGCATACACCCAGAGGAATAAAAAGCCAGCCTAGAAATGCCTACATGTCCATGTTTATGGCAGCACTATTTCCAAGGACCAAGATAGGGAAGCAGTCTAAGTGATCCCCAAGAGACAAACAGACAAAGTGTGCTGTATACACATGGAATACAATTTACCCAAGAAGAAAGAGTGCATGTCACTCCCAGGTAAATGGAAGAGCTGGAAACCACAACATAAAATACACCAGACTCAGAAAGGTAAGGACCTTGCCTGTTCTCTTTCGAGAAATGTAGAGAAAACAAATGGATCAGAATATACATACAAATAAACAATGGAAAAATAGAAAGGGACTCTTAAAGAAAAGGAAAGACCTTCCAGACAAGACAATGATAGGGAGGGTGGATGATACCAAAGTAAATTATAAAAATATGGAGATTCATAGTAAATTGCATCATTTTGTGCAATTAACACATATTAATAAAAATGAAAATAATGTGCTTCAAATACTAAAGTAACTAATTGCATTCTAAACTTATTATGATATCTGAAACGTTGCTATATTTTTTCTTTTTCTTTTCTTTTAACTTTCTTTTTATTTATATTTTGTGTCTTTCACATCATGCATCTTGATCCCATTCGTTTCCAGTCCCTGTGTATCCACCCTCTGCCCTTGCAGCACACCCCCTCCCCCAATTAAAATTTAAGAGAAAAAAGAAAAAGAAAAAAATCTCATCATGGAAGATATAGTGTGACACAGTGAGTCACATAGTAAACCCTTTTATCCATAAATCTTTACTTACAAGTGTAAGTAAAGATATGGCCTCTGGTTTCTGCTAAGCTATGGATGTTGCGCCCTCACTGGGACTCCTCTTGGTTATCCTGCTGTTGCCCTGTGTTGGGGAAACCTGTAGCTTTGGGTCTGGGTCTGAAGGACTGATTCCTTCACGTGCTCAAGCAGATCACAGATGGGGTGGATATTGGGATGGGCCAACCCAATAACCCTGGTTCTGGGCTTGGGTAGTGGTAGGGGTGGTCAGTGTGCTAACGGCTAACATTCCCTTGTCTTCACCACCAGGGGGAGCTCTCCTGCATTGCTTTGGCAAGCTCCCCTTTTGCAGTGATGAAGGAAGGACGGGCAAAGGACAGTTCTGCTTTCATGTCCTCAGAGTAGGATCTTCCATACCTACACCTTCAGAACCAGCTCTGCTGTGTTGCCCAGACATGGCATAGGGGCCACTACCCCAAGTCCTGCAGCAGATGAAGGGCGAGCCTAGCTCTCCAGTTCTTAATACCTTAGGGCCAGCTCTCCTACCTACCTCAGGTATTTATTGGGAAGTGGGGAGGGCAGACATCTGTCTCCTGCCCATGCCGTCATATGACAGGAGAGTAATGGGGACAGCTCTTCCATGCTCTCAATATCAGGGATGGCTCACCCAGGCCTCTGCCAATGGGCTTGGCTCTATCGTGCTTCCCTGTGCAAGGTTCAGGACCTGCTCTCTTGAGTGTTGCAGATGGTGGTGGGCAGGGGCAGCTCTTCTGCCTTTCTGACCTCAAGGCCGGCTCTCCCATCTGCCTCAGGCATCTCTCCCTGCCCATGCCACCACATGACAGATGAGTTATGGGGACCGTGCTCCCATGCTCACCACTTTGGAAATACTGCTATTTTAAAAACCCCACAAAGTTCAAATAATATACTGACCAGTGTTCTACTAGATTCCATAAGACTCAAATATTGCAAAGCATCCTTATTAAATACTTTGCATCTACCAGAAAATCATTTATATGAGAATCGTTTTCTTTAATTAAAAATAGAATTCAATTTATGAGTGTACTTTAGGTGCAGATTAATTACTTGCAGATGTTTAGACCAAGAGCTTTCTGGTAAGGATTTAAACTTCCATCAGGAGTAGAAAAGAACCCAGGGCCCAGACTTGACTGAAATTTCCAACTAACCATCAGGAAGAGCAAGAGGTAGTAGAGGCCAGCTGTGAGACGGTTATCCACACATGACATGGCGGTTGGGCACGTGAACTCACAGAGGCTCTGGTTGCCCACATAAGATTGGCAGAAGATCAAGCCTGTCAACCTGCTAACATAGAGGGGGGAGGAACATGTGAGACCCTCTCCTTAGTTCAGTTGCTCTTGGCAATTGGTAGCGGTTAAGGGAGCGAGTGTTATTTTCTTTCATGGATGTGACTTGGGGTAGGTTGTCCGTGTACTAGTCACCGAATAGCCCTATACTCATGCATGGACTGGTGACTCCAACCGGACTCTGTGGGTCAGAAATAGGCCAGGAAACAAAGAGGGAAATTGGTGGTGAGGTTCTGGAAAGAGTTGGAGGGGAGAGAGTGAGAGGTGGATTTGATAAAATACATTCGTGTATGAAATTCACAAGCAATAAAGTAAAAACAAAGACAAGTGACTTTTCAAAGTGAACAATACATTTGTAAAGGTCCTACAGTTCCTGAATGTTCCCTTTAGTGCTATAGTGGTAAGGTGTGAAATTATGCTACTATTGAGGTTAATTACTATCAGAAGGAACAATTCTTAGAAATGAAGAAAAATTGGTAATATTTTCAGAAACTTAGATCATATGACACAAATTCTGTGATGATTTGAGGCAACATGAATAGATGCCAGCTTTAATTTCCTACTTTTCATGTGAAAAATACTTCGTATGGTAGATACAGGGCTTTGACTTAATTTCTGGGTCTGGTTAATGTGCTATAACTAAATGTCTTGGGTGTCAATTTAATATAACACCATAAGGAACTGATCTTTTAAATTGAATCATCCAGGCAATTTAATCAAGACAGTATCACCAGTTGTTCATATAGACAGAGTTTCGACAGTAACTCCCTGTGCCAATTTCCTCCAGGCAGAGAAAAGAGACATTTTTTTTCTTAGAAGATATTGAGGATATTAGGGAGAAAATGGAACACTAGACACAGAATAATCAGAACGGTTAGGACTGTACATATACCCACAGTTTCTCTCATTACTGCAAATAAGTGCTGTTAAAATTAAAGTGACTGAATGGCTAGGCACATAATAAACTCGGCCTCAGCAGCACGGAACGACCCACAGTTTGTTGACAAGGCAATATTCCCGAGTGATTCTTGGAACTGTGGCTGCAGCCTGTGTCCTCTCACCCTCTCATCACACCTCACTGCTTGAGAGAGCTGCATGGGGAGCTACACTCTGTGCTCTAAACTTCCTGTTTCCTTTGCAATCTCTAGAAGCTGACCTCTGCGCACATCTCCTATTCATCAGGCTCTTCCTTATCTATCTCAGGTTCTAATCCAGCATACAGCCTAATATCCTACTTCCTGCCCCTGACTCTGGGTTTGACCTTACTATTACCTGCTTCAACCAGTTAAATGTGAACAGAAGGGAAGCAAGCTTCAGGGCTGGAGCACAACTGATCTTTGGTTTCCCCTTACCACAGGGACGGGAAATGTACCAGACAGCATCTGCTTATTCTTCCTGGGGGCCGGGAGCAAAGGTGATTGGAGCAGAGGTCCAAGACCACTCAGATAGACAAGGACAGCACGTGACCTGTGACTCTTGGCCACTGGGCACTGAGATTAGGAACTTGTTTCTTTTGTTCACTGAATGTACCTTATTTGGACCTCAAGAGCTAGCCTTGGCACAGAAGGGTGGTGTTCAGCCGGTAAGAAGAGTACGTGGGACAAATGCCTGGAGTATTTTGGGAATCGAGGCTACCTCATCAGAAAATAAGACTGTGCTGTGTCAGCTGTTAGCACAGTCTGAACAGCAGCACCCACAACAGGGAAAGTGACTTTGCAGAAGTTGAGTCTATATATATGTTTCAGGAGCATTCATAATTTATTATTTAAAAAAAAAAACGAACCAGCAATACGGATAATAAATCAGGTCTAACCTTATGTGATCTGAGATAAAATATTAAACCTTAATATTTGAGCTCCCTTGTGATAAGACAAAAATATAACAATACTTCCCCTTTGTAACGCCCTATAATGCTGTAAGGTCAAAAATATAATAAGTAGAACATTGTGGAAAAAGATTACCCTGAACTATAAATGACATAGTAATATCTTACCACTACTTAACTCTATATGGTAAAGTAAAACTAGTCTTTCTTTATCATGTTTGTGGTAGTAATGATTGATAGAGAATATAATTCCGAAAAGATATTTTAGCACAGAGATTATGGGATAATAATTTTCAAATTTGGATGTCATTTCTCATTGCAGATCATTTCCATGTAAATTAAATCTGGGATAACATTGACACATGAGGGATGCTACCTTGGGTCAGTAAATCAGTTGTAGATTGATGTTATCTCACTCTTTCCAGATCTGCTACCAACCAAGGTCAAGCATTCATTACCTCCCAGTTGGACTGCCATCACATTCTCTTTACTGGACTTCAGGCCTCAAATTTCCTTCTTTTAATCCAGTTGATGTCTGACCCGCTGCCATATTAATATCCATAAAACAAAACTTTAAACACACCACAGTTTCCCTTAAAATAAATAGCTTTTATTACATGGCAGAGTTCTGATGACTAGATGGAATTCCACTTTAAATAAGGAATGTGGAAATCAGCCCTGCATGTCCACTAGTCAACACAGAAGTATTTAGAAGAAGAATTTCAGTTTGATCACATGCATAGGTTTGTCTAAATCAGTGAGGGGCCACTCTGGGAAGTCATAGTACAAGGCTTAGAAAAATGATTAAAAATGTTGACATTAGTTTGGGTATGTATACACATATACACACATACACATACACACATGAACACATACACACATAAACACATGCATATACACATATTCATACACGCATTAAGTGCATATATGCAACATATACATGCACACAAACACCTATGTACCATGTACACACATAAATATGCAGACATATGTACATACACACACACACACACACACACACACACACACACACACACTCATTAGGTACCAGGCTGTTGGATTAAAGTGTGTGAGTGATGATAAAATATTGCTCACAATATTCCTTACCTATTTGTGACATGTACACATAGCTATTATTCACTCTATTGGAAAGAGGGCTTCACAATGGCCAATGGATGTGTTCTTACAGAGCACTTGACTCCCAGCTCCAAGGCAGCTGTGATGATATAACCTCATGCCAGGGACGCAGCCATAACTGATCACGGAAAGGAACTTCTCTTCTTTCTCTCTTTATTTCCTTGGCCCTTAGATGCACTGTGACCTGAGTCTAGTTGCTATATTTGGCCAACACTATGAACTCATTTATTGGCCTCCTGCTTGGTTATCTGCTTCCTTCTTTACATATTCATATATTTATTTTGAGGCCCTGGATTTATAATTCAATGATTCCATATGAAAATAAAGATTTCTGATTTCCATTGGAAATATGGGTAACTGAGGACATGGGGATATTTTGTCTAGTATGGTCAACATCATTCAGAGATGACTAGCAGGTCTTGTGTAAATGATGACTTTTTTCTCAAAAAAAAACAAACTTATTAGCCACATGAAAAGGCACATAAAAGTGAGGCTTTATCTGAGTGGGTAAAGTGGAAGACATGAGACCTACCCAGTCCAGCTGATTACCATAGATCATAGGAAGAAACTCAGGAGGAGATCAGCTGGGCACTTCATCTAGTCTGATCTGATATCCCTAGGAGAAGTGAGGCTATGCCTTGTTGGAACTAAGTATATTGGCTATGAAGATTATTTAACTGTGTTTTTTTTTTTCAAAAGACAAAATTTTAAGTTTGGCCTGATGTCACAACCCTATAATTTTAGCTACACAGTAGGCTGAGGCAGGAGGATTATTGAGTTCATGCCCTGCCTGGGCTAGTGATTTTAAGGCCAGCTTGAGAAACTGAGTAAGACAATTTGCTGTCTCAAACATAGAACTAAAAATAAGTTATGAAAGTAGATTCATCTGACTATGATTTGACAGAGGATCCCACGAGTACAAGTATAATTTGAATGGACTTCTGCTGCTTCAGGCCCTGCACACTAAATGGGATACCAACATCAAAGGGAATTCCCAGAGCTGGTAAGAGGAGGTGTCTCAGATCCCAAGGACAGCATGGGTATACAGAACATACTTGTCCAAAAACCAGAGCCCAGTTCACAACCTGGAAAGGCATCAAGAAATGGACTTCCAAGATGAGATTCCATTCAAAAAGTATTTTTCTAGACTATTAGGTCATCCTGATTCATGAACAATGAAAGAAGTTATTATAAATTCTGAATTGTGGGTTACATGATGAAGAAAATTCACCTCCAAAAGCTTGCTTTTGCTGAAGAATTGTGTCTTTCACTGAGGTAATGCAGAAATCAATGTACTGGAATGAATTTGTAGTACATTAACTTCTTGCAAGTTACTGTAAAAACTTTTGAACTCTTGCCAAGGTGCACAATTAAGTACAACTTCTGTTCTTGATTTATATTCATTGGTAACAGTGAATTTGTTTCACTTACCAATAAATTTGTTTCCTAATGGATTATACATTATCTGCAGATTTACATTTTAGGCTTCCCTTGTCTTCACTTGACAGATATCCTATGCTTTTACTTGGTGATATTTAATGATGCATCTCTTACAGGAATAAAAAAAAGCTCAGCTGTTTAAATTTATTTACCTAAAATTTATTTAACTTATTCTCCGAGAAAATGTAGACAGTTATCAATCTCCTGGTCACGCTAATATTAGTGCCAGGGGATGACAGAGAACCCCAGATCGCACACAAAGAGAGTGTTTTAAACTTAGAGATGGATCAAGAGCAGCCAGCAACTATTTTCTGAAGAAATAAAACAGGAAGCACCAGCAAATGAGAGTTCATCCATTTTCCAGGACTTTCAAGCTAGCAGAGGCTGAGTCACACGAAAGCAGCAAAGTCCGTTGCTGTCCAGCTGGGCCACAACTCCTTGTGGTTTTATTCTAGTGCACCCCAGAAACCTGCTGCCAATCTGTTTGCTTACAGCACTGTGCTCCCTCTGAAGTTTATAGGAGAGGGCCCTCCCTTGTTTTAGCAGGTTTTGTGGCTCCTGCTGGTTACTCACTGTGGCCAGCAGACCTCTAAGGCCAGCTATGCTTACTTTCATGTGTTTGCCATCCTTTTTTAAAGTTAAATTATTTTTTATTATATTGTTATATTTTTTAAATTTTATGTTATATTTTTAAATTTTATTAATTATATTTTTTTTCCATTTAGTTTACATCCTGACAGCAGTTTCCCCTCCATCCTCTCCTCCTTTTTTTCTCCCCCATCCTGCCCTGCTGCCCCTCTAGCTCCCTCCTCCACCTCAGAGGCAGGACTCCCATGGGTATCAACAAAGCATGGCACATCAAGTTGAGGCAGGATCAAGCTCCTGTCCCTGCCTAAAGTCTTGGTGAGACAACCTAGCATGGGTAATGGGTTCCCTAAAGCAGCTCAGGTGCCAGGGACAGGTCCTGATCCCACTACTAGGAACTCCATAAACAGCCCAAGCTACACAATTGTCACATGGAAAGGGTGCCTGAACTGGCCATCTCCTGTAATCAGATTGGTAACTACCTTAATTTTCATCAGAGAGTATTCATCCAGTAACTGATGGAAGCAGATGCAGAGACCCACAGCCAAATGCTGGGCTGAGCTCTGGGAGTCCTATTGAAGAGCGGGAAGAGGGATTGAGGAGCTAGGGGGTCAAGGTCATGACAGGGGAACCCACAGAGACAGCTGACTTGGGCTCGTGGGAGCTCATGGACTCTGGATTGACAGCTAGGGATCCTGCATGGGACTGACTGAGGCCCTGTGCATGTGGGTGAGAGTTGTGTAGCCATCCATGTCTTAATGTCTCAAACCTCCTTCCCCTCTTCCCTTCTGCAATAAGAACAGCAGTCAGTCTAACCTAGAACGATTCGTTTCTTAACTCAAGCCATTTGCAAAGGCTGCGGTTATAAATAACATCATATGCATGTATTGAAGCTGAGAACTTAACATGTCTTTTGAGTGATGTATTCCTAGGGCTACTGAAGACTGTGCTGAGGAACATATACCCGGGGACCCAGACTTTAGCATCTATTTGACCTAGGATGTACTTATTTTTACACGAACTGTCCTTAGCATCTAAGCTTTGGTTTTATTATCTACAATGGTTTGGTAAAGTGTGGCCTGTAGGTAAAATCTGGCCTCTGTGTCTGAAGGTACAGTTTTTTTAAATTTTTTTATTTTATTTTTTTGAGATGGGACCGCCAACATTTCTTTAAGCACTTGCCCTTGTTGGCTCTCATACTCTAACAGCAGAGGTGACAGTTGTGACAGAGATGGTTTGGCTTACAAAGTTGTACATATTCCCTGCCCTGACCTTTATAAGCACTTGCAGCTTCTCATTGTGAAGTGGGAATAACAGTAGTCATAGCCTGTGATGAAGGGCAAATGGAACCACACAGTACGACATCAATAAGGATGCTTGGCTTCCTTCCTTCCTTCCCTTTCCCCCTTTCCCTTCCCCTTTCTTCCCTTTCCCTTTCTTCCCTTTTTCTTTCTTTCTTTCTTTCTTTCTTTCTTTCTTTCTTTCTTTCTTTCTTTCTTTCTTTCTTTCTTTCTTCCTTCCTTCCTTCCTTCCTTCCTTCCTTCCTTCCTTCCTTCCTTCCTTCCTTCCTTCCTTCCTTTCTTTCTTTCTTTCTTTCTTTCTTTCTTTCTTTCTTTCTTTCTCTTTTACATTTCTGTTGCAGTTTCCTCTCCATCCTCCTCTCCTCTCAGTTCTTCTCCCCCACCCCTACTGGGTCCCCACCTGAGTCTACTCCTCCTTTGTTTCTGTCCAGGAAAGGACAGGCATCCCATGGAGATCAACAAAACATGGCATATCAAGTTGCAGTAAGACTAAGCACATCCTCTTGTATTAAGGCTGAGCAAGGCAACTCTGTAGGAGGAAAGGGTCCCAAAAGCCAGCAAAAGAGTCAGAGATAGCCCCTGCTCCCACTGTTAGGAGTCTTACAAGTGGACCTAGCTACACGCCTGTCAACATATAGTCAGAGAGTCTAGGCCAGTCCCATGCAGGCTTTCTGGTTATTGGTTCAGTCTCTGTGAATCCATATGAACACAACTTAGTTGATTCTGTGTGTTTGCTTGTGATGCCTTTGGCTGTTTCTAACAGAGGCACAGTGTCATGGTAAATAACAAATGGCTGAAGAACTACAAAATCAGCCTGAATGCTACATGCTGGTGACATTCCATTATGACTGTCACTTACTTCCTCCATGTTTTAATTTAATTTTTGTTTTTGTTTTTTCGAGATAGGGTTTCTCTATGTTGCTTTGCGCCTTTCCTGGAACTTGCTTTGGAGACCAGGCCAGCCTCGAACTCACAGAGGATCTGCCTGCCTCTGCCTCCCGAGTGCTGGGATTAAAGGCGTGCACCACCACCGCCTGGCAATATTTTAATTTTATTATCCAGAAACTAGAGATTATTATTCCACTCACTTCAGGGAGTCTAGAACAAAAGACTAAGCAATGTTGCTATTATTATTTGTCAGACAAAGAGGTATAACATCATCTTCAACGTATGAGATGAAAGAGAGAAAGCAGAAAAATTCACCCAAGAAACCTCATCAGGCGAAGCCTCAACAATTTCTTGAGGTCAAAAGTTCTGTAGGGATCATGAAGAAGGAAAGATTGCCACTATGAAGTCATATCTATTGGTTGGTCAAACAAATAGATCACCTGATGACTGAGATTTAGGATAGAGCTGTGCTCTACATAGAGCTGATCTACATTCCCACGCTGACAAAAGCAGCTATAGTAAATGCTGACCAGAGGGTAAAGACCGTTTGGGGCTGGGATATGTTCTCAGGGTCTTCAGCCAAACCACACTGAACTCATTACTGCCTCCTGTCCTGACCCAGCTTGCTTCTCTTCCCGTGTCCCCAACTGTTATAGTACAAGGTCTCTGAAATGCCTCAGAGGGACACCCACACCTCTTGCTTCTATGGCTCCCCGTTGCTTTAAGGGTCCATTTCTTTGACAGTACATGGAATTCCATACCTCCTCACTAATGGGTGTGTGGCAACAAGTCCACTGAGCAGAGCTAGACTTCAAAGCCATCTAGAGGTGGGTGTGACTTATTTGCATCCTGCTCTTTGTGCTCATCTTAACTGCACAAGGATTTCTTTTCAGTCATCCTCCCTTTAGACATGCACACAGAACCATGGGGACAGGCAAGACACTTTCTTGGGCTGGCTTTCTAAGTAGATCATACTTGCCCAGGGTCATATGACCAGTAACTCTACAAACCAGTAACTCTACAAACACTTTTTTAAAATTAGTTACTGCAGGAAGCTGGCCACATAGCTGTGTACATTGAAGTACAGCTCTGATGCCAGAGGTTCTGAATTGTTTTCATCTGAAATTAAAATGTACTTCACACTCAACCTTCCAAATAATGATTATCCCCAGACCAAACAACAGCAACAAACAAACAAACAAACTTAAGTTTAATCATTCAATAAAATTGAAGTATTACTAACTACAACATTTTAAGGTGTGAGTGTTTATTTTGTGGATGTTGAAATGATCAGATGAAGTCAATCTGTATATATGTGTGTGTGTGTATACACATATATAATGTATATAGCTTGCATATGAAATGCCCCCTGGGTATCCTTTGTTGAAGGCTTGACCACAGCTTTTGATGATATGGGTGAGTAATTGGGTCCCAATGCCTCTGACTTTATCAGTGTGTCAGGACACTGATGAATTACTTCCTAACTGAATGAGCTATTAAGATGTGGTGTTTACATGACAAAGTTGGAGGTATAGCAGCTACTTCTGACAGGTACATTTTGCCCATAGTCTCTTGCTCTCTCTCTCTGATTTCTGGCTACCATGAGATGAAAAGCTTTGCTTCACTATCCATCCATTGCTATGACATTCTGCCTCCACACAAGCCCTCAGAGGAAGGGACAAATCACTACAGATAGAAGCCTCTGAAACCATAAATGAAAATAAAACCTTTGTGCTTTTAGTTATGTCAGGCATTTTGTCACAGTGGCAGAAACCTCACTCACACTGACACACTGACATAAATACAGGCCTCAGAGGTAAGCGTTCATATCTGGCTCTCACTTCACCCATGAACACCAGCCTCTGTGGGCTTCTCGTGGCACAGACCTAACGATGTGATGTGAAGCAGAAAACAAAGAGAGTAAATCAGTAGAAGAAGAAGATGTTTCTGCCATCCCACAGCTACCAATGATTTCCATTTGGGTATATTTCTCTTTTTATTTGTTATTGTGTTGGTTTAGTGCTTCTTTGTGAGTTATATTCATAATTTTTATATGGTATCTTATGACCCTATTGTACTACAAAAGACAATTATGGAACCATTCATCACAGCCCCAACTGAGTGGCCAAGAATCAGCTGCAGCCTGGGAAAGAAGTGTACAGTGCTGAATATGATCAGAAGATGAAAAACAGTAAGTGTGTTTAGCCCAAAAGGAGAAATGAGTTGATCTACAGCACCACCATCAAAGAAGCTCAAATGATGAATCTGTCATGTGTTCTGTAACCAAACATTGTGAGCAAACATGCTTTATGGGTAATCTAGCTCCAGATACTCATCTGCTCTGTTCCTTGACTTTCTAATATGAAACATGAGAATGTCAATGATACCTTTCTAGTACTGCTTATACCCAAACATAAAATAAATAGAAAATAAAGAGAGCACTTAGAGAATGGTTAGAATATTCTAAGCACTTAATGAATGTTAGCTATCATTATCAGCAAAAATAAAAATGACATGTAATATAAGCAGAAGTTGAACCACAAGGTAATAATTATGTATACGTGTTTATGCATATGTACCAGAAATATTTAGGCACTATATAAATAGTTAACTGACATGCTATAAAGGAAATATGAGGGGAACTGATAGGATCAGATAGTCAGAGTGAATGGAAAAGCTGTGAAGCCAAATTGAAACTTTTAGGAAGATGTGGGCTGGATGAGAGCATGCAATAACGTGGTGCACTTCCAGGGAACTCTGACTTTGGGATGCTGAACAGTTGGCAGAAAGGGGAAGAGTGAACTGTGAGGCTGCTAAGAAGGAAGCAGGAGTGTAAATCACACGATCAGCAGTACCTTAGAGTGGAGAATCAGGCAGAAGCCAAGCTGGACCCTTAGCCTTTGCTACGAAAGATGAATTATCTGCTCCTGGACTTGCAGTGTACCTAGCAGCCAGGTATGGAACCAGAGGCCACTTCTGTGTGCCTGCCATGTGAGATTAACACAGTTTCTGCCACATTTGTTTGATGAGGCAGGATATGGAGAATATCAGGCTGGGGAAGAGACAACCCACATTCTTCCAGCTTAAAACATGAAACTGAAAGGACACAGAAAACTGCTATAATGACTTTCAAGGTAATAATTACTTTTTTCTTCAAAGCTCTACAGTGGACATTGAATGGAATCACAATCAAAAAATTGTACAGTCACCCCTTCCTTATCCATAGATGCATTTTTTATAATCAACTCTTTTATTTTTTGAGATTATAGTAAAATTACATTATTTCACCTTCCCATTCTTTCATCCAAACCCTCCCACATGTCTTTCCTTGCTCTCTTTCAAAGTCATAACCCCTTTTTTCATTAATTATTGTTATACATATTTTGTGTATACATATATATTCCTAAATACAGAAATACAGCCTGTTCAATCTGTATAATGCAGCTTGTATGAATGTGTTTGCAGACTGACCCTTTGGAACTGGGTAGCAGATTGGTGTGCTCTTCCCTGGGTGAGACTATTTCTCCCATTCTCAGCATACCTCAGATACCTGTAGTTCTTTGTCTGTGGTTGAGAATTTCATGGGTTTTCCATGTCCATGTTAGTATGTATATTGCTGTTTTTCTTGTTCAGTTCATGTTTAGGTAGTCATGTCAGTGAGACTTTATGGGTGTAGCTTATAACATCAATAAAAGATACAGTCTCATAGCAAATTTCCTGATCCCTTGTCTCTTACAGTGTTCACTGAATCTCAGGTATAGGAGTTGTTCTGTAGATATACTAATTGAGGCTGAGTTCTACAGCCCTGCATTTACTGAGTCATAGCAATCCTAATCAAAATCCCCATCTCTTTCTTGACAAAAAAAAAAAACTATCCTAAAATCCATATGTAGTCACAAATGACCCTGATAGCCAAAACAATTCTGAGCAAAAATAACAATGCTGATTACCATTGCAGACCTTAAGATATATTACAGAGACATAGTAATAAAAGCAATGATAGTGATACGAAAACAGACATTCTGACAAATAGAACAAAATCAAAGACCCAAATCTGAGTACCAGTAACTTCAGCCACTTAATATTTGAAAAAGATGCCAGAAATACACTATAGAAATAATCTTCAACAAATAGTGCTGGGCAAACTAGATGTCCCTTGACTTTCATCAAAGGATCCAAACCATCACATATTGAAAATATCTGGGAGAAAATGCATCTAGACTGAACATATATGGAGTACTTTTCTTATCATTAGTTACTCCTCAGCATTATAATATGATTTACATTGTATTAGGTTTTATAAGTAATTTAGAGATGATTTGAAGCATACATGGAGAATATGTACATAGGTTAAGGCAAATGCTGTACTATTTCATATAAGAGACTTGAACACCGATGGGTGTGTGTGTGTGTGTGTGTGTGTGTGTGTGTGTGTGTGTGTGTGTGTGTGTGTATCAAAGAATCAATACTCCAAGATACAGAGGAAGGACTTCTGTGTCTACTGATCCATCCATTCACTCCATTTCCTTATATTGCATCAGTTATCTGAAAGCAGTGAGTCATTAGGAGTTTGTTTAATACTATGTCCATCTATCAGAATAATAGTAATTGGTTCTAGGGTCTATGACGTATCTAGCCATAGTTCTTGGCCCTGATAATCATGCTAAGTATGAATTTCATCTTATGGCATGGGCCTTAAATTCAGTCATAAAATGTTTGGTTACTCCCATGATATCAAGCATCAGTGGGCTTGTCTTGCCAGGGCAGTAAGTATTGTAGCTCACAGGGTTCAAAGTTGGGTAAGACTGATGATCACTTTTCTCTCCAGTAGCATACAGAGCATCTTTCAGCACTATGAAAGCTAACCTGTAGCCAGGTCAGGATCAGTTTGAACTTCCTGCGTCCTGTGACTTGGGTATATGGTATCTTCAGCAATAGAGTCTTACTATCAAGTTCTGGAGGGCAACCAAGAACATTGGCAATAGTTTTTAATGTTTGAGGGTCTATGCTTGCTTACTAGTCAATGACTCCAAAGGAGGTAACCATTACTGATATTGGACTTATATTTATTAGCCTGTCATATCTAGTAAGGGGCCTTGTCACTTGTTTATAAGATAACTCTATTTGAGCTATTTTTATATGGCTGGATGTGTATATTCTAGGAAGTTTCTACAGTAGTAGGTTTTCATATGGCTTTTTAAAAAGGTGTTTAATGATCCTACTCCATTTTGTATTCTCTCCTCTACCTACCCTCCTATCCTATACCCCAACTTAGCCCTTCCCACTTCATTATTTCTCTTAACCCTTTACACCTTTGTGTTCTATCACCTATCCCTTGAAAACATCCTCCTCAGGGCCCTCCACTGGCCTTTACTGGTATTCCAAATGAAACACATGTATGTGAAGATTCAAATCTAACATCCACAAATGAGAGAAAGCATGTGACATTTGTTTTTCTGAATCTGGGTTACCTCACACAGAATGATTATTTCCAGCTCTACCCACTTACTTGCAAATTTCAAATTTTGTTTTGCTTAACAGCTCAGTAATATCCCACTGTGTAAATGTACTATGTTTTTATTATCTACTCATCAGTTGATAGACATCTAGGCTATTTCCCTGGCTATCATGAAGAGAGCCTACTATTCTTCTAAATGGACATAACATTAAATCAACTTCTATTGAGTTACTGTTATTATATTTATAGACTTCATGTCTCTCACCTGTCATCAGATAAGCTTCCTTATGAAGTCAATGGCAGTTAACAAAGAGGCTTGCAATTGGTCTAGGTGCAAAGAAAAAGAGCCCTAATTGGGACAACAATATTTTATCTATATCACACCTTTTTTTTCCCAAGTCTCAAGAATCATTGTGAGATATGGGGCAGAGAGATTGTAAGAGCCTTTTAGAAGAAGTTTTTGGGAAAGGAAGAAAAGGCAAAGTGTTTCTAGTGCAAACAGAACTGAAGATGACCATTGCATTATTCAGCCTGTGAAATGTAATGGACCTTTGGGCAATGATTAAGAGCAACTTCAAGGAAGAGAAAAGATGTTTTTAGCTGACATGAACTATAGGACATAAAGCCAAACTTGACAGGGAGAAAGGGCAATAGTATCAACCCGAGAGCATGACACAAATCAAGACTAGATGTCATTACAAGAAAATAGATCAGAGACTGAGGGACAAACTTACCTGCATTGTGTGTTCTATTTTCATTGTTGTGATAAAACATTCTAGCCAAAAAGCAACTTGGGAGGGTGCAGGAAGAGTTTATTTGGCTTACACTTCTAGGTCATAGCCCATCATTGAGGAAAGTCAGAGTAGGAATTGAAACAGAAATCATACATCAACACTACTTATTGGCTTTCTCTCTAGTTGACTCAGCTAGCTTTCTAGTATAGCTCACGCCCATGTACCTAGGAATGGTGTCATTCACAGTGAGCTAGGCTCTCACACATCAATCAAGACAATATCACAGACATGGCCATGGGCCAATCTAAGAGGGGTAATAATTCCCTTTTCTCAGATGACTCTAGGTTGTGTCAAACTGACAATAAAAACTAATCAGCACACTCCTCCTTGACAACTTGACACACTAACATATTATTAAACCATAATGATGTCTTCTTTTGTTCCCAAGATCTCATCCTATTATTATGACATAAAACATGTTCCAACTTTTAAAAGTCCCACCATATTGTAAAAATTCCAACCCTTTAAAAGTTTAGTGTTTCTTTAAAATCCTGAAGACCCTTAACTGTGAGCTCCTGCAGAATAAAAACAAGTTACATAGTTTGCAGAAAGGAATTCCTAGAGCGAATCCAAACCAAACCAACCAACTAACCAACCAACATCAAACCCACACCTTAGCAAAACCAAAGTCCAACAGTATAGCTCAATGTCTGACATCCTGGACTCACTCATGATCTTCTGGATGCCAAAGGCTTTGAGCATCCCTACCTCTCTTCAGTTCTGCCATCTGCAGCAACCTCAGCTTGTCTCAAAGGTTCAGGGTGGTTCTCCTTATTCAGGCTGCTGTCTTTGGCAGGCATGTCATAGTCCTGGCATCTTCAATATCCTGGCCTCTCTACTCTTCAGAGACTGACCCTGCCACATGACCCTACCAGGCTTTGTCCACTCTACATTGCCTCCTCAATCTGGCAACTCTCATTCCTTCAAAACCAGTGCCAGACAGGTGCTTCTTAAGCTTTGCCAAGTTTATCTACGAGCTTGAGAGGAAGAGCACATTGGCTCCCTTCAACTACAGCTTCTGTGTACTGAACATATGGAAATACCCAAGAGATCTCTTCAGTTATACCACAGTGGGCAGGATATACTACAGTGATGCAGATCTCATGAACCTATGGAAATACCCAAGAGATGTCAACACAGTGATGCAGATCTCATGCTAAATCACAGTTGATTTTTCAGGCCTAGCTGACAAGCACTACAAATTTTTAATCTAAATCATCACACAAATGGCCCTGGGAGCCTTTCAAACCTCAAAAACCAAGGTCTCAATTGTCCACATTTCTCTCAAGATTCTTTTTTCCTCAAGCTTCCATTAAGCTTTAAGCACTCATTATCTGTTAATCTCAGAATTGCAAAATCCTCCACAGCCCTCCAACAAAGTAGTCCAAAGACATACATGGTCACATGGTCAGGTCCATCACAGCATCCACAAAAAGTGAACCCAAACCCAGCAAAGAAAGACTGTTCTGCACAATGTAGGAAGTGCTCTTTATTTACAGGACACAGTGCGCTGCTGCCTGCCTTGCCGCACTGCCATCTGAATGAACCAGCACCATCCCCACTCTCCCGGAATGCTATATAACTCAGTCTAGGTTTCAAGCCATTAAGATGGTTTATCCAGAAAAGCTGGGCAGCCCTAGGGGGATGATGCTATACAGAAGTTTTAAGTGGCAAACTCTGACAGTGTCAGATTCTGCCATAATCCACGGGCATACACACCCAAAACGGGCACTTGAGTGCTCCAATAAAAAAAGGTTGTATGAGGCATTAAAATGAAGTCTTTTGGTAGACTCAGAGAACATAATATAATTTCCTACTTTATATGTTTGTTCAACTTGTAGAGAAGGAAGAAGATAGCAAAAAAGGAATCTGACAAGAATTCCCTTGATCCTCTCATAAACAAATATCAGACACTGGATGGGAACTATTTCCCCAGCCATGTTGATTAATGGGTCAGTGCCATCCTGGGGGACGTCTTTCTGTACCTGGATGCTGATAGAAAATACTAGGTCCCATTGTTCAACATTTTGATTAACAACTTGGATACAGACACAGATGGCATGCTTATCAAATTCTGGAATGATATAAAGCCCAGAGTTATAGCTAATATGTTGGATGTCAGAGTCAAAGATTTAGGACTCTTAACAAGCAGGAATAATGAAGTACTCGAACATTCTGAGAGAGAATGAAGGTAGAAGCAGTTCTGCATTATGATCCCCAAAGGGCTGCACAACATGTGTACTCAGAATTGGGGATACAAAACTTTATAGCAGTTTCTAAAACGCAGACTTCAGGAGTTTTTTTTATTGCAAAATGAAACCGTCAATAGCCACTATATTAACTTAGTTGTGCATTGTATCTATTTTAATGTAGATGTAATTTACCAAGAACTATTTGAAAAGATTTATAAAACAAAACATATACAAAAGTAGTACTGAATGAGTCCAAAGAAAACAGGAAAATATGTGGTGGTATTGTGTTCCCCAAAATATTGTGCACCCTAATAAACTTATCTGGAGTCAGAGAACAGAACAGCCACTAGATATAGAGGCCAGAAAATGGTGGCACACACACCTTTAGTTCTAGCATTCCAGAGGCAGAGATCCTCTGGATCTCTGTGAGTTCAAAGCCACACTGGAAACATCCAGGTGTGGTAACAAGAGCCTTTAATCCCAGGAAGAGATGGCAGGAAATAGTGAGGTATTTAAGGTATGAGGACCAGGAACTAGAGCCTGGTTAAGATATTAGGCTTTTGAACAGCAGTTCAGCTGAGATTCATTCTGGATGAGGTTTCCAGTCTGAGGAAACAGGACCAGCTGAGGAATTGGCAAGGTGAGGTGGCTCTGGTTCTGCTTCTCTGATCTTTCAGCATTCACCCCAATACCTGGCTCCCGGGTTTGTGTTTATTAATAAGACCCTTTAAGATTTGTGCTACCAATGGAATTCTATACAGCAGAGAAAAACAATGACATCATAAAGTTTGCAGGCAAATGGATGGATCTAGAAAAAATCATCCTGAGTGAGGTAACCCAGACTCAGAAAGACAAACATGGTATGTAGTCACTCATAGGAGGATACTAGATGTAAAACAAAGATGACTAGACTGCGACTCACATCACCAGGGAGGTTACCGAGAAAACAGGATCCCAAGAAAGACACGAGGATCCCTGGGGCTTATACAGGGACACGGCTCAGCCTGGGAGGAGGGGACTGGACCTGCCTGGACTGGATCTACCAGGTTGAACTCAATCCTCAGGGGAGTCTTTGCCCTGGAGGAGATGGGAATGGGGGGTGGGCTGGGGGGAAGGCAAGGGGTGCAGGAGGGGGAGAATAAGGAATTCATGGCTGATATGTAAAATTAAATTAAATTATAAAATACAAAAAATGAAAAAGATTCATGCTACAAAAATAGAGTAGAGCATTGAAAATATTGCATTCCTATTTAGTTACCACTTTTTTTTTTTTTTAACCATCTAGCAAAAATGTGCCACATGCCTATTGGCACACTATTCAGTGTTCTTGACCCATCCCCAAAATTTTTCTCCATATAACTTTGACACTTTTCTTATAAAAGTTTAAGGTCTATTCCCTGTGTGTACCTTCTGGATATCTCTCAACTAGATAGAGCTCAGAGATTACATTATTATTATTCTTTAACTAACACTGTGTATCAAACATGTAGCATAGTTCTAAGCACATGGTAGCACATTCAATAAACTTGTTCTATATCAAATATTAAAGGAGCAAAGAATCCAAGAGGATCAATGTAGGAAGGGACACACACACACACACACACACACACACACACACACACACACACACACACAAGATATAACATAAATCTCAGCCCACTGAAGGCACATTTAAATCTTTGTGTGAAGTTGGGAAAGAATCTTCCTTAAAAAACTGACTTCTGTTAGGGCCAAAAGATCAGAAAGAGGTCACCTTGCAAAATGTCTCCAATTGCAGCAGAAAAAACACACACAAAGGAGCTGAGTCAAAGAAGGGACATCTGATGCGTGGGGGAATGGCGAGAGGCTGGTTGGAGCATACAATGCACAGAATGGGTGCTGGAAATGACTTTGGAACACCATGTTCCCTTTATCATCATTTAAGCAATTACTGCCAACTGGAAACACATGGAGAGAAAGCCAAGCACACTAGCAAAAAGAGGCTTGTCTGGCCCAGGGATAAAATTGAATATTTAGCCTGGAAATAAGACATGGGTAAGTGTAAGGGGCATCACCACGTATCTTCAAAGTTTTGAAATATTTTATAGAGACTGTGTTTTAGATTCATCTTTAATTTCATAAAACTAAATTAGGAACCAAGCTATGCTCAAACCTAATAAATAAAGTTTTTTTTTTCTAGTTTCAAAATTGCTCAGATAGGTATGTTAGTAACAACTCCTTTGCCCCGAGGAGGCTGAAGCAGGTTCCTCCATCGGCCCTGCAGGACTAGTTCACGAGTGATCTGGCATCCCTTTTCCAGGTCAACCCCTTCTATGACCTACCATGTGATCTACAAGGTATTCTATAACCTACATCCTGAATCCACGAATACATTTCTTTCTCTTAACTTCAAACTTCAATTAAGTAATTTCATTTGTGTGCATTTTCATCTCTAGCATTTATTTCTACTCTCTATTCCCATCATCCAAAACTAAGTTTTCCCCTTTTCAGTCATAAACTAAATTTCAGTATTCAGCATTATTCCCAGCTTTATCCTCTTTCTACACTTCTAATCAGAGTCACCTTTGAGCTGTCTCACATTGACCTTCATCCTGTCCCTATGATCCCTGCGCTTTGTATGCCTTGTGGGGACATTACTTTACATCTACCATTTTCCATAAATTCTCTACCCTTGTTTCTATCTTGTCAAATCCAACTTTAACTGAAAGAACACAGAATGTGTTCATAACCCTGGGTACTGTGTGTACTGGGTACAGCCCACAGTACCGATATTCTGGTTACGGCCCACAGTAGCGATATTCTGGTGACTGGATAGGAAGAAGCCCCGGGAAGATCACAGTAAGAGATGACAAGGGCTCTTGTGTTTCCGACCCCAGCAGGTGGCCCTTTCGCACAGCAGATTTGAGCAGCTCACCTCTTGCACAGCAGATTTGAGCAGCTCACTCACCTCCTCCCAAGCTGTGTTCTCCATGAGCCTCATTGGAGAAGTGTGGCCAGACTAACCACATTGAGAGTTTCTGACCTGACACTGAGTCATGAGCTAGTGGCAGCTATTTCTCAGTTGGTCACTCAGTTTCAAAAATTGACTATTAAAAATTTGTATATCTTTCATTTCATTACTATGCCTGTGACCATAAGCAGAACATGCATAATTTTCTTTTGATATATAAAGTAGTTATATATAATACATATACAAATATGAACTTAAGAATATGAATATATATATATATACACTTAAATATATATGATATAATTTAACAGTGGATAATTTGTCCCTTACAAAAAAGTTCAAATACTACTAAAAAAAAAACTTCCCTGAAATAACAAAGTCCTTTTAAGTCATGAATGCCTGACCAGGAAAACTTAACCCATATTTGCCAACTAGACTTCTCTATTTAACCTAGTCACAAGCACCACCACTATGTTCAAATCACAAATTCTCTTTCATCATTCAAGTCTCAAATTAAACACCCTCTCTACTGAGATGCTATTTCAACATCCTAAATAATCCTAGAAACTGTCATTTCAGGTCACTGTATTCATATCTTCTTAATGCATTCTACATGTCATTGACTAGTGTTGTCTATTTAGCATGAGAGAGTCTAAAATATAGACTTTTCATGAGCCAAGGTCCCCAGTGCCAATGACTTACATCTGAATGTGTGTGTGTGTGTTTACTTTTTGCTTGTGTTTTGGTGTTATGTGAAAAAATCACCAAGACCTGTGTTGCTGAGATTATGATTTATTTTGTGAAGTTCATGGTTTTGAGTTTTATGGTTATGTGTCTAATGTATTTGGGTTTATTTTTGAGCATGGTGTAAGGGAAGGATCCAGTTTCTTTTTGGTTGCATGTGAATACACCATTTATAAAAGTCTGTCCTTCATAGATTGTGTGTTCTTAGCACTTGTGGTGGCTGTTCTTGGTTGTCAACATGGCTTCATCTGGAATTAACTAAAACTCAAGCAGCTGGGCACACTTTTAATCTGAATCTTTTGAGGGGGGAAGACAAACCTTTAATCCAGATCTTTTGAGGTGGGAAGAGCCACCTTTAGTCTGGGCCATAACTCCTGCAGGTAGCCTATATCAAGGACATGAAAGAGGGAAGCTTGCTCTCAGTTTGCTTTCTCTTGCTGCAAAGTCCATTCCTTCACTGCCATTAGAACCTACTTTGGGATTCCGGCAAACACTGAAGACTAGCTGAGATATCATCCTTGTGGACTGAATAACTACTGGATTCCTAGACCTTCCATTGATAGACTGCCATTTTTGGACTAGCTGGATCATCCCCTCTAAACCCTGTCTGTCTGTCTGTCTGTCTATCTATCTATCTTTCTATCTACCTATCATCTTTAATCTGTTTCTCCCTCTCTCCATTTCTCACTCCCTCTCCTCCATCCTTCTCTTTCTCTATATATATTTATATATAATATAAATACATATTTATATGTAATATATATATATATGTATATATTCATTTACTGTTAGTTCTGTTCCTCTATTGAACCCTAACTAATACAGCATCCTTGTGTGACATCCATAGAGTTCACGTCTTTAGGCATTATTTCTGGGCTGTCTACTCCATTCTGTTGGTTTATATATCTACTTTTATGCTAGTACCATGCTGTCTAAATCAGTTGGGCTTTGTAACACTATCTAAAAACAGGAAGTGATGATTTCATTTCTGTTCTTCCTGTTCATTACATTTGAGCTATTCAAGGTCATTTAGAGTTCCATATACTTTTTTAAAGTTATTTAACCTACTTCTCTGGAAAATGGTACTAAATTTTTGACAGTAACCACATTGAATCTGTAAATGGATATTTTGACAATATTACTCCTTTGATTCAGAAATGTGGGCTCTCCTTCCATTTATTATGTTGCCTTTAATGTCTTTTAAGGTCTTTTACATTTTAGTGAGGTGCTCTTTTATTTCCTTGTTTAAATTTATTACCATTTTATTCTTTTGGAAACTCCTATAAATAGGATCATTTCTTAAGTTTTGAGATTATAATATAATTACAAAATTTCTCCCTCCTCTTTACTCCTCTGAGCTCTTCCATATACCCCTCTCCACTCTCCTTCCAATTCATGGCCTCTTTTTTCACTAATTGTTATTGCGTGGATAAATATATATATATATATATATATATATCCTGTTCAGTCTGTATGCTGTTATTTATATGTATGTTTTCAGGGCTGACCATTTGGTAATGAACAACCAAATGGTGTTCTCTTCCCTTGGGGGAGACCACCTCTACAGCTCTCAGCTTTCCTCAGTTGCCTATAGTTCTTTTTGTATGGTTGAGGCTCTGTGGGCTTCTCACCCAGTTTGGCATATCTATTGGTGCTGTCCTTGTTCAGCTCACCTTGGAGCAGACATCCTTGTAAGACTTCATGGATGTAGCTTCTACTATTACTAGGAGACACGATCTCACAGAAAGCTCATGGGTCCTCTTGCTCTTACATTCTTTCTGCTACCTCCTCCACACTGTTCCCAGAACATTTAGTGTAAGAGTATTTTGTAAATGTATCCATGGGGACTGGGATCCACAACTCTGCATTTTGATTGGTTGTAGCTTTCTGTAGTGGTCTCTGTTGCAAAGAGAAGCTTCTCTGATGAAGGGTGAAGACTACACTTATCTGTGTGTGTATAAGGACAAATGTTTGTAGATTGTTATTAGGTAAGATGTTGTTTCAGTAAATTAGTGGTTATAGATTGTCCTCCAATCATCATGACTTCACTAACCCTGAGTAGTTATCTACATTTCCAGTACCAGTCATGGTTTCCCTGTTGTTGAATGGGTCTTAGTCAAATTAGAGAGATGTTGGTTACTGCCTAGGTATGTGTGCCCCTACTACACCCTTAGGGTTATTGTGCCATGCTGGTCTTTGATATGGTTCTTAGGTGGCATAGCTCAGTAGGACTGTTGTTTACCTCCCTCCTTTCTAAGTTACCTGGTCCTTCTGGTATCATGAAAGCTATTCCTGCAGGAAGAAGCATTCAGATCAGTTCCAGCTCAGGGTCTCTGAGCTCTGTTTCTGAAGTACATGGTGTCTTCAGCAATAGGGACTTACCTTCCACCTTAGGTAAGGGCTACAACTATAGGCTGCAATCTCTCAGACAGCCTTGGTAAACAACTCAAAAGATGACTTCTCATGTCTGGTGCTGGCTATGGTTTTTGTTAGGTGGTCTTTGGCTCTTCGAAGAAGCACTATCAGCCCAGATAAGAAAGTTTATTAAAACTATGTATGTATACTTATATATTGAATTAGCTGTACCACCCTTTCTTCAGTAAATAGAAAAACTTAATAGTATGATTCCTTGTTGCTTTTTCAGACATCCTTATTTTACCCCCCTACCTCCTTCTTCTGTATTTGCCTCTCTCCCCCTTCCCCCATTTTCCTAGTTCTCCTATCAGCTCACTTGTATTCTGTTACTCTCCTCCTACATTTTTCTGTATTTGCTTCCCTCCCCTTCCCTAAAAAACCCCCTCTCCCATTTCCCTGATCAGATCACTTGTAACTTACTATTCCAGTTGATTAATTTTTTTACTGCAGAGTTAGTTTTACTGTATAGAATATAACTTATTTCTGTAGCCTGCAAATGAAGCAATTTGTGTATTAGTTCTAAAAGATCTTTGTTGGAATCTTCATTAGCTCCTCCATGAGATTACAGTCTCAGAATAATTGAGCCAATTGTATTCCTCCTCTTTTCTTATTTAGGTGCCTTTTATTTCCTTTTCTTCCCTAATTGTCCCAACAACACCTAGCAGGAAAATGTAGCCATGCCTTATTCCAAAATGAGACAAAATATTTAGACTTCTCACCGCTGAGTCCAGTGTTAAATATGGGCTCACAACCAGTGGCTGACCATGCTCATCTCTATGTAGAAATTTTAATCACACAAGATGCTGAAGGTTTCCAAGGACTTTTTCTACATTTACTGAGATAGCCCTATGCTTTTTGTTTTTGATTCTTTAATGTGACCTATCACATTTTCATATCAAATCATCATGTATTTCATGTTATAAGTGCCACAGAGTCATGCAACTGAATGTTTCTGCTGGTATCATTGTGTGTGTGTGTGTGTGTGTGTGTGTGTGTGTGTGTGTGTGTGTGTGTATGTGTGTGTGTGTGGGTATTATTTATCACAGAGTCATTTTTAATTTGATATCAAGATAACACTGCTTGCATGCATTCTTTATGGTATCTGTTATAACACAAAAGCATCTCCTTTTGGTAAAATCAACTTCATATTTTTCTCTATTGCTACGACTTTTGGTGTGACATCCAAGAAGATGCTGTTTGACATCAATCTAGAAGATAGTGTCATGTTATCTCCTATTGTTTTAAAGCTTTGGCATTTAGCCCAATATCCACTTTGCATTGAGTTTTGCTAAGCTCGATCCCTTCGCATGTCCTCTTTTTCCAGCATTACTCTTGGAATTGAGTATTCCTTCCTTATGGAATTGTCCTGGATCCCTTGCCGAATGTCAATTGCTCATGAATGAAAGCATTGGCTTCATTCCCAGCTCTACTTCGTTCTGATACGTTTTTCTGATGACAGTACCACCTGGTCTTATCAATTGCATCTTTTTAAGAAGTTTTGAAATCAGGAACCATGCTCTTCTCTTTCAAGATTGCCCAAGTGTTCTTGGTTTACTATATATATTTCCATACTATTTTCACATCATCTCTAAATTTATTCAAATAGCAAATCAAACTTTGGGTAGGGATTACACTGAATCTGTAGGTCAACTGAGAAACACTTGAATTTTAACCATTTTTAAGATTTCTCATCCATTACCATTGTGTGTTCCCATTTATTTAGGTACCCAATTTCTCTAAACAGTACTTTATTGCACTCAGAATGCATATTCTTAATTTACTTTGTTAAAATTTATTGTTAAGTACATTGGATTTTTCTGATGCTATTATTTATTTAACATAATATTTTTATTGATTCTTTTGGAATTTCATATCATGCAATCTGATCATACTCACTTCCTCAGTCCTTCCATATCCAACCCCCTATCCTTGAGGCCCCTCCCCCCAAAAAACAAGTCTAATTTGTATTATCTATATCCTCCCTGGAACATGGTCAAATTCTCAGTGGCCTGCCCTCCGTGGCCTTGCTGCAGTGGGACCAAGGATCTGGAGAAGGCTCTCAGTGGCAGCCCAGACCACGGACACCATCATAGCTTCAGGTGGCAGAGCAGACCACATACATCTATATGGCCTTTGGTGGCAACATGGGCCACAGACATTGATACAGACTTTGGTTGCCATAGGACCTTGCACCTAGACATGGCCCATGGCTGCAGCATGGACCCAGACTCTGATGCTATTATTAATAAAAATTTCTTCTTAGTTATATTTTCTGATTACTCCTTGTTAATATAATTATAGCTGACTTCTGAAATATGATATTGTACCCTGAAAATTTACTGGATTCATTTATTAACTGTGAGGGTTGGAGAAAACAGGGTTCCCTAAGGGGTTGCTCTTTGCAGGCACATGTTATTTGCAAGAGTAATGGTTTTGCATCTTCCTTTTAAATCTAAGCACTTTAAAACATTATTTATTTCATTTCATTTATTTTATTGTTTGCCACATTGCCTGGGATAGACTCTCCAGGGCAATGCCTAATGGAAGTGGACAGTGCACATCTTGGCTGGTCCCCACCTTATATCATATATCATATATCATATCATATCATATCATATACTATACTATACAATACCATACGTTATATTATATTGTATTATAGTGTGTGTATGTGTGCATGAGTGGGTATGGTATGGTAATGCAGATGCACATGGATATATGGGTGCATGAACCTCTATAGGAGGTCTCTTCTTGTCCTGGGGAAAAATATCTTACTGAACTTGAAGCTTGTTGATTTGGTGAGATTTGCTGGCAACAGCATTCTTAAAATCTCTTTGTCTCCATCCCCAAATGCTGAGGTAATTAGGCACAGGCAACAATGCCATTCCCAATGTTTTACTTCATTTGGGGGCTGGAAGGTGGGGATTAAAACTAGGTCCTCAGGCTTGCAAAGCAAGGATCCTTACCCATGGAGCAATCTCCGCAGCCCCTAAGTTACTTTTGAAAGCATGGCAGATAATGATATACTTTGCATGTCTTCATAGGATTTTTAATTGTTTGCCCTGAAGGAAACATAGAAGCCAGTATTGATTAGTTGAAAATCACCTGTTTGCAAGTTGTTTATCTTCTTGCACCACATAAACATATACCTCTTTCACAATTATGTTGAAGGAAGTTACACATGAGTTTCATTTGGGATTCTCCCTTAAGAAGTATCAAAATACACCTTCTTTTCTGAAGAAAGGTATTAGAGTCAACATTTATACTGGCTAGGTGGCAAGGCCCTGGGAATGCCTTCTTCCATATCCACTACACTTTAGGAAGCTAGAGCATATGTCAGAAGGTTGAAATCTTTGTAAGAGGCTCCTAAAAGCATGATAGATGGAGCTGAGAGAGAAACTGAGGTGGAGATGAAGACCCTGGAAAGAAAGACTGTCTGCAGGCAAAGCTACTATGAACAAGCAGGACCAGCCTCAGGGAGAGGCCTTGGGAATGACAGCCAGAAGGCCATGGGTAGTACTTCTTAAGTCTTTTAAGCTCATATTACCCTCACTGTGAGCTGAGGATGACAGACAAGATTTTGATATTTGCCCCGTTAGGTTTTGGTCTTGCTTTGGTCTAATACTTCCTTATTTTTATACCACCTCTTCCCCCCCCCTTTTTTTTTGATAGGAATGTATACTGTGTCTACTTCTGTAAGCTGGAAATAGGTATTTTCATTTTGATCTTGCAGGGCCCATAACTAAGAGTTTACCTGCAGTCTCACAAGAAACTTTGAATTTGGAATTTTTGTGCAATGCTGGAAATGAGAAGAATGTAAGGACTCTTGGAGATGGACTGAGTACAGTTTTATGGTGAGAACAATGTGAGTTTGGGGGTACCAGGAGGGCTAATTTGGCTGGGTTAATAAACTTCAAGGTCACCTTGAGTATGTCCATGGAGGTGTTTCCATAAGGAATAACTGTGTGAGGGAGACCTACCTAGATTGTATATGGTATCATCTCCTAGGCTGAAGTCCTAGACTGAATGAACATGAGGGAAAGGAGAAAGCCAGATGAGCATTAGCAGTCCCCTAAGATGTGTGAAGGCAGACTCATATTCCTGCCACCACATCCATAAGCAGCTCCTGTCACCATGTCTCCCTGCTGGGATAGACTTTACCCTCTAGCCAAGGGCCAAACTAAACTCTTCCACTGCTAAACTGCTTTAGCCACACCCACATACTTTATCACAGCGCCAAGACGGGAGAGTCCTTAGTGCAGGGGTGAAATGTGACAGTGCGAATATGAAATGCTCTGCAGGAAGGTGCATGCGTGGAGGGTGTGGTCTCCAGCAGGTGGTGCTATTGAGAGGTAACTGATCATGAGGGCACTAGCTCCCTCTGTCGCTGAGTTCATATTAAGGCTATGACTTGGAGAAAGGTTGCTAGGGCCATACCTTTGAAAGCTGTAGCTTTTCCCTCTCCCCTCTCTCTGCTTCCTGGAAACTGGGAGGTGAGCAGCTTTCCTCTACTACAACCTAGAGGTCTGTTGCTTCTTTACTACATGTCCAAGAGCAATGGCCATGACTGCCCCATGTCCAAGAGCAATGATGATGATTGCCCACACACTGAAAACTCTGAGACCATGAATTTCACAGGAGATTTCCTGATTTTCAAGTTGCTTTCTCAGGAATCTTGTCACCATGATGGAAGAGCTAACTAAGATAACAACATCTGAAGAAGATGGCCGTCCTTGTGGGTGAAGAATCTTTTCAATGTGCTCTACGGTCTTCACTTTAAGGCAGTTCTTTACGTATCTTTATTGCCATCATCCTCTCCTATCCTCCCTGCATGTCTAACCTTGTCAAATGGACATAGATTCCAGGGGTGCCCTTTCCCCTTTTAAGTCTTTCTGCAGACAGTGCCTAGAAGCAGTCTTTTTGAAACATGAATGACATCAGTTGCTCTCCCACTCCCTCTCCCTAGCTTATTGCCACAGCTGAATGAGATCAATGCTTCTGAGCTGACTTCCCAAGACTCTCCTGACTTCACCCTCACTTTGTATAACTCCTCCCTCACTGGGCATTCAAAGGAAAAGTGCTCCTTTTTGTACTATTATTTTCTGGAGCACACTTCCGGCTTGAGATCTTACTGAGGGGAATGGTCTTGGTATGCACTATCTACTCTCCTGTTTTCTCATCTTTCTCATCACAGATTGACAGCACTCCAGTGGGGACTTCCCTAAGGTCTAGCCAAGTATTTTCCAGTCAGCATCCTCAGAGCTAATCAGGACTTACATTCCTTTTGTGCTTCTTTAAATGTCAATCTCTTACTGTAAAAATTCTTCCTGGGTCCCTCAATAACCTTACACTAGTGAACACAAATTATTGAAGAAAATTAGGTCTACAGCCGGATGATCCTAAATCTCTGGAGCCTAGCAGAGTTCAGCCTACTTAGCGTTTGGAAGGGAGAAGGCAGATATGCAGCAAATATTCAATATATATGCTTTTACATAGTGAATATATAAAACAAGTGTACAATGAAAGATGAATGCTACCAACTCTGACTTCCTTAGAATGTGTTCATTTTTTACTATTTAATATTTATAAAAGTCAGATCACTCCATACAGTTCTGCAGACTAACCAAGGAGCCAGATGTTGGCACCAGTGGCAGTAATTCAAAGAATCCCTGACCCTGGAGTTGCATGTAAACAATGGTAGGGTGTGTCTTACCCAGAGATGAACTTGCACATTGTCTATAAAAAACAACTGCCATTTGCCTTACTCTCACCTTAGAACCAAATTTACTTTGCCATTTCTATTATTAATGAAAAAGCTGCCTAAAACCAAGACATCAATGGCTAAGACTAAATTCTATCCATCTGCTTACACAATAAACCAAACATGAATTTCCTCTTTGTCTACTCCCTCTCTGAAACCAATACCTTATTTGTTCTTGTAAATAAAAGGTAACATAAGGGGAAAATTTAAGCCAGAAATGCATAGCCTCCATCCGGACTGCCAGCCCCAGCTTTGTTCACCACCTGCACAGCAGGTGAATTTAGCCTTCCAGTCACTCATAGCTCAGACATTCCGAGGCTCAAAAATTCAATCTTCTCCCCAAATAATATCTAACAAGACTCACCCAGGTGGCCCCATTCATTTCTATTATTTTATTTACTTGTGTGCATTTATATTTACACTGGAAACATTGAAAGTCAGTTTTTCCAACTGATATTTTATCAGCTACCTCAGAAGAAACTCAAATGTTGATTTTCCCCCCTATGTATATGGTGAAAGCATAAAAAAAGAAAAAGAAAAAAAAACCACCATAAAATCTGTATTCATTTACATGGGGCTTGAGCTTTCTCAGTGAAGAGAAACAACCTTGCTGACTAACAGGAAGCAAGTGACCAATAAGCTGAGGTCAATTAAGGAAAGACTAGCGGGATCAAGCATCTGCCTTTGGTGTAGTTCAGATCTTCACCCGGCAGTATGCTATTGACAAATGAGAATGATAGTCATTCTTACAGAATGACTCTCCGATAATTTCCAGACCTTGGAAAACCTCCCGAGAGCTGTACAAGTTCTTAGCTGCTCCTCCTTATCCATCTCCTTACCAGTGCTGTTGCAGAATGAGGGGTCAACGGGTCTTCCGTTTTTATCAGAACATGCTATTGCTCGATAGCGCACGCCTTCTCCACATTCTTTGTCAGCTCCTGGCGCCCACAAGCTTCCTCGCTGAGGATCCCTTTTGCTTTCCGGTAGAATGCAAGCTGACCAGTTTCCATAAGGATGGGACATGAATGCATCACAGGGACATGATTCCATTTCCACCAGAGGGTACAGGGTAGCATCCTGACATTTCTCTTTCTTCCTGCTTTTCCCTGTTATAAGACACACAGTGGTGTTAATTTTGTACCTGATGTTCTTTCTGTTGAAAGCCACTCACATTTTTTAATATAAACAACCAGTTGAACATTAATCATTAAATAAAGTTTCAATCCTTTTTATAATTCATTTTTTTTGCCATGGAAATGGAAATAAGTTCTAGGACAATGTAAGCAGTATTCTGAGAAACCATGAAATTCAAATTAATTTGAAAAGAAAAGTGATTTTTGTTTTAAACATGGCACAAAGCATCATGCTTGCTACACCAGTTCACTCTTTATAAAACTCTTGCTATTTTCTTTTATATTTTTCTCCCACCTCGTTACTAACCCAGCAAACCTGACTCAGACAAGATGGGGTATGTTCAGGTAATGTCACTGTCACTCTACTTATTTAGCCACAGTTTGGTTACTCTTGTCTTCTTGAATGATTTCCAGAGAAACCAATAAAAGCATAAGTTGTAAGCCCTTTCCTTTTCCTGCAAATAACTACAAATTAATTTCTCCAAAAAGCAAAATTATCTTCTCCACATCATGAGAGAAACTCAAAATGAAGGTAGAGGTTACATCATGGTATGCACAAAGTGAAACTCATTTTGTTTCCTGAAATCAGACAACTTATAAATGTTAAAATTAGCAATGATTTGAAATAAAAAACCAGAACCCACCTTGTGGTTAGAGAAAAATCAGTCACTTCCATTTGAGAAACCCTTTGAACTTGAGAATCCTGGTGTGACTTCATCTTACCTACTAACTTTGGAGAACTTTTAGCTGTATTCCCATCTTTGAGTAATGACAATGTAGAAACATTTTCAGACCTGTGACTACTTGAATATCATGTTTCCCAATTCCAGCCTGGCCAGAGACTTGATACAACTTCTCTGTCAACATGTTTCCTCTATGTTGTTATAACTTTCCTAGATGAAATCATTTCACCATTTCGTCTCTCATTAGTGAGTCCTTAGCTTGAGTCATCTCTGGTTATACAGGTCATAGGCAGCTTTACCGGTCCATTTGTGAGCTTTATGGCTATCTTGCAAATACTTGATATAAGCTGATGTGTGGGCAGTTTTCTCATTGTCACACGGTCTGCCTCATGCATGACTCTACAAATGTTGCCTGGTGGGTGATTGACATATGAGCATGTTATTTATGCTTACAAATAATTTGGAAGGATTCCCTTGAAATCTGAATCTCTCTTACCTGATGTGAACTATACCTTTACCAAGGATTGTTCTACCATGATGTGAACCATGTTTTGGCCTTTCAGGGTGCTGCATTCACTCATGTCTGCCATTAGGGACACTTAGAATCAGTTTGATGAGCACAGATATCATCACTGCCCTGAAAACTTCCTGGCTATGACATTCATCACTACATAGTCCCATTCCTTTCTACCAGCCGTGGCTAGAGCTGTACTCCTCACAGGAAATGCTATTGAACTTCATCTCTGTCTCTGCATCTTCCTCTTTGTTTTCAGCCTACTTAGTCTTGGATTCCAAGCCTATCCTGGGCCTTGGCATCATTTTTACCAAAATGATAAAACAAAGATGCATGCATCAGAAAGCAATTTCTTGTCTTTCAAATTTGATTGTCAGTGATCTTTCAGAGTGCTGATTATCACCTTACCTTTGACATTTTCTTATATTCCATCATAATACACTCTTCTGTCCCTTACTCCTGTTCTGGGTTCTACCATCCCACCAGCCACATTTCACTATTACAGCTTTACTTGTTTAGTGAATGTTCTCCCTCTGTACTGCACTGGGCTGATGAGTTTCCTCACTGGACCCTGCTAGGTTCTCATCTCTGGGCTCATGTAATAGAGCTTAAATTACTATTTATAATTCCTATGCTCCAAATTATTAATTTTACCCAAGATTTCTTGCTCAAGTCTCTGGACCAGTGGCTAGAAACCTGTACCTAAAACAGTTGTTGAATTCATTGCAGTAAAATTGACCTTACCCTCTGCCTCAGTCTCCCCTGTGTTTGCCAACAATGCCAGGGGGAGATTACCAGGTCACACCTGAATTATTTTGGTACAATCCCTACATAGGACTAATGACAACATTTAGAATAATGTTCCAGGAACCCTTAAGTCATCCTTCCTTTTTTTTTTCTAGCAGACACCCTTCTATGTGCTCACACCTCTAAGTCTCCAACTTAATTCTCTCTCTACAGTGGAGCTCAATAGGAGGCGAAGGGGGATGACAAGAAGGAAGACCAGGAAAAAAATGTTCATCGACAAAGAAAACAGAAGTTAGCAGGGAACAAACATCCTGTACAAATAGATGCTGTCTCTGATTGTGAGTTCCCTCTTAATTACACGGCCACCCTGTTTGAAGAAGGACTGAAGTGAGTTAATGCGGAAAGGATTCCCCCAATAAGAAACACATTAGTACCTGGGCTTCACTTTGATTGCATTCTAATCAAAACCAGCACTGACCTTTAGACTCAGACCAAGCGAGACTAAACAAATCAGTCCCCAGCACAAAGGCAAGGACCTTTCCCCTTAAGTCAAACTGTGAGTGATATAGTAATGTGTATGTTCCTGGATAATGAATTCAATATATCTATCATTTAATAAACAATTGCTTTACTTATCGCTCCATCTAGAATCTGTAAAGAATAGTTTAGAAACAAATAAGGAACACACCTAGATGGTAAATTAAAAACCCTTAGTAGGAGCTGGAATACAAAAGGTGATATTCTAGATGGCCAATAGTCACCAGAGTGCCTTGTGTTAGGACCTACGTGCTGTGTGTCTGTGTCCCATGGTCTAAGTCATCTGGCTCCTATTGGGATTAATGTTAGAGAATATGCATTAAGATTTCTGCCAAATATCATGGGAGAAAGTCAAAACATGAGAATTAACATCATTATAATAAGCCTTGAAAGTGGGACAAAAATAAATATTAGTTCTTTAATGTGTCTTTGGCTTTTTGTTTATCAATATTATTCTAAATGGTTCTTTGTTTTTTCATGACTAATGTGTTTTATGAAATAGATCAATTGTGTTGTCATCTAGACAGAAGGAGTGCAAAAATCAATTAGCTAGCTAAAACAGTAGCAGGTAGTAAAAGAAACAATAAATCCTGAGCAGCCTTTTAGTATAAGTAATCACTAAGTTTGAATCGTAGGATAATTTATAACAGACTTCAATATGTACTTTTATAGAAAATACATCTTAAAATTCAAATTCATTCAACTTTTAACAATTTACAATATAAATGGTGCTGGCTGTAAAACAGTCCCTCTTATTTTACAGGTGCTAAATATCATTAGCAAACCTCCAAGACAAGGGATAACCCTGGCTACTAACTACAATCTTTCTCACCACTGGAAGTTCTCCTTTACCTCCGAGACGTGAAGTGCTGCTGGAGTAATGACTTCAGACACACTGTGTATGTGCAGGATGGAGCTGGAGACGGGTCTCTAAGTTCAGATTTGGTCTGTCATGTTTGTTTTATCCTATTGGATTGCTTTTTCTATGAGATGTTTTTATCTGAACCATGAAAGCAGTGTTACATATAATTAGATATGGACAATCCTTTTATACAAAGCAGGAAGGACAGCATCCCTCATTTGCAAATTCTCTTCTGATTATATATTTTTCCTTCACTTGGTGTGTAGATTTCTAGGTGTAGTATGTATGCCGAAATTCTGCAGAAGCTCTAGTCTATCAAGTGAACCAATTTTAGAGAGCTGAATTATTAATGTGGTCAGGTAAACAGTGCTCTTGAACAGTGGATCTTGAAACCAAGTGACTTTGAACTGCCCACAAAAACCAATGATCATCTCTGCAAAATCCTTTAATGTTGATGCCAATTACATCATCTCAATGATTATTTTGGCATTTTTTTTTGGTTCTACATTCCCTGAATTTTATTTCCTAAAACACAAATACATACATACTTAAGAGAAATCACATGACATTATCTACACAAACAGTAAATTTTGCAGCAGTTATTTTTATATTGCCAGCAAAAAAAAAATGCTCTAGTGTGCCAACTAAACTCGGATCTGCTTCAATTTCTATTAACCTTTGCAGAGATACACAGTATCTTATTACATTCTGACAGGATGTAATAAGACACAAAAGAATCCGCATGTGTAATTTGACTTTTACCTTATACCATTAAAGTCTGAAAGGGTCAAATTGCTTATCAGGTAATGGCAAATGACAATAATGTCAGTTATTTCACCTTCTTTCTGAAAGAAAGAAATAGCAGTGACTGTTTTTAAGCTTGCCAAACTTTTGCTAAGATAACACACCGGGAACTTTGCCATGGGATATGCAAAGTAATTTGTTGCATAAAATTCACCTTATGCACATAAAGATTATAAAACTATGTAGAAAACTTAATTGACATCAATGGTCCTATCTTCCATTCACCTCACAAATATTAGCCAGGTATCTACTAAGAATTAGCCATTGCTGCAAGTCTTAAGGGTATGTGTACTGCTTATTGTTTATTGTATGTTTATAGCAATTGTTTATTAAATGATAGATATATTGAATTCATTATCCAGGAACATACACATTACTATATCACTCACAGTGCAGAGGAAGGAGATAGTGAATCACATTTCTTTCTGTTGGAACTTGTGTTTTACATAAGGTATTCGGAGCAGAGTGCCTTGGCTGAAGCAGCAATGGCAGGCACACCCTACCTGTGAGTTGCCGTCTCCTGATTTGGGTTGCTTCACAGTTCTTGGAGCAGGGTGTAAACTTAGACCAAGGGGTGAAGGTGCAGTCTTCCCGACAGGGAATGGTGCATTCTTGCACCAGGGGTGGCATGCCATTCATCTGCTTGAGGCATTCTGTCATTTCTGCAGACTGGTTGTCATCAGAGATGCATGAGACAGCTAGGAAAGAGCACACATTCTATTGTTATCACTTGGATCAAACCAGTGAGGTACTTTTTCTTTGACAAAACAGTAGAAGTCCCCAGTGCTTGAAAATATGTGATTGCATATGGTGTTCAACATAGCTAACCTCACTGCTCCCTGGAAATTAAATTTTTATTGTTGCCATCGGAGGTATTTGAGGATTTAATTGGTTTCATTATTAATCCAAACCTTGCATTGACAGGAACCAAAATAACTTCCAGTAATTTATTGTATTTCCTCCTTAGGAGCATTTGATCCCTAGAGATGGAATAAAAGTAGGAAAGTGTGTCTGTGAAACAAGCTGAGATGAGGGTAAAAAAGGACAAACCCATTGTTAAAAAGTCGTGTGGACATTTGTTGGGCTGGCTTTCTTTTGTTTGGATGGTGGGATGACAGCTAAGGGATGGGAGAAGTTCTGTTGACGTCACAGTACTTAAGGAGGAATTTCTGCTAACTCTAAATAAGCTTTTTTCCTTTTATTAATATTTAAGCATCAGTTAACTTTTTAAATCATTTCTCCAGAATAGCCATAATCTAACCAGATGATTCCCGCAACAAACATCACATCTGTTTCAAGCAGCTTCTCAAAATTTCTCCCACAACCTTTTTCTTTAGAAATGTGTCTAGACATATCATTACTAACAACTATGAGGTAGAATATTTGTGAAATTTTCTTTGATGCTTTGGACTAACATTTAAAATCCTTGATTAAGAACACTTGACACTTTGACTCACTTGATTAATTATGAACTCTGCAAGACATATAGGGTAGATAGCAACTCTACTTAGATAAAAACTTCTCAGTCTCAGCACTATTGGAAATAGACTGGAAAATTTTTTGTAGGTGCCTGATTGTAGGCTGTATAGCGGCTTCCCTGGCCTGTCTACCCATTATCTACTATTAACACATACCACTTCAGGTTGTTACCATCTGAAATGTCCCCAGACAGGCTACTTTTGAACAATTCGTTTCCATGGTTCTGTGCTAGTATATACACTAGTGTCAGCATCTCTGGCAACATAGCTGGGAACACGTTTTTCTCTAAGTCCTCCATATGATTCTGACCCGCCATACACCACTACCCACACTTAGCTATTGGACATGGTATCTGTTTGGTGAGTTAATTTAATAGTTTTTAAACCTTTATATGGTGATGATTTCATTTCCTTTGTATAACTAGAGATACTGTTTAGAGCAGTGGTTCTCAACCTTCCTAATGCCATGACCCTCTAATACAGTTCCTCATGTCGGTGCGACCCCCAACCATAAAATTATTTTCATGGCTACTTCATAACAGTAATTTTTCTCTGTTATGAATTGTAATGTAAATATCTGCTATGCAGGATATCTGATATGTGACCCCTAGCCTAGAGGACAATTTTGTTACTTAGGAACATCCATATGGTTTCTTATGAGGACTGAATTTGTGTACATTCCCATCTCCAGTGTACAAGAATTCCTTTTCCTCTGTCCCCAGTTTCCAGCACTGTAAACGTATGTTATCTTTTGGTATATTTCTGAGCAATCTTTATAAATACATTTATTGATATGTATTTGTTGCATAGAGTCCTAGGCTTCATTTGAACGTGTTCATATTAGTATAAAATGTATTTTGACACTGAACCATACAATTAGTTTCCCTCCTCCCTTTTCCCCCCCTCTTTTCCTCCCCCTTTCTTCCGTTCTCCATTCCCTTCCTATCCCTCGTTAGTGCCATCATTCCCTTAGACAATTACACTTCTATTTTTATGCCATACATGTTTATATATATGATTTTATGTATTTTATAAAATATAGGGTCCATCAATAGTAGAAAACACACATCACATTTATCTTTTCGAATTTGATGTAATTTGGTTAAAATGATAATCTGAAGTTGGATAAATTTTCCTGTAGATTGGATAAGTTTGTTCTTTATGACAAAATACATAAAATTCTTTTGTGCATATATAACACATCATCTTTTACATTTAAATTTTTATTTTTTAAGACTTCTATACATCAATATCATATTTATATCATTTTCACCTCTTTCATTCCTTTCCAACTTATGCCATGTCTCACTCCTCTCCCTCTCAAATTCATGACTTTTTCTTCTTTAATGTTGTTACATAACACACACACACCACACACACACACACACACACACACACACACACGCGCGCGCGCGCGCGCGCGCGCGTTATCAGATTCTCTAGAAATGGAGTTATGGATGGTGGCAGATCACCGTGTGTGTTCTGGGAACTGAACCTGGAACTTCAGCAAGAGCAACAAGTGCTTATAACCACCGAGTCATCTCCCCAGCCCCCTGAATCGGGTAGCATGATTGATTCCCAATATTTAGTTTTTAAATTCTTTGTACATTCTAGGTATTAATTGTCTATCGAAGCTTTCTCCCATCCAGTGGGCTTTTGCTTCATTCCTTCCTTTTCTGTGCAGGAGCTTTTCAGCTTCACAGACTCAAATGACCAGGTGGGGGCATGACTTCACAAGTAACTAGAGTCACTTTCAAGAAGCTGGGGCCTATTCCTGCATCTTGAAATGATTTCTTGAGTTGTTCTCCCTAACAATTTCAGAATTTTAGCTCCGATTTGAAGGCCTTCGATCCAGTGGGAGTTGGTTTGTATAGAGGTGTGAGACAGAAATCTAATTTCATTCGGTCTCCTCACACAATCTCTTGAAGACGTTCTCTTCCTTCACGGTTTTAATTTTTTCACTGGGAAGGTCTTTCCTCTCTCTATGTTAACTTCATTTTTAGGTGTTTTATTAGTTCATTTAGGTGTTTCCTAGGGCTGTGATGACTGATGACTGAGGTTGTCTTCCTGTTCTTGTACTAAAGCATGTTTATCATTGGCATATGGGGTCAGGGGTGGGGGCAACTGATTTTCACTGTTGACTTTATAACTTGTCAAGTTTCCCTGAGTGTTTATCAGCTGTAAGAGTTTTCACACGGAGTCTTTAGGGTCTTTTCTATGTAGGATCATGCCATTTGAAATAAAAAAAAATAATTTGACATTTTCCTTTCCTAGTCACATCCTTTTAATTTCTCTCTTGTACATTATTGCTCTAGCTAAGTTTTCAAGCACTAACTAATTAATAAGGTGGAGGAGTGGACACCCTTTTCCTATTATGATTCTGGTAGAAATGCTTTCAGTCTCTTCCCATTTACCATGCCATTGGCTTTACATTTCTCATATATAGCCTTTACCTTATTGTGATGGGTTCCTTCTATTTTTCATCATTTCAGGGCACTTGTTGTGAAGGGATACTGGATTTTTTTTTTGCAGAAGCCTTTTCCTTGCATATATTGAGATGATTGTGTAATTTCTGTCCTTAAGTCTACTTACATGCTGAAAAATAGTTATTGATTTGCATGTGTTGAACCAATCTTGCACACTTGGGAAGAAATCAACTTGCTCATAATGAATGATATTTTGATGTGTTCTTGAATTTAGTTTGCCAGTATTTCATTTAGACCTTTTGCATCTACCATCATCATGGAAAATGTTCTATAATTTTCTTTTTTGTTATGTTCTCTGATTTTGGAACCGGGGCAATACTGGCTCCATGAAAATAGCTTGGTTGCTTTCTTTCTTTTTCTAATTATGGATTAGTTTGAGGTGCACAGGTGGTAGTCCTTCTTTGAAAATCTGGTGGGAATCACAATAAGTCCATCTGGCCTTGTATAGTGTTTTTTTTTTTTTTTAAAGCAGGGAGACTTTTTTTCTGTTGCTTCAATTTTCTTGTATTTAAGAGATTTGTTTGTTAAGCTGTTTATATTATCCTGGTTTAATTTGTTATGTGCTATATGTCTAGAATTTTACCCATTACTTTTTAATTTTGTGGTTTATTACAATATATTTTAAAGTATATTTGCCATACTGTTAAAAAATCACAGTTGGGGCACTTTTTATTACAATTCATTAATAGATGCTATGTGATAAAGTGCAATGATCCCTAAATGCAGGATCAATGCAAGTAAGAACACTATAAACATCTGTAATGCAGGGAGAGTATAAATTCATGCCCCTTTCAGTGTCCTATTCTTATTGTATTCTAAATTTCTTACTTTATTTGGAGCTCAAGAGAGAGCAAGTTTATGTGAATACTACAAATCCTTTTTAGAGCTGGTGCAAGCTAAAACCATTTAATGCTCTAAGGCCAAGAAACTAGTCCATATGACAATGGAAACACACAATACTTCCCATTTGTACATCTGCTCTGAAGCAGGTGGAGCTATTCATTCATTTCAATTATTTTTCGTTTTGTTTTTTATCCACATCTTGGTAAAAAAAAATTCATTGCACATCAAGCCAACATCACCTGCATCTTCTTTGTTGGGAATATCACAGTCAATGACAAATATAGCAAAATACATTATCTAATGTAGGGCACAAACAAATGTTATTTGAATTGCACATTTAGATAACCAATTTTGAGTCAATTTAGAGAACTATGTCCTGCCAAGTTAATTTTTTTCCAAGATGACAATACGCTGAATAACAAGACAAGAAATTTAAATAATTATAAAAAGCACCAGCATCTGAAATATAATCCCTGATGTATATCAATGAGAATTTTGTCAACGACAAGAAAATACTTTATTCCTTTTCTATAATTTCTCATGAATAAGTTTAGAATTGGGATGCTATGACAAATAAAAACTTACTGATACTTTGATATTTTACAAACCATCTAAATTGGAATGCACTGGATTTGCAAAGTCTATACTAAACTATTAGAAAATAGTAAAGGAATGAATAAGGAAGTAAGAGAACCAAGAACCCATGCATGGTGGAAGAGGTCATAGACACTGGAGGAGAAATAATGCTACCATTTTGCTAAACTGGTAAGTATCCAACTTCCTCTGAAACTGTTATCTTTACACTCACAGCTAAGTATAGCTTTCACCCCTCAACCTAACAGCATTCTTTTTACAACAGAATGAATCTATCGCAAAGAACCATAAGTGGCCTAGATATAGAGAATGAGATGTGGACTGCCCATCCCCAAAGGGGACATCTGTAACATAGCCCTTACACCCAAGGCTGGAAAGATCTTAAGAGACAACTAGGAAGATTGCTAAAAAATATTGTCTTTTGGAATTGACATGGAGGCTACACCCCCAATCTTCTAAGAAAATTATTACCTACACAGCATCACACCAGCCGATGTTCCAGCATAGATGGGCAAAGACACACAAAGTCCCACCCCTACTTATAGAGCTGCTGATTGATGTAAGGAGAGTGAGTTTTCTTCAAGGATAAGTACCCTGATAAAGTCATGCTGAAGAAGTCAGCCCCACAACCAAGTATGCAGTGGCAATATTAACTGGACTTATCAGGGTGTGTGTGTGTGTGTGTGTGTGTGTGTGTGTGTGTGTGTGTGCACATGTGCCTGTGTGTACATGCAGACACATAAGTATACATATATGTGTATATGATGTGTATATGCATATATAATTATAAAAAAGAGGGCATAAATTTGAAAGGTTGATGTTAGGGGACACAAGGGGAGGTGAGAAGGGGAGTAATAGGTGGGTATGATGAAAATACATTATGTTCATGTATGTAATTCTCAAAAAAAGTAAGAAGAAGGTGGTAAGAAAGATAATCTATAGCATCCGATTGAATTCTCCATGTCACCAAATGGCAAAGGTACAGATATCAACTGCAAACTCAGAGGACTTAGGTCTGTTATTTCACTGTTCTTACTTTAGTCTTATTACCTTTAAAATATGTACAAGACCTTCCATGAAAATAGAGTGGTGAATTCTAAATGATGTCTTACATATACTATAGGCTCAATACATTCTATCATGATTATACTTTAAATGTCTTTTGAATATAAGCAAGCAAATGTGCATGCAACACATTTACACACAGCAACACGTGTACACACACACACACACACACACACGCTGTTCTGTTGTGCGATATTTTGTTTGTGTTCTGATGAATAAAGCTTGCCTGAAGATCAGAGGGTGGAGCTAGTCACTAGTTAGTCATAGAGGCCAGATGGTGGTGGCTCATGCCTTTAAACCCAGCACTTGGGAGGCTCACACCTTTAATCCCAGTAGTTGGGAGGCTCACACCTTTAAATCCCAGTAGTTGAGAGAGGCTCACACCTTTAATCCCAGCACTAGGGAGGCAGAGAGAGGAAGTGACAAGGTGGGGTGGGGACAAGATCTGGGCCTTTTCAGTGGGAGGATCTGGAGACGTAAAAAGTCACTGGTGGCTGATCCTCTCTGATCTTCCAAGTTATTACCCTGATATTTGACTCCTAGTTTTTATTGATAAGACTAATTAGATTCATGATTCACTGGTCCCCGTGCCCTGTTTGTCACCTAGCCGCCCTCACTATCTGAAGGGTAAAGCAGGTGAACACCTTGCTTCAACTGCCATTGATTAACATGCTACAGTTATCGACAGTCATCACTAATCAACTAATAGACCATAGATGGTGTGACCTCATGCATAGCATTAACAGGACTGTGTTGAGCAGATCAGTGGTATATCATTCCTATGTAAGACAGTGTGGTAGTGTAATCCAGTATAGTCATCCAAGGTCTCTAGGGGTCACAGAATGTGTATTGTTGAAGCAGGAAACTTGATAACACCCACAGCCCTTGAGGTCCATATTTCTGTTATAGAAACCCAATGTGAGCAGCAACTGGAAAAACACAGGCTATGCATTCATCAGTTTTGACTAGGAATTATGGTTTTCACATTTATTTCAAATTTTTTAATGTCAAGTGTGAAAATATCATTGGAAATGAAAAACATGAACAAGTGACAATTGAGCCTTTAGAGAAATGCTCTAATATAAATAATTGTATTGATAAGAACTTATTGAATGTTCATTGGATTACCCTGTAGGATAGGAAAGTGCTAAATAAAATACAGAGTAAGCAGGTTACGGCCCTTGAAAATAATCATGGGAAACGAAGTCTGGGGAAATGCAGAGAGAAAACACTAGAATGAATGGAGAGACCCAGAAGCCAGAGGCATTAGCTAATTCCATACCCTTTCCATTGTACAACCCACAGGCAGAAGATATTCTTAAACTACATTCCTTGCATGTAACCAATGATATGGCTCTGTGACTGCCATTAACAGTGTGTGGTCTCCTTAAGTCAGACAGCAAGTCAGAAGCAAGAGTCTACTTATGAAACCACAGACTTGAGTGTCAAACAGAACTAAGGGTGACCACACACTCTTTGCAATGGACTCAGCAGTTTATGTACTGCTCTTCAGACTCAAATTATTCAAGAAAATAGGCTGGTTATTGCCATTATTAAATGGTATAAATCTACTGATAAATCCACTGAGGTGAATTGCTTAACACAAAGCCAAGCACATGTTACATTAATTATATGAGCCCAGGATTAGAACACTGTATTATCACTCAAATAACTACTTCAACAGAATTAAGAGGCAGGTAAGAGTTCACTCTCTCCAGTTCTTGGCTCAAGAAGGACCTGCCAAATCTCATTGACCCACTTGAGTCCTAAGTGTGATTGGAGCCTTTGACTACAATGCAGAGTTCAGTAGCCTCGTCTAAAAGCAGCAGGGCCTCTGGAGGATACTGTGTATTATGAGTAAAGCTGTGTGATCTACTTAGTATCTATAGGAATGAGGATTGTATGCTATAGCAAAAAATCCCAACCCCAAGGAAAGGTAGAAACTTAAATCCAAGGCCTGATGGGAACTCTTCCTGGAAATGCTAAGATTCAAGATCTTCAAGAACACTGAGGAAGGGAGTGAAGTGAAGATGGAGAAAGTGAAGACTGTATATAAAAGTGTTGGTCATCTTACACATACAGGGTAGTCATGTCCACTATAAAAGCTACTAGGCTCTTCTCTGCTAATGCTAAATTAAGGAGGATTTAAATATTAGTAAGACTTTAACTCATATGGCAAAGGTCTTCCAATCATGATAACAATTCGGGCTTTATTACTGATGGAAAGAGCAGTGAATTTAAGGTGCAAAAAATAGTAATGTCTGAGGACCAGAAGTAAACCCATTAAAAGTCATTTTCCTCCTATGCAGTGTGGTTGAGATACTATATCTTGCTTATAAACTTTGATTGTGCATACCTACCTACAACTTCTGACCCACAGGATTGTTTAAATCAATCTATCCAGTTGCTCACACACTGAGGTGAACACACACACACACACACACACACACACACACACACACACAGAGAGAGAGAGACAGAAAGAGAGAGAGAGAGAGAGAGAGAGAGAGAGAGAGAGAGAGAGAGAGAGAGAGAGAGAAGCACGAAGAGATCAGAATGCTAACAAAGGCATCATGTATGCACAGGAGGATCCAGATATGTATACATACAAGTACACATATGCATAATGATAGATACACCTGATTTCTTCTACTAGGGCATGGAAATGACAGCTACAGGGAAGAAGACAGATAATAGGAGAACATTGTCCTTTCCATAATGGTAATAACCCAGGGAAAGCTTTGGTTGAGGGTATGGACCAAGTATGGACTTAGGTGTTGAATGAATATAATATATAATGGGGCACTTAAGAACATTAAGCCGTGGCTGAGGATTTATCTCTGAGAGAGTCACTTGGACTTCATCTTAGTTGAATTCTAAGCCCTGGATTCTTCAGATCACGACAAATTACTTGCAGGCCACAGTCCAGGGGAAAATGTCTCTCTCGTGCTTTCCAGCCTCCCAAGCACTTTCCTGTACTGGTAGGAAATGATTTCCACTGGGGTAAAGAGACGGGTTCTCTTCCACCTTTCCTGTCATGTATTTCCAACTGGACTGATCTCTAAGGGAAGTGGTAATTCAATCCCTCATTACATTTTCATTTATTATACTTGTAAGATTGCTGGCTTCACTGGAGATGGTCACACTCCTAGGTAAAAGTATTGAAAACAGCTTCAGAAGGATCTCGTCATTAGGCATTACTTTAAATTCAGCTTTCTTAAGCTCTGGGCAGATAGCTTTGAGTGGCTGCAGGGACTATGAGACTTCTTTGACAGAAATAAAGAATAAATAAATTAAACAATTAAAATTAAATAAATAAAAAAATCAGGTGTCTTAGACTGGCTGTGGCAGGGGGACCTGAAATTCTCCCCAAACCTTGATATCTATATCTGCCTATTCTAGTGTCTATTCAAGTAAGGAATGCATGGGGAGACTAGAGGGGACATGAGTGTTATTAATTACTAGAAGAGGTCATAGAGCATAAGACATTTGTAAATTCAGGAACAGAAACAAGAAAAAACTGACGTGAATTCTGTGAGTATTTGAGTCTTTAAAATGGAGGATGAACTGATAACTGAAATCGCAGATTTTTTGGCTGTTACTAAATGGCTGGTCCTGCCCCCTTTCACCTCTAATCTTTGATATCCAGGCACGCTGTGATAAGTTTCTCCTCTTTTCAATTATGCTGTGATGAGGACAAGGGTTAGTGGCCTTATGACAGGAAATGATAATGTTCTGCCTGGAGACAAGATAAGGATGGAGCCTGATCCTTCAGATCTGTCCCAGCTCATCACCTTCACCAAGGACATCCAAATTACTCTTGTAAAGTTGCTTCTGACCAGAGTTCAGCCCTAATCATGGAAAGAAAAGGCGAGAATGAATTTCTTTCAAGAGGTCATGGTCCCCAGGACTGAGTCTACAAGCATTGCTGTCCTACAAAAGTGGGTGGCCTCGGATGAGGATTAGAACTCCCTGCACTCACATGCAGGAGCTCTGCAAGTGGGTCGCAATAGCTCAGCAAGCAAACTGTCTTGACCCATTTTCTGTACATGTGCTCCAATTGCGCAGATGTAAGAAGCATGAAAATAAAAATCCACAATGCCCAGGCTCTCCAAGAGCACAGCAGCAGAGCCTCGGGCATTGAGTAGTCAGAAGGGTCCAGAAAGGAACTATGCATGAATGGTAAATAGGATGTGTTCAGGGGGCCAGAACACATGGTGCCTACAAGGAGAAAAAAGTGTCAAGTGAGCTAGCTGGCTTTCTATTCTCACTGCTGCTTTCTGTAGACCGTTCACCAACAACGTTGGCATTGCACATTCAGTCCGATGTATGAGGTAGCAATGCCAAGTTGTTGGTACCTTGAGGAAAGAATTTAGAACACAAGAATTGTTTGTGATCTCAAAGAGCTAAAAGCTATAACTTAAAATTTAAAAAATATATACAAAGTCAGGTCTGTCCTCCTACCATAACAAATAGTTGACCACAATGATGGGGTAGCCAAAGTCCCTGGTCCTTTAGTAAGAGGAACGTTTCTGTGATGTTTCTGATCCTGCTTTTGTCCAGGGTGTGTTAGTTGATTGTTACTGATGTAATAAATGGCCAATTAAGTGAGTGGGTGAAGAGGAATTCATTCTATGAGAGTTCTCACAATTAAAACTCTAAAATTTGCCTTCAGCCAAAATGGCAGCAGGTCAGGTTCATCTAGCAGGCTCTGCTAGAGAGTTTGTGGACTTGTCTTTCTCAATTTCCAGAGGCTACCTCCATTCCTAGCTCACAGTCCCTTACTCTGACTTCACTTCCAAAAATATCTTCACTTCTCTTCCTATCTGCCCCTGGGGCTCCATTACAATATCACTGTAGCTAGTCTTTTTCTGTCTCTTCAGCTCCAAAAGAATGACATGGAGACTTATTAATTATGAAAGCTCAGCCTATAACTTAGGCTTATTTCTAATTAGTTCTTATAACTTAAATTAACCCATTTATATTAATCTATGTGTTGTCACATGACTCATGGCTGTTATTTCTTCTCTTGCATATCCTGCCTGTTCCACGTTTCCTGGCATCTCCACTTTTCTTCTTCCCAGAGTCCTCTCTGTCCTTCTACTTACCTATTGGCCATTCAGCTTTTTGTTGCATTAATCACAGCAATACATTTTGACACTGTACAAATATCCCACAACATGTCACCTCCCACAACCCTCTCCTAAGAATTACTGTGATGAAAAGCTGTCTGGAGAAACCCACAGGATCTCAGATTAGTAGTTTTAACAAATCCAGGTCTATAAAATATCTTTTACCATTGTGGTTAACATATTCTCAGGATTATGATTTAGATATCATGAGGACCAATATTCAGTCTACCATAATGAGTATTACCTTATCCATAAAAATGAGAATGACCTTTAATCCCAGCACTCGGGAGGCAGAGGCAGGCGGATCTCTGTGAGTTCAAGGCCAGCCTGGACTACAGAGTGAGTTCCAGGAAAGGCGCAAGGCTACACAGAGAAACCCTGTCTCAAAAAACCAAAACCAAAACAACCCAAAACAAAAAAACAAAAAAACAAAAAAAAAAAGAGAGAATGAAATCAACATCACCTACTTCCAATGGTTGAAAAAAAAAACCAGACTTGGCATTCAGGTTTAATGTGACTTTCCACATTTCCTGCTCTTACAATACTTGTTTTTGTATAGTAATTCAGATTGCTTTATTCTACCTAGCCTACCCATAGAGCTATATCCATATATGCAGCTGGGATCTCCTTCAGGGAAACAAACTGACTTATTTCTTACTATAGATGAATCATAATTAAGCATGCACATCTGCATCAAACAAAAGCACATTCCAATGACAAATGCAATTATTTGAATTATGGAAAATGCAAATCCACTTTCCCTTATCCAAGTCTCATGGCTCAATTGCAGGTTTTTAAATGAGAGGAAATCTCTTCAGCAGAGTATTAGGGTTGAGAATGTAGGAAGAGTAGCTGGGAGAAATTGAAAGCCCTGCATCCTTGGCAATAAGGCTGTCAGTGCTAAGAAAAGTGTTGTTCAACTTTTCGCTGGAGACATACTCTTAGCTCTCCACCTCAAGTAATGACAGAAGCTTTGGACCACTCTCTATCATGCCCAAGATTCATCCTCTGGCCAGGGTAAGGAGGCACATTGATATGGCTGCAAACATCTTTTGGCTAAAGGCCTTCCTTGCTCATCTCTGCCGGAATACTTAGGCTACGAGGAAGGCTAAAGAGTCTTCTCAACCTTCCTAATACCGCAACCCTTTAACACAGTTAAACCCAACCGTAAACTTATTTTTGTTGCTACTTCATAACTGTAATTTTGCTGCTGTTGTGAATCATAATGTAAATATCTGCTATGTGATCCCAAAGGAGTCACCACTTACAGGTTGAGATCCGCTGTTTGAGAGTCTAGAAACTAGACCTTTACTCAGATGGCCAGAGCTGTGGCAAGACAGAAGAAGTAGGAAGAGTGTCCATCTAGCACCGTTTCTACAGCACAGGTGACTTTCTGGCCTTTTGGACTAGCTAGTTTTGTGTGTCAACTTGACACAAGCTAGAGTCATCAGAGAGGAAGGAGCCTCAGTTGAGGAAATGCCTCTGTATGGCATTGTATCTGAATGAGATCCAGCTGTAAGGCATTTTCTTAATTAGTGACCAATGGGAGAGGGCCCAGCCCATGGTGGGTGATGCCATCCCTGGGCTGGTTGTCCTGGGTTCTATAAGAAAGCAGGCTGAACAAGCCAAGGGGAAGCAAGCCAGTAAGCAGCACTCCTCCATGGCCTCTGCATCAGCTCCTACCTCCAGGATCCTTCCCCGTGTGAGTTCCTGTCCTGGCTTCCTCCAGTGATGAACAGGAATATGGCAGTGTAAGCCAAATAAACCCTTTCCTCCCAAACCTGCATTTCGGTCATGGTGTATTTTCACAGCAACAGAACACTGACTAATTCACCTTCCCAAGCCAGCTTTCCATTCACAATGATGCCCAGACAATCTCTTTTGGATAGAAATCATCTGAACGCATGTGCGGAGTGGGGGGAAACTGACCCCTCTCTAATTTAGTCCATTCATAAGATGTCCAACAATTCCTTTGCTGTGACAATCAGCAGCAGCAGCAGCAGCAAAGATGTTTTTACTTGCTACTTCTCCAAATCAATCAATGTGGAAGTTAAAGCCAGTTCCGGGCATACCCTATGTGCTTTCCCTCTTGTAGTTAATTGTTCTCTGTGCAGAGCCTGGTGGGGAGCACAGTATCTGGGGGCTTCGTTCTGCAAAACCAGTGTTTGAGGAAAGCATAGGCTTGTGATTACATGCTGACTGACATACATGCAACTTTTGAGTGGGAGCAGCGTGAGTTGTGGAAATTGAATTAAACAATAAACCTGTAATTGCTTGTTAGGGTGTTTTAATTGACTCCTAAGTACCATATGTGGAGCTGCGTGGCTGCAGGAGCCCAATTATAAGCTTGCTTATGGAAAGATACAACTCATTTTGCATGTTGGAAATATATTCCCCAATTATTGTTGCCCTCTCAGAATAGAAGAATTTTCAAATAAATAAAGAATTCCTGTTAAGCTTCTAATACACACTTAGTCCCTAGGTAACCTAGAAGCATTTTATTTAGGTTCTAATACAAGATCAGAAAATATGCAGTTTTTTAAAAAAATGCTCTTTTGCGTTATTCCCAAGCATTTGTTGAGCCCTGGAGCCCTCAATGTTCCCTGCTAACTAAAGAAATGTGCACAGCCAGGGTTCTTGGCTTCAAGCTATTTGAACCCTCACTACGAACTCCTGATGAAAATAAACACTCCAAGAGAAAGAGTAAAATAAAATGACAAACAATTCATAAATATGATATAAAGAAGCATGAATACATGTGTGGTTCCCAGAGGAGAAAGGAAGATGAGGTGGAATACTAGCTGCTGATCTGATGAGGACCATTCCAGATGGGATGTTGGAATTTGGGTCAAGTTATCCAGTCACAGTGGGAGAACGGACACCAGGACCAGCTCTGGGCTTTGGGGGTGTGGGGTAAAGTGGGGATTACAGATGACAGATGATGCAAGGTAACCTTGGTCAATGCAGAAAATCAGAAGCTTCCATCTGGGGAAAGAGCTAGGATGGGAATGAATAACCAGAGAATCCTAAGTCCAAGGAGAGGGAAAAAAATTAAGATAAAAAGTAACCTGAGGGGCCAAAGAGTTGGCTTGGTTGTTGTTTTTCTGGAGAACCTGAGTTTAGTTCCTAGCACCTACATGGGGGGTCTGACAACCACCTGTAACTCCAGTTTCAGAGGATCAGATGCCATCTTCTAGTCACTTCAGTCACTACATGCACATGGGACACAGATATGCAGGTAGGCAAAATATTCATAAACAAAATACAAAGAAAATCTAAAGAAAAACATTAAGATTGCAAAATGTTTTTTAAACAATTGCTCAAAGGTGGTGTTTGCAAGAAGTGACTTTGAACCACACCAATCTCCATCAGCTGCAAAGAAACCATCAAAATAAACACGTAAGTTCAAACTGTAGTTTACTGGCAAGAATGCCAGAAAAGTATCTTTTTGGTTTACACATAGTGTGTATGCATGTTCACGTGTGAGTGCAAATGTGTGCAGAAGCCTGGAGTTAATGTCAATGCTTATCTACTTTATATGTTGAAGCAGGATCTCTTCCTGGGAATAAAGCAAAAGGTAGCATTTCTGCTAGACTGGCTAGCCAGCTTGCTCTGGGAATCCTCCTATCTTTACCTTCACAGTGTTGTGATTACTGGCAGGTCACAAGGCCCATCTGGCTTTTAACATGGGTTCCAGGGATTTGAACTCAAGTCCTCACACTTGCACACCAAGGACTTTATCCACCAAATTGTTTTCCCAGCCCCCAAGACAAATATCTTAAACTTCTGTCCAACTAGATCAAATGGATATTCATGCTGGATGGAAGGAGAGTAGTGTGTGCTGTGAAAATTCCACTTTGAAAGATCTTCCTCAACCATGCTTTCCATTAGGCCACCTCTGTGAATCCTTCCAGGAGAGGAATGTTAAAGCCTGCATTTGAGAAGATCATTATAAATGCACGTAAATCACACGCAGTTAAAAAGGTTTGCCAGCAATCATTCTAAATTAAGACACATCAGTGAGTAGGATGGGAGGGAGGGGAGATCATTGCAACCAATCTCGCTAATTTTTAGTTTTGAATAGGTTGGTGACACTGTCCTCAGCTTTATGGCACCTCAGGTAAACTGCATTGATCTCAGTTGACTTTCCCCATTAAATGTACTTCAGCAGGAAATGACTGCTAATGAGTTTGGGGTTTCTTTGAGGGGGACAAGGTAAATGAAAGTACTGTAGAATTCAATCTTAGTCGTGGTGGCACAACTCTGAGGATATGCTAAAGCTCTATCAAATAATAAATTTTAAAAGTAGATTTCATTTCAACAAGGAGGCTATTAAAAATTCAGAATCTTAAATAAATAAATGTCACTTTAGAAAAACAATCCAGATACCATTCCACAAAATCACTCAATTCCATCTTAGATTTCTAGGGATCATGGGAATTACATGAATTTAGAAGGTAGTAAAGAAATTATATGCCCAAATGTTATGCTCAAAAAAAATGTTTATATAAAATTCATAAACGGCTAGGCTGGAGAGATTGCTCAGCACTTAGAAACAGGTACTGCTTTTGCAGAGGTTTGCAGCACCCACCTTGAGCAGCCCACAGTTCCCCGGATCTCAAGCTCTGTAGCATCCTCCACCCTCTTCTGGACACCTAGGATACCTACATTGACAAGTGCATATACCCACACAGAGATGCTCATGTACATACATAATTTAAAAACTTTAAAAATAATGTACCATAAAGTTGATACTTTATTATTATTTGGGGGCTTGTTCTTTTTTCTTTGATGGGATTTTGCAGTTCTTTTCCATTCTGTTTTTGTTGTTTTGTTTGATTTTGGTTCGGGGTGTGAATTGCTGAAACAATCTGTGTTAGCCTAGTCTTTTCTCAAACTAACATTCTTTCTGGGTCTGCCTTTTAATGCTGGGAAAACACGTGTACTATTATGCCTGGAATAATGTAGTTTGTTTACAGAATTATGTCCTGTAAATTTTAATTTTTAAAGTTTTCTCTCCATTTAGTTATAATAAAAACAATGCATCTATCAGATTCTGGTATGTTATTAGTCAAGCTGGAACTCTGGTAGGAGGCAGTCAGCTGACTATCCCATGTAAACAGAATTTCTGTCCTAAGAGATTTCTCTAAGGCTCATAATCTAAGTAGATTTCCTCATTTCCAGGGGTAGGGAAAGTCAGCAGATACACAAATAGTTATGAGTCAACTGCGTCTGAACATATTCATAATATCCAAGCACAGGGTATCTATTTGCTGTTTAAATTTCTTACCATGTTGTAAAAATCTAACTTCTCTCATAAATGTGAGTTATTCTTTCTTAGCTTCTTTCTAAATCATAGCCTCATTAGAGAAGTAAACTAATGATGAGGTGCTTTCTAGCGTTTCCAAGTCATTTTTCTCATCACGATTAAAAGACATCCGATTCCTTCAGAAATGTGTCTCACATTTGAATTTTGTACCTTATTGTGAATGGAATCCTCAGTTGAAATCATATGAACATTTTTGACATTTCTTTTTTTTTATGTGAAAAAACTCAGGCACTCTCAATTCTACAGACTGTTACCTCTTACTATTGGAGTGCTAGATGCTTTATGTTCCTCAAACCCCTATTTTATGTACATGTACGAGGAGGAAAATGCATATTTGATGGGTCTGAGAGAATAAATATGCTAATTCACACACTGCATGTAGAAGGTGATTTATCCCACTTTTAAAGGAATGTGGCAGTATTTACGTAAGTTTTCACCTGTATCTCTGCAAACAGCTGTTATGCAAGCAACTTCCCAGTCAGGAGAAAATTTTAAAAACGGGGGCAGGAGCTAGATAGGTTTTAATAGTTGCTTTGGGGTTGACAGATGATATGCTTTGTCATCTGCTATAGTTCATAAAAATGTCGCTGGGAAGAGTGGTGCCACAGCATTGCAGCAAATAATGACAGATAATTTAAAATGTACTTAGAGAGTGAAAGGTAAGACTCTTAAAAAGCTTGTCTGTAACTGAAACTCTAACTGTATGTGCCATAATATAAGCTCTCTGCAGAACACATGCTGTATCGTTTATCAGAAAGCTAAACTTTGGATCATATAATTATTCTAGTAGCAGCGACTAGGCACCAAATGAGATGTGAAACATGAATTGAGGAATAATTTGGCGTTCTATATTAAAAAACAAAAGCAAAGACCCCAGATATTAATTACCAAATTGCTACAGAGAACAATAAACTACTAGAATATCCACATATATTTTCACCACACTTCAGAGGGTGCTACATTTTTTGGGGGATTCTGGCTACTCAGAAAGTCTTCTAAGGAATCTCACTTTGCTGTTTAAGTATTTTCCTGTTTCCCACTGAAGTGTACCATCTGTATGTATCCTGATGTGCACTTGATACACACTTTAATAAAGGTCTGCAATGTCCTTTATTAAAGGATCAGGTCAGAATAATTGGCACACAGACTGCCGAAGACATTTGTCATTCCTTTGTATGGAAAACAAAACCATCTTAGCTATTTTGAAATACTCAATTAATTGCTGTCAACCAGAGTTACCCACTGTGCATTAGCAGACTATTCTGTTATTGGGTAACAATGTGCCTTTCTCTACAGACATTCCTCTTGTGCCTCACTGTGAGTACTCATGCTTTACATCCAATCATTATCCCCATCATTAAAATAGATTGTCTATTAGTACAAAGCCAACGCCATGTCAAGAAGGTATTTGTTTTCATTTTGTTTTGTTTTTTACCTGCCTAGACCCTGCCAAAATGCTGCTGGAAGTGGGTTTATTCATCTTCATATCCTCTGTGGTCCCTCTGGAAACTGTGCATTTGCTACAATCTTTATGAAAAACACATTCATTACACTTCAATTTTGTTCTAGAATCTCAAACTTAATAAAATCCTGTAACACAAGGCTGAGTAATGGTAGATTCAGAGGATCACATCACGCTGTAGTTCTTACGTAGTGCATATCTGCACTGGTAATTCAGCTTAGTGCCTCACACAATGTGTCTCAGTGAAGAACACCACTCTTTCTGTAATACGTAGACATACTCCTGAGAAAAAAACAATAAACAATGGGACAATGAATCTATTCTAATGCAAAAGGGAATTCTTCTGGTGACAGGCTTTCCATCTAGGATAATGGTATTTAACCTTGGACTTATTTTTCATTGTAAACAACCGATGTTCTGGTTATGTGTAATTGGATTTGCTTAAAGTGATAGACATTTCAAAATCAAAAATAAATGACCTCTGATTTCTTGTGTACAACTCTTACCTGCGCAAGTGAGCTAACAATAAAACACGTTTTCAAATGCCTTACCAATTGTAAGAACTTAAAGTAGGAAACTAACCCATTTTTACCATTGAGCACTGAATGTAGCTAACCCTAATGCAAGAATATATAATTCATACATCTTGCTTTAGTTTAAATTTAAATTGTCTAATGATTTAAAACTTAACTAACTTGTAACCAGATTTTCTGAAATAATACATGGATTTACCCTTGACTGGAACTTGCTTTAGGCCATAGTCTCATGATAGAAAATATATGATAGTAACCTGAACCACATCACTGACTCTCTGGAAGCAGTATAGAATACAACAGAGGCTGGGATGAGATGAAATATCCAGAATACCTCCTGGCAGTTACTTTCCACCCTCATCCCCTCCCACCCCCCCACCCCCCCACCAAGCCCATACTAACCCTGCTGCCAGTAAGATGGACATTAGCCTATTGATCTCCCTGGTCTCCTGTAAGACTTAAGTCAGGCTCTGTGGACCAGAAGTGGCCAAGGCATACTTGAGAGAACTTGACCTAGGTCACATGAATTCTGACACCCTTCAAGAACCCTGATTCTCAAGAACCCTGACAATCAGGGTCTCCTCTTCAGGTACTAATCTAATTCTTTGGCTAATCCAAATAGTATAAGAGAAGGACTTGATCATGTTGAGCTAGATAGATTGCCATACTCTTAAGCTAGCAAGGCAGGCAAACTCATTCAAACTCATTAAATTTAATCTTTTCCCTCACCCCTAAAGAGAAGAAAAAACTCAAGAGTTACTAGATCAAACAGATCAAAACAGACTAGAACAAATAAAAATATTGAAAAAGGGGGAAAAAGAAAACAAAAAATACTGAGCATGAAAACACACATACCAAATAAGTAAAAATGTAGTAAGTTAAAAAATGACTATGCAAGTAGAAGTTAAAGTACTTCCTGTGTAAGCATGAGGCGAGACCATGAATTTAAATCTTCAGCAACCGTATAAACAACTGGCTGTGGCTGTGTGCATGTGTAACTCCAACACTATGGGAGTAGAGACAGGAGGCTTATCAGGGTTTGCTGGCTGCCAGTCTAGCTCCAGGTTCAGTGAGAGACCGTTTCCAGAGAACAAATTGGGAAGGGATAGAGGAGGACATCTGACATCCTTGTACAGGCACATGTACTAACCCTTATGCATATGCACATAGATCATGCACATACACAATAAGAAGTTGAGAAATTTCAAGAATATGAATTTCTATTGCTGCTGTTGGTGGTGGTGGTGATGGTGGTGGTGGTAGTATGTACGTGTGCGTGTGCGTGTGCGTGTGCGTGTGCGTGTGCGTGTGTGTGTGTGTGTGTGTGTGTGTATCTGTGCCATGGTGCATCATCTGGTGGCAAGCACTTTTACTCTTTGAACCATCTCACCAGCCCAAGAACACGTATTTCTGAATTAAGTGTCATATTAGTGCAAACATATCCCATGAAAGCATATCTTCATATCTTACATAAAAATGTTTTGAAGATCTCACAGTGGCTGAATTGGTGATTCGACTGAAATCTAGAAGGAAAGTATCTATAAAGTTAAAAAAAACATTATGTCTAACTCAGAATTTCCACCTCACAGAGCTGTCATTCAAATGCGAAGAGAGAACAAAGAGAAGAGTTACACAGACATCCCCTTCATGGAAAGTTTACTTCCATGTTTTTCCAAAATAAGTAAATTATAAATAGAATGACCGAAGGACAAAGCCCGTTAGCAGAAGGGAGCAACATGAGAGAGAGAGCAGGGGGTGCAATAGAAAGAGCAGAGCGAGCAGAAGGTGTGGAAGGGAGGTGCCAAGGTAGCAAAAACAAACAGGAGACTGCAGAGCCAGATCGGACGGTCCGGTAGTCCACGGCAGCTGCTCAAAAATAAGAAACGGATGGACCTGATCATCTTGGGAAAACGTGTACTCAACCAAAGGGGTGTGTGCATGCATATTTTTAAGTGATGGAAAGTTAAAACAAAGAACAAAGTTTAAAAGCATGCAGAAAAACATTTTCTATAATTTAAAAAAATTCATGGAATGAATTTGCTTATAATTTTGATTATAATATAATCATTTGCTTATAATTGGTAATATCGCCAACATTTTATATTATCATACTAATTAGACACTGAGTATACTGACCTATGGAAATCACGTTATACTTATTGGGAAGAAAAAAACTGTACTCTGAGAATGAGGACAAGGAAAGACAAGAGAATGAAACCCTGATTATTCATACTGGAGAGGCACCAGACAAAGCTTCAGTCTGAAAGTAGAAACCATAAAAGAAACATCCTGAAAATAGTCTAAAAAATATAATGATGTTTACAGCTTGGGTAGGAATATGTCCTCTCTAAAGGTTCTGGTGCTGAAGGTCTGGTGCCCAGTTGGTGGTTACTGGATCCTGATGGCCTATCCAATATTGAATCCACAGGTACAGGGGCCGTCAGAAGTGAAACCTGCTTGGAGGAAGTGGGTCAGGGAGGTGTCCTTTACAGGGTGCTGTCTGTCTTTCTTGTTGTGCTCTGTTTCCTGGCTGCTGTCATGTGAACAGCTTCCCTCCACCACACCCTTCTGCGACACTGCCTCAACATAGACTTTATAGTAAGGGAGTATATCATAAACATGAAAGCTCCAAAACGGTGAGACTCAGTAAGTCTTCCCTCCTGTAAAAGTATTTTGTTATAGCAGCCACACAGTAACTAAGACAATTTAGTTAACATAATTGAAAACAATTGACACAGATGAGGACAAAAGATAAAAATGATAGAACTACTTATTACAGAATTTGAGTCTTTAAGTTGTAGTCATACACACATGTGATAGAATAATATGTAAAACTAAAAAGAATGAGGGACTGGATAAAATGGTAAATGTAATTTTTTGAATTATTCTCATGAAAGCTTAGAGATTATTATTTTAAATATAAACTATGCCACACATTTCTTTATGGACAAAGACCTTCCTGACTGGCCCCTCTGTTGAAGACACTCTAATTGAGTCTAAGTTTGTGGTTCATCTCTCCAAATATTTTACCTCTTCATTTCTGATCTTTGTAAACTAAGATGACACAAGAAGAAGCATATTCTTCTCTTTCAGCTGTATACCCATTACAGGGCAATTTATTCATTCAGTTCATTGATTATGTCTGACTACATGCCAAGTGTTCTATTAAGCTTTACAAAGCAAAAATGTAGAGAAGAAAACCCAGTCCTTGACTTTTAACCATATAAATGGACAGCTGAGAAGAAAGGTGTTCAGAGAACAGATGTAGTTTATTTTTAATACTTCAAAAATTACAACAGGTCATTGAGAAAGAGCTTTTGATGACAGAGGTCTTAGTGATGCAGATGAAATGTCTGGGTGAGCTAGCTAGAATGATAAAGGATGAGCTAGCTAGAAACCTAAGGCCTGCCAAAGAAAGTTTCTGAAGCTGGGCTGTGTGGAGGACAAAAGCTGGTGACTTGGCAGCCCTGGGGTCACTTTCCTTACTTAGAGAGATTCTGCTTCGTTCATGACCATCAACATCTGAAGATCATTGATTTAGAAAAGCGTTACCTCAGATGGCATCTCCACATTCCTCTCTGTCTGCTTCCAGGACAGCAGCAGTAATTTCTCATCAAGCACAAAGACACAGTCCAGTACAAACTCCAATCCCAAGACATGGATTCTGGAAGTATGGGTATGTCTGGCCTTCCAAGTTGATGCCAGGGAGGCAAGCAATGCCAGAAGGCAGTATGAAAGACGGCGGACAGCCACACACTCACCCAGGCCAAAAGAATCTAATCTTAGTCTCTGCCAAGATAAACTCATTAGCAACTAGGAGGTATTTGCTTCCTTCCAAAACTGAGTAACCTTGTGGGGAGCTAGAATGCAAATGCACAGAATTGCCTGGGGTTATTAAAAACAGAAAACCAAAACAGAAACAGAAACAGGGAGAGAGGTACCAAGTTCATGTCAAACCAACGGGTACCACAATGATTAAAAAAATATTATTTGCTTTAGTATATTTAAGGAACTTTTAGCTTCCCGGTATCCTAGCAGTCTGTTTACAGGGAACTTTGAGCCTTGATAACACATAACAGATGATATGAAAAGGAGACACAAGTCCAAGAAATTCCTAGTAGAGTTCTAATGCAGCCTTGCTTAAATATGATTGAAGATTCAAAAAATTATATCATCGCAATCTTCCCTTGGTCAGGATTCCGAATGTAATTGGCACAATGAAGGCACTGTCATCATCCGTACCTGCATTATTCATAACTAGGAATTAATGAATCACCACGAAGGTGATTCTCAACATGCAATGCTCTACCTCAGGACTCAAGATGAAAGCTTCTTTCTTTAGAAAGCAATTTTCCGAATTTGGAAGCTCCGACCACACCTGATTTTTAGCAGTGAAATTCTTTAGGTTTTATGATTATAAGTTATGATCTTACACATTGGCACTGTGAAATGTGTCTAAAGTCAATGTATACTTGAATAGGACAATGGAAAGATGACCTTCTATAAAATAAATGGGTTCATATGTGACCTTTATAAAAAGATTCAGTGAAAACAACAGAATTAACTTAGTTAATACTATTGTTTTTGATGACAAGGTTGTTATTAGGCTAGGGTGAATCAAAATATTTGAATTAATTCTTTAATTCAAGTATGTAAAGCCCCGATTGGTATTTTACTGTTTGTTAATAAAAATAAAAAGACCAAAGTCAAATATAAGTTGGCCTGTGACTAAGAAATGCCGAATTAAACTCTATAACATTTTTAAATATGAAGATCTGAGTTTATAGTTTTTATTTTGTACAGTTGAAGTCCATTCCTCCTTCATTCTGCAAGCTGGTAACTTTTAGTTTCCATAATTGCAAAACCCAGTGAGCTGACATTCTTGTGTTGCTCTCTCAGGTATGTGAAAGTTTTTGTTCTTTTCAATGAGCTTTATTAAGGAAAATGGCCTGGAGCTCCTTAAAATCCTTAAGTATAAAACCCACTATTCTTGACATTTTGGGGAAGACTGAATGGACTGTGTTAGGGCCTGAATGTTTATGTTTCCCAAATCTGTATTTTGAATCCCAACTCCTCAGTGTGTTGGTATTTGAAAAATGGGGCCTTTGGGAGGTAGTTAAGGTTTTATTAGGTCTTGGTGGTGGAGTGATGACATTGATAAAATCCTCACCACCACTATCACCCCACATTTCCTCCATTTTCTAATTCAAACTATGTAGGAACACAGTGGGAAGCTATCAACCTGCAACCCCTAGAGTGCTCTTATCAGAACACGGCACCCTGGCCTCAGGTTTCCAACATCCAGAATTATGAGAAAATAAGGGGACGTCCCTTAAACCACAGTCTGTGCATTTGTTATAGCATAAGAGAAAATTAACATAGCTTATACATGTTATAAAACTTAAGAGCTGAATGTGAACTGACAGATGACTTATTCTGTAACCTGGTGATGTTTGAATTAGATTCTAAATAAGCTTTGGTTTTTGTCCAGGGAATTAAAAATGTATTATGGAGGAAAGTGGCAGCTACAACTTTACTTATCCACATCACTCCAACTGTCTTGCTCTCGCTCTCATCCCAATAAGACAGTCGTATAACCCACTTCATTCCCACAACCGATTTCTATAAACTCCCTTCTCTTGTAGGTGAAGAAATTTACAGTGAAAGGTTATATGCTCAAGCTGAGGCAGAGAGAGAGAGAGAGAGAGAGAGAGAGAGAGAGAGAGAGAGAGAGAGAGAGAGAGAAGAGAGAGGAGAGACTGGGTCTAGAGTCCAAGTCTCTTGACTGAGAATTGTCTCTTGAAAAGTCTCTTTGAGGTATGGGTTTGTTCATTGGTTCACACCAACACTGAAAGCATCAAATCATCTGAAGATGTCTATGAGGAATATGGGCATCAGGAGGACGAGTACCAGGAGTTTGGGTATCAGGGAACACGGGTATCTGAAGCATGAGTACAAGAGGAGGTAGGCACGGGCATCTGAAGTATGGGTGCCTGAATGTGGATATGAGGAATGTAGATCCCTGAAGCATGGATAGCAGCGACATGTGTACCAGGAGCAGACATACCCGAAGCCTGGGCACCAGTACAGGAGCCTGAGGCATGGGTCTCAAGAGAAGAGGCCAAGACAGAAGAAAAGTGGACGCTATTTAGCTCTCATTATACATATCTTCCCACTTGGAATAGGTCCAAAATGGGTGTCCAATAGAGGGAGAAGAATCAAAGCCAACACACAAACAGAGCCTTTATACTCTATTCCTTGAAATCGTTCTCTATTAATTAATTTAAGCTTCTGGTAGAATTAAAGGATTTGGGGAAAGAAAACACAATAGTAGAAGTTATCAGATGGGGAAAAGCAGAGAAAGAATGATGGTTATGAAAACACTGTTTTCATCTTCTAATTGAGTGAGTAAATCTGCTGTGGTTTGTATGTTATATGTGCATGGCAGCCTCATGCATCTGAACATGTAATCTTCAGTGAAGGGAGCTGGTGTGTCAGGTTCTGGAAACTTTAGGAGGTAGTCTCCCTAGAAGAAGTAGATCGCTAGAGGCGTGCCTTGAAGAATCATAGCCCAGTCTCACTTACTATCCTCTCTCTGCTTACTGAGTGTAGATGCAACGTGACAAGCACCCTTCACACCTTGTTCCTCTGTCTTCCCCACTGTGTCCCTCCAAACTGTGAGCCAAACTAGGCCAACTCTCCTCCTACGGCACAACCCACTCAAGCAGAGGTGGCAGAGGCGCTCCTCCAAGATCTCCTTCACAGCACAGGAATGATAGATGCGATTTTTGTCAGACACTAGGAAGGAAGAAGGACAAATTAAAGAGAGGGAATATATGGCCAATTAACCCCCTTTGGACTAAAATCCAAGGTTTATGTGGAAAAGATTGTAAAGGCAAGCCCATATAACATCATAGAGGGCCTTATGTGCCATATTAAAGGTCTTACAAATAATGGACATTTGTGGATTTGTTTATAAAAGATAAATATGTGTTTCAAGACATACAAAATTCCAAAGTGTAAGACTTTTGAAAACAGTGGCAAGCAGTCCACCTACAAACCCACATGTCTACAACCAAGCAGGGAAGCCATGGATGAAAGTCTGTCATCCGGGTGGGGTGATGCGAAGACTAAAGTCAGTATAGCTTCAGTGAGGCAGCCACCCACCGGGTACTTTCTAAATGTGAGCCTCTATGTTTTGCTCTGAAAGGTATCCAAAGTGTAAGCCATGGCATCCGACTCCTAAGCACTTTCCAGCTGGCTTCCCTCCAGTCTCCATGTGGTGACAACTGACACCAGACACAGAAGGAAGTCACTGGGGCTGCAGCACAGTCACTGAGTGGAGAGCCAATGCCCACAATGAAAGCCTGGGGGTCTTAACATGCCATCTCCTAGCTGGGCAGTGGTGGCGCATGCCTTTAATTCCAGCACTCGGGAGGCAGAGCCAGGAGGATCTCTGTGAGTTCAAGGCCAGCCTGGTCTACAGAGCGAGTCCCAGGACAGGCTCCAAAGCTACACAGAGAAACCCTGTCTCAAAAAAAAGAAAATAAAATGATGCCATTTCCCATAATTCACCAATGGCCTTGGTATTGTTTAAGACACATTGCCAAACGAGTCTGGCATATTCACATCTAGGTTTAAATAAACATTTTTTTCTTGTACTCTTGAGTAGCTGTAATAAGTTTGCGTCTACATCACCTACTGTCTTCAAATTAAATCAGCCCTTACTCATAACTAGAAGTGCTTTTGCAGCTGCTATTACAGGAGATTGAAAGGTCAGCTCTGTTTTGAATCAATTTATAAAACAAGAGAATGAGAAACAAGTTTCTCATTAGAACCTTGACTAGCAATTAAAAAAAAAAAAGGATGTTTTCAGAGAATACATCTGAGGAAATTTGAGTGGGAATCTTTGAATTTCTCTTAGGGAGAAAAACCAGAACTGAAGGGTCTCCCTGCCAAAGAGGCTTGCCATGTTTTCAGGTGTTTGAAAGCAGCAGCCCTGGGGATTGCGGCCTGAGGCCACAGATGTTCGCTTCAGCAAAAAAGGGGTAGGGTGGAAAATCATCACTACAAGAAAGGGAAAGTGCCTGGCAAAGGCACTAGAGAGTAAGTGGAGACATGCTTGCTTGGAAATATAAACAAGTGGAAGGAATGAGCAGCACACCGGAAGGGGCTCACTTGAACCAGGTGGCAAGAGGGTCCTCTACCCTGTGACACAGACCGTGACAGTGTGACCTGAGGAGTGGCTCGCTTTGTTCTTCCCAGGGTTATGGTCACTAGACACTGGGGCCACACCTTGCACACCATTCTTCTCTTGCACCTGTTTTGGTTAAGTGTCTTAACAAGTGGGGAGAGAAGCTTGATGGGAAAGAGAACTAACTACTGGTCATATAACATTCTTCAAAGAGAAAAGGAAATTAAGTTATCCATTCTTCTCCAATATTCCTTCCCAAACATCAATCCATGCCAGTAGCTTTATTTGAAGAACCTCCAGACATAGGGTCACAGAACCAGTAAGATAATGGCAAACAGCTACCAAGACATTAAGGGTTTAGGATCTGGCACAAGCTTTATGAACACAGTGTCAACCACAAGAACTCTATAAATGAGTTAATGTAGTTTCCAATCCGTAAATGAAGGGACTGGAGCTCAAATGAACCCATTACTTTGCACCAAATCCAAGAGCTAGCAACAATAGTGAGATTTAAAAGCATGCCTACCAAGTTGATGATTTTGAAGAATAGGTATATTAAAATATATTTAATTGTAAATTTTAATTCATTTTTTTCTTGCTCATGTTTGCCTTAAGACTGACTTTTCTTCATTTTTCTTTATTAAGAAATTTTCTACTCACTCCACATGCTATCCACAGACTCCCCCTCCTCCCTCTACCCACTCCCCAGCCCTCTTTCCCAAGCCACCCCACATCTCCACATCCCCCAAGTTGAGGTCTCCCATGGGGAGTGGGTAAAGCCCAGCACACTGAGCCTAGGCAGGTCCAAGCCCCTTCCCACTGCACCAAAACTGTGCAAAGTGTCACACCACAGGCACCAGGTTCCAGAAACCTGCCCATAGATCAGGACAGATCCCGAGCCCCCTGCCTGGGTGCTTCCCAAACAATTCAAGCCAATCAACCATCTTCTGTATCCAGAGGGTCTAGTCCAGTCCCATGGCGGCTCCATAGCCACCAGTCCCACAGTTCATGGGCTTCTACTAGTTTGGCCAGCTTAAGACTGACTTTTAACAACACTTAGCAAAATATTTTCTTAGACAGTTATAAAATCTGAGATGATGCTAATCACACACATAATTCCTTTAATGAGTTCTTAATAGTATAATCTGAAAATATGTATTTCCTTTGAATACATAATATACTTCCAAGACAAAAACAGCAATGTGTGCTGTTGAAGAATGCAAATATGCACATGTGTGTTTTTCTCTTTCCTTGGCAGAAGGATATTTGGAATTAGTTTAGTTTGAAATAATAGATGCAGACACTGTATTGGGTATATATAACTGCATACAAGTAACCGTAAAATGATGGCTTGAAGCAAGTATGGGTTCTGGGCAGTTCTGGGTTTGCCTGGCTCACCTGTAGACATGCATGCAGCTAGAGATGGGACTGAGTTGTCACAGAAGTGTGGCTGGACTACTTTTCCAAGCACATAAGTATATTCAAAGAATTAATATGTGGCGTCCTCATATAGTTGTGGTTGCTTCTCAACAGGACAAGTTCCAAAGAGAAAAACCCTTTTAAAATATATGTTTGTGGATGCCCTGTTGAGCAAAACCATTCTCATAGGCAAGCACAGAATCAGTGTTGGAGGAGGAGAACCCAACAACATAGACACCAGCATCTGAGATTCTGTATGACCTAGCACTGTAGCAATCAACACAGCTTTGCATCACAGATTCTGTATGACCTTCCACTGTAGCAACCCACATTGATAGCTTTGCATCTGAGATTCTGTATGACTTTGTAGCAACCAACACAGATAGCTTTGGGGGTTCAAAGACTTTCTGCTGTAGGAGTCTGACAGAACAGCCTGTTGCTCAGGTCCAAAGAAAGCTTGTGATTTGAAGATTCATTGGGCGGAGAGATGTTTAGTTTTTATGGCCAATTCCTAAGGAAACAAGAGGCTATAATGTTCCAATCTAGAGCTGGAGAATCATGGCACCAGAACACAGCCTCCATGTGAGAAACAAAACCGGACATAAAGATTTGGTAACACACTATGGTTGCCAACTTGACTGGATCTGGAATCAACTAAAACATCAGTATCTATGCAGACCTGTAAGGTGTGGTGATATTTTGTATGCTCTAATAAATAAAGCTTGCCTGAAGATCAGAGGGTAAAGCCAGCCTCTAGTTAGCCATAAAGGCCAGGCAGTGGTGACATAAACCTTTAATCCTTGCACTTGGGATCTCATGCCTTTGCTTCCAGTACTTGGAAGGCACACGCGCCTTTAATGCCAGCACTAGGGAGGTGGAGACAAGAAGTGATATGGCTGGGTGGAGAAAGGCATATCAGATGAGAGGAGACAGGAGCTCAGTCCTTTCGGCTGAGGAGCTGGTGAGGTGAGAGATGGCTGTGGCTTGTTCCTTTGTCTCTGATCTTTTAGCATTTACCTCGGTATCTGGCTCTGGGTTTTTATTAAGATCAATTAGGATTCATGCTACAGTAAGGGGTTTCCTTGGTCAGATTATACGAAGTGGGGAGACCCACCCAAATGTGGGTGGCATCTTCCAGCAGCAGCCACATAAAAGGATGTCCCAGAGAAAAATCTTGCTTTGTGCCTTACTGCCTCCCCACCTCCTTGGTAAGTGAATCTATGCTGCTGCCGCCATTTCTGCTGCATCCCCTTGCTGGATCAAAACACAGTGTCTTTAGGCTTTCGATGTGGACAGAAGACCAATGGTTCTCCAGGAATCCGGGCCTTCAGCACTAGGTTGAGGCATCTACCAGGTTCTCAGACTCTCCATGTGAAGATAGCCATTGTTAGACTATTCAGATTTATTTTGTAAGACAACCTAGTAAGCCCATATATATATATATATATATATATATATATATATATATATATATATATATATATATATATTATAGTTTAATATATTATATATAATGATTTCATCAGTTCTATTCCTCTAGAGAATCCTAACTAATACATCCACCATGGTTCTTCCTTGGCCAAAGTTCAAACTCACAGTAGTAGAACTGTTTCTGCCCACACTGCCATTCACCCCCTTCCCCCAATTCTGATGACTCAGCAACACTTAATGCCCATCAGCTTTACAGATCAACTGCAATGCAATCGTCTTTAACTGCAACTGCTTGAATTAGGGAGAAGACTCAGCTAAAGTGGATCACACTGACACTAGAAATCTCTTCCTGACTCTGTGTATGTGACAGACTCCATAGCTGTGATTCTCAGGTGAGAATATCATAAGGAAAGTAGGCAAAAATCTAGCATTGCTGGCCATGGTCCCTGATGCCTGCAATCTCAGGAGACAAGCAAGAAGCAGATGGATTTTGAATTTGCGGTCAGCCTGGGCTACATACATAGCAAGACCCCGCCTTAGGAAGAGAAAGGGAAAGAAAGGGAGAAGGAGCAGGAGAATGCACTGGGGAGGGAGAAGAAGGAAAGATAGATGTATGGAAGGATGGGGATGCCTGGCACAGTGTTGGCTAAATTTTGCAAATTGCTTATCATGTGTCAGATATTCTTCTGTACACTCTAGACTTGGGTTCTATTACCCTCCCACTTTATAGAGATGGAAACAGGGCCAAGGCAAGGTTAATTAACTTTCTATATCCAAGCAGCTATTATATAGCAAAGGTGGGACTCCAAGCCAGGAATCCTGGCTCTGCAGCCTGCCTCTGAACCACTAGTCATAGTGTCTACTGTCTGCTGGCTTCTTTGCAATCGATCAATTAGAAAAGTAGTTGCTGTAAGCTGCATCTGCCCCTGTTTGGACCTTCCCTGCTGATTTGAAAAGCACTCACAAATTAGACTTTGCCTACCAATGTGTTTTAATCTCAACCATACTCTGGTCCCTTTGCAGACCTGTACAAAAAAATGACTTTTCTCCACCATGAACTTATTTTTTTAATGCTTTTTATCATATATTGTGAGAATATATGGCTATTCATATGTACCTACAAAGAAACTATTCTAATTTATACATCCTACTTATGGCCATATAAGCCATTCCTTAGTAAAATAAATATCAATCATATGATACTACTTCTTTTGCAATGCAGCTCACAGGAGCAATTCTGTACTTTGGGCTTTGTGGACTTAGGTGACCACCCACAAGTCAATGTTAGACTCTGCGGCAACCAGCTCATTTTCATTGGTCTCCATTCAGAAAAGATAAAACCGATATAGGAATGTGAAGCTTTTAAGCACCCCTAAAGTTTGTGGCTATTTTTTTTTTAAAAAATCATAAATATTTGATGTCTGCAGTTCATTCATAAGTACTACTTCCACAAAGCATCAAGATATGAGTGATTCCAAACAAACCTATTAAGGATCCTCAGAGTGGATGCTCACTAAATTTTGGTTTTATTTGGTTGTTTGCTTTGCCATTTATTTCTGAGACTGTAGTGGTCACTTGCTTGGCTTTTTACTATTATTGTGTAACAATTATTTTCTACATTCTTAATGCATCCTTAAAGTCTTATGGTTAATTTTGTGCACTCAAAATATTCCCTTCTCGATGTATGATCAAGATATGGAATATAAATATCTCCTTGGATACATATAGGGTCCTGAAATACAAATCTCAGTCAAAACTGGACTGAGTTTTGTGTGTGTGTGTGTGTGTGTGTGTGTGTGTGTGTGCCTGTGTGCATGCACACGCAAGCACGCAGTAGTGTGTGTGTGTATATGTGCAGGGGCATTCACTGTGTGCACATGTGTGTGTGTGAGTGTGTATATGGTGTTCTTGTGTTTATATGCAGTCATTGTGTCCATATGTGTGTGTTTAGTATATGTGTGTATATGTGCATAGATATCCATAGTGTGCACATATATGTGTGTGGTGTATGTGTATATGGCGTTTTTGTGTGTACATGTGCAGGGGCATTCACTGTGCACACATGAGTGTATGTTTAATGTATGTATGTGCATATGTTCATGGACATCCATTGCGTGCATATATGTGTGTGTATGTATAAGCATGGACATCCACTGTGTGCATGTTTGTGTGTATGTGTGTGTGTAGTGTATGTGTGTTTATATGTTTGTGGTCATTCACTGTGTGTACATGTATGTAAGACAGAGGTAGCTCTCAAATGTCTTCCTCTAGTATTCTCTACCCATTTTTTTTTTTTTTTTTTTTTTTTGTCTTTGAAGACAAGTTCTTTCACTGAACCTGGAACTCACCAATCCAGCAAGTCTATCTGGTGAGAAAGCTCCAGGGATCTGCTGGTCTGTGCCTCCCCTCCCCTCAGTGCTGAAATTAGGGATGTGTGCTCCTGTGCCTGGATTTTGACTTTGATATGCGTGCTGGGGATCTGAACTCAGCTCCTCATGCTTGCCCAGCAAATATTTTACTGACTAAGCCATCTCCCCAGTCCCAGGTTAAAGGGCACTTCTATAAGCAAAAGTCCTTCCACCTTGTTTTTTAATTTTATTGACAGAAAACTATATATGAGATCATTTTTGATATGACAGCACAACATGTAACCATCAAGAAAACTGCAGAATACCAATCAGAAGTGTTGGGTGCTACAACTTACGTTTAAAACTGTGAGCTGAAGGCAATTTCATATATATACACCTGGCAGATATGCTCTGCAGTTGTTTTATGGAGGAAAGTATAGAACTAATTTCTTTGACATCTATAAAACTAAAATTGACAAAAAACACTGTTATTTTAAAACTATTTTTAAAGGATGTAAATAGAATATTCAAGAAAAGGAATCCAGTTGGCCCAACTATGGACAAAAAAGTGACACTGCAGAAGTGAGACATGTACAAGCCGTCATCACAAATGGAACAAGCTTGACACATAAAAGGATCAGACACAGACCCTGGCAGTCCAGACATGACCATGGATGGGCCATAGACACACACATGGGTCGTGTTGCTTTATGTGTTGCCATTTTCCGCAAAAAAAGACAGACCAACTTAGACGTGTGCTCTTCTTCCTCACTTGGCCTCTACTCCTCCTCCCTCCCTTACTCTTCTTTTACAGCTCACCAATTCATACAAAGTGCTCCCCTGCCTTAGCTGGACCTCTATGCCCCAGGTTTAGCATCTTCATGTCACAAACTACATCCAGTCCCATCACCTATGACTTAGTTACTGCTTAAACTCCACCCAGACTTCCTTATCTTCTGTCTCACTAGACCAGGGCTCTGTTTCTATTTAATTGGAAATTATCTTAAGTAGAAATGTCCACTAATGTGATAACTTACCCTGTCTATGTCTAGAAAATATGGGACATCACCGACAGTGGTCAGGTTCATCAATATGCAACTTCAGTGTTCTGATCCAATTATTTACATGGTACAAGATGGCCCTTAAAACCCATACAGTGTTCTGAACTGGGACCTTAAATGTTGAGGTTACTTTGGCATGGCTTTAAAGCTTTGGAAATCGTTTGTATTTCTCATGCTGGTGGATCACATCCAACTCATCAGTCAATGGCTGCCAGAAACAAACAAACAAACAAACAAACAAACAAAAACCCCACCTCAATTGAATAGACTCTAGAATGAGGCCAGTCAATAGGTGCCTAGATTCCTTGCTAGTATACTCAATATTCTTATGTAATTTCAGGTAATTATCAGCATTGACACCAGTGGTTCTCAGATTCGAATCTGCAGCCCGCACATTTCCACATTGCTCCTCTTGTCTGTCTATTAAACATCTCGGTCAGGCTACTTCTAAGGATCTTCAACCTTGCTGAATCTGCTTCCAGCTGTGCCCCACTGCTTAACCCTTCATATGGCATCATCAGTGCTGTATTTCTTCAAGCCAGAAATATGGGGCTAGACCAGAGACATCTATCCTTTTGACATGTATATCCAACTCATCTTTGATGACCCGTCCTTTATACGTCTCTTCAGCACATTCCTTGTTATCTAGCTCCACTGGTGTCTTCATAACCTACACTTATCAAATCTCCTCTAAATTCCAACGTAGCCTCTTATCTTTCCTCTCTCGATTCAGTCTTCATTCCCACCCCACAGACAACCTAATTTCTGCATTATTCTCTCTTTAAACCTAACTGGGCCATTCTTCAACTTTAAAGTTTGCAAGTGTCTATCATAAAGAATAAACAGTGTGACTTATAATCTCCCCCATGAACCCCTTACCCTTACCATAGTCAACATTGCTCTTCAGTTCCACTTTTTGATCTTCTCTACTGTTGAATTTAGCTACAATGGATCTATTTGAATTATTTCAATGCCTGGAACATCTTCACATACAGAATTTCACATTATATTCCATTTATTAAATACAACTTTCTTAAGAAAAATCCCTTTATTCAGTCTTAATTTGAACTGTGTGTCCTCAAGGAAAACTTCAAGGATTCCCTAGTCAATGAAAATTACTCATCGTACTCTGAGTTGTCATATTTAACACTTACAAGAACAACAACTGATAATTTTACATAAAGTTGTATAGTGCATGGCTTACCATTATGTCTAAGGTGTGACAATATCATATACACCACAACTTTCATTCTAATGCTTGAGCCCTGATACACTATAGATTATTAAGTAGTATTTATTTTTAAAAATGAAAACTATGTTATGACAAATAGCTAGTAATTGAGAGATATTATTCAGAGTCACAAAGCAATTCACTCTGTCACTGTCTCCAGCCCCTGTGTATTTCATATGAGAAGTATGAGAGACCCATTCTCACAAATTATAATTAACGATTGCTACACTTTATGATGTATCTGGCACTTATGCAACATGATAGTCACTTCAAAAGCTTTTCTCTGTCATCCTTGGTGATGGCATGAATTTAGAATGTGGTGGCTGTCACTTGTTGGTCAGTTAGAGAATATTTTACCTAGTGTGAACTTATTATTTTTAAAAATGAGAGAAAGAATTGAAATTCAAAATAATTATGTCAAGTAATAGCTTAGGCATCCAAGAGTCAAAGAAAAATGGCCTCAATAAGAATGCTTAGCACAGCAGCCAATAGAAACGGCCTCCTTTGAAACTATGTGAGGATGGAGTTTGCAGTAACTGTAAGTGGGCCAGACAGCTTTGCCCTCCTGGCATAAGTTTTGAAGGTAATTGAAAGGTTCATGAATTAAAGATAGGATTTTCTAAAACATTACAAATCTATAGCCATCACCTGGCACATTATTTAACAAATTGCTGAGGGTTTTTATGAACTTTGGACATGCCGTACATGATTCTCCAGCAAACAGTGCTGGAGACTGTTTCCTAGTTGATGTTAATCAGCTGAGTTGGAATGCAATCAGCATCGCAAATTAATAATATTCCTTTTCATGATCATTTTTTCCGCCTAAAGAAGTGACAAATGTGAAAAAATTGCTGTTAAAAAAAATCAGAAAATAATACCTCCGTGGGGAACATCAGTTATCTCGAGCTGAAGATGTGTGTGATTGCGTATACCTGATTTCCCAGAGTAGGAGAGTTAAGTGAGGATTCTGAAGCCCTTTTCCAACTTGATCAGAGACCAGGTAAAGGGCTTTGCCACTGAGGTGGGGGTGCGGGGGTCACTAACTGTCCTTAACTTTATCTCTATCTGTTAAAGTGTTACAAGTGCACTAGTATATATGCTCACACACATGGAACAGCACACACGTATTCCAGGCTACTTTTAGAATGCTATTGTTTTCAAAACTTTCAAATTCACTTTTATTCTTTAACAACTCTTAAGAAGTCAGGTGAAATATCCTGCCATTAAGGGGTATGCTATTTATATGCATGCACTGCTACGTTTTGTAGGTAGTAGAAACATAAACATGACATTTAGACTGCAGTTTTGACCCCGACTTCACTGTTTAGTCGTGTTTCTCTGACCCCTACCCCAACCTCCAGAGTGTAACTGGAGAGGAGAGAAACAGTTGAGAGAGAGAGGATACCGAACCATTCCACACAGTACATGAAATGCTACAACTGCTTCCAATAGGCACTTTGATTTAATATGCTTTGGCAGACAATTTGAAAATTATGACTGAGCCCTTATGTGACACGCATACCCGCTACAAAGCTTGAATTACTCATTTGTTTATCTCATAAAGTACGGGCTGGTGCAACGTAAGGACATTTCTAGCACACTCCATGGAGACATAATCCGTAACTGTTTAAAATGATAAAGGGCTTACAAAATGGATTGAACACTGCATAGTGAAGACATTTGATTAACGGCACTCAGAAAATTAAGAAAAAATAACAGAGAAAACACACACACACACACACACACACACACACACACACACACACACACACACACAAAAGAAAAACCTCCCATGAATCTAACAATCAGCCATGCAGACATGGATTCCCTCACAAGGTGCTCAGTGGCAAACAATTGCTTTTTATGTATTAAATCATGCTTTGATTTTGATACCTTCTTGTGAACCTGAAAAGTCTCCTGGTGACATTTTAATCATGGCTTCTTTCCAGTGTCCATGTCACTTGGAGATCCATGGAATTGTATTTACTTCTTTCCTATTTTTTTTTTTTACATGAGAGTCTTAAGTTGGTCTAAGAATTTTTGTGTATGTTTTCCAAAATGTTTAATTAACACAAACAAAAGATTAATTGTCTAATTGAGTGCAACTACTTTAAATCTCTGATCTAGAACCACTCGAGTAACACCATATTAAAAAAATAAAGCTTGAGCCTGCCCCCGACGACTTCCCTTCTGGACCAGAGGTGAGTACCCGGGTCCAACCCGGACCCCATCCCTGGGCACCAGCCACCCCGGGAGGACCTGCCCAGCTTGGCGCCGGGTTCTGGCCACCGGGCAGCTCCCCTCCTAGCCCCACCGGGAGGGATCCCCATTTCCAAGCCCCCGGCAGCCCCTGCAGTCTCCGCGCCCTGCCCCCACGCCCATCTGCCCAAGACCCCACCCACTTCCTGAGACTTAGAGACCGGCCCCCAGCTCCCAGCCTGCCCCCGACGACTTCCCTTCTGGACCAGAGGTGAGTGCCTGGGTCCAGCCCGGACCCCATCCCTGGCCACCAGCCACCCCGGGAGGACCTGCCCAGCTTGGCGCCGGGTTCTGGCCACCGGGCAGCTCCCCTTCTAGCCCCACCGGGAGGGATCCCCATTTCCAAGCCCCCGGCAGCCCCTGCAGTCTCCGCGCCCTGCCCCCACGCCCATCTGCCCAAGACCCCAGCCACTTCCTGAGACTTAGAGACCGGCCCCCAGCTCCCAGCCTGCCCCTGACGACCTCCCTTCTGGACCAGAGGTGAGTGCCTGGGTCCAGCCAGGACCCCATCCCTGGCCACCAGCCACTCCTGAGAGGCCTGCCCAACTTGGCACCAGGTTCCGGCCACCGGGCAGCTCCCCTTCTAGCCCCACCTGGAGGGATCCCCATTTCCAAGCCCCCGGCAGCCCCTGCAGTCTCCGCGCCCTGCCCCCACGCCCATCTGCCCAAGACCCCACCCACTTCCTGAGACTTAGAGACCGGCCCCCAGCTCCCAGCCTGTCCCCGACTGCCATTCTGGACCAGAGCTTGCCCCTGACTTCCCTTCTGGACCAAAGAGTTGGACAAGAGAACTCCCTTTTGGACAAGAGAGAGAGTCTTCCTGAGTCTGTCAGCTCTTTGTGAAACAAGTCCACTGATAAGACCAAGAAGGAATCACAAGGAGATGGGCAGACGTCAAAGCAGAAGTACATACAGCAAAATGAAGAGCAATACAGCATCACCAGAACCTAGCTCGCCTCCAACATCTAGACCTGAACACCAAAAATTGGAAGAAGCAGAAGAAAGTAGCCTTATGAGTAACTTCATGAAGAAGGTAGAGGCTTGTGTAGAGGAAAAGACAAGAAAATTGGAAGAACGCTGTAAACAACTAGAGGAAAGGGCAAACAAATTAGAAGAAAACAATAAAGCCCTCCAAGAAAACAATAAAGTCCTGGAAGAAAACATTAAAATCCTGGAAGAAAACAATAAAGCACTGAAAGAAAATCATGAAAAAGCAATGAAACAAACAAAGGTAACAGTCCAAGATCTGAAAAGGGAAATTGAAAAAATGAAAAAGACACAAACAGAGGGAATGCTGGAAATAGAAAACCTGAGTAAAAGATCAGGAACTTCGGATGCAAGTATAACCAACAGAATGCAAGAGATGGAAGAGAGGATTTCTGGCATTGAAGATACAGTAGAAGAAATAGTTCCATCAGTCGAAGGAAACACTAAAGCCAACAAAGTCATGAACCAAAATGTCCAAGAAATCTGGGACACCATAAAAAGACCAAACCTACGAATTATAGGGATAGAAGAAGGTGAAGAATACCAACTCAAAGGCACAGAAAATATATTCAACAAAATTATAGAAGAAAACTTTCCCAACTTAAAGAAGGAAATGCCTATGAAGATACAAAAAGCCTATAGAACACCAAACAGACTAGACCCCCAAAAAAAGTCCCCTCGACACATAATAATTAAACAACTAAATGTACAGAATAAAGAAAGAATATTAAGAGCAGCCAAGGAAAAAGGCCAAGTGACCTATAAAGGTAAACCCATCAGAATAACACCCGATTTCTCAATGGAGACTTTGAAAGCCAGAAGGACCTGGACAGATGTAATGCAGACACTAAGAGACCATGGATGTCAGCCCAGACTAATATACCCAGCAAAACTTTCAATCATCATAGACGGAAGGAACAAGACATTCGAAGACAAAGCCAGATTTAAACAATACCTATCCACAAACCCAGCCCTACAGAAAGCACTAGAAGGAAAATTCCAACCGAGGGAAGTCAGATACACACTTGAAAACACAGGCAATAGATAAAGCCACAACAGTAAACCCCAAAGAAGAGAAGTACACACACACTACCACCAAAAATAACAGAGATGAAGAATCACTGGTCATTAATATCCCTTAATATCAACGGACTTAATTCACCTATAAAAAGACATAGACTTACAGAATGGATACGAAAGCAGGACCCATCCTTCTGCTGCATACAAGAAACACATCTCAAATTCAAAGATAGACACTACCTAAGAATAAAAGGCTGGGAAAAGACTTTTCAATCAAATGGTCTTAAGAAACAAGCAGGGGTAGCCATCCTGATATCCAACAAAATAGACTTCAAACTAAAATCAATCAAAAGAGATCAAGAAGGACATTACATCCTCGTCACAGGAAAGATCGACCAAGATGAAGTTTCAATTCTGAACATATATGCCCCAAACATAAGGGCACCCACATATGTAAAAGAAACATTACTAAAGCTTAAACCACATATAAAACCCCACACATTAATAGTGGGAGATCTCAACACCCCACTTTCACCACTGGACAGATCTCCCAAATCGAAACTTAACAGAGAAATAAAGGACTTAACCGATGTCATGACCCAATTGGACCTAATAGATATCTACAGAACATTCCATCCTAACAAGAAAGAATATACTTTCTTCTCAGCACCCCATGGAACTTTCTCTAAAATCGACCACATACTTGGCCACAAAGCAAATCTCAACAGATACAAAACAATCAGAATAACCTCCTGTGTTCTATCAGATCACCATGGTTTAAAGCTAGATTTCAACAACAACAAAAACTACAGAAAACCTACAACCTCATGGAAACTGAATAATGCTCAACTGAATCACCAATGGGTTAAGGAAGAAATAAAGAAAGAAATTAAAGACTTCCTAGAGATCAATGAAAATGAAGACACCACATACCCAAACTTATGGGACACTATGAAAGCAGTGTTAAGAGGGAAATTCATAGCACTAAATGCCCACATAAAGAAGTTGGAGAAATCGCACACTAGTGAATTAACAGCACATCTGAAAGCTCTAGAACAAGAAGAAGCAAAGTCTCCCAGGAAGAATAGACGCCAGGAAATTATCAAAGTGAGAGGTGAAATTAATAAATTAGAAACTAAGAGAATAATACAAAAAATTAATGAAACAAAGAGTTGGTTCTTTGAGAAAATCAACAAGATAGACAAGCCCTTATCCAAACTAACCAAAAGACAGAGAGAGAGAATCCAAATCAACAAAATCAGAAATGAAAAGGGGGACATAACAACAGACATTGAGGAAATCCAGAGAATTATAAGGTCATATTTCAAAAACCTCTACTCCACAAAACTGGAAAACCTAAAAGAAATGGACATTTTTCTGGATAGATACCACATACCTAAGTTTAATCAAGACCAGATAAACTATTTAAATAGTCCAATAACCCCTAAGGAAATAGAAACAGTCATTAAAGGTCTCCCAACCAAAAAAAGCCCAGGACCAGATGGTTTCAGCGCAGAATTCTACCAGATCTTCAAAGAAGAGTTAATACCAATACTCTCTAAATTGTTCCACATAATAGAAACAGAAGGAACATTACCAAACTCCTTCTATGAGGCTACAATTACCCTGATTCCTAAACCAAACAAGGATGCAACAAAGAAAGAGAACTACAGACCGATCTCCCTCATGAACATTGATGCAAAAATACTCAATAAAATACTGGCAAACAGACTCCAAGAACACATCAGAACAATTATCCACCATGATCAAGTAGGCTTCATCCCAGGGATGCAAGGGTGGTTCAACATACGAAAGTCCATTAATGTAATACACCATATAAACAAACTCAAAGAAAAAAACCACATGATCATCTCACTAGATGCAGAAAAGGCATTTGACAAAATCCAACACCCCTTCATGATAAAAGTCTTGGAGCGATCAGGAATACAGGGAACATACCTAAACATAATAAAGGCAATATATAGCAAACCAACAGCCAACATCAAATTAAATGGAGAGAAACTCAAAGCAATTCCACTAAAATCAGGAACGAGACAAGGCTGTCCACTCTCCCCATACTTATTCAATATAGTACTTGAAGTTCTAGCCAGAGCAATAAGACAACATAAGGAGATTAAGGGGATTCAAATTGGAAAGGAAGAAGTCAAGCTTTCCCTATTTGCAGACGACATGATAGTATACTTGAGTGACCCCAAAGATTCCACCCAGGAATTGATAAAGCTTATAAACACCTTCAGCAACATAGCAGGATACAAAATCAACTCAAAAAAATCAGTAGCCCTCCTATATACAATGGACAAAGAAGCTGAGAAGGCAATTAGAGATACATCACCCTTTACAATAGCCAAAAATGACATAAAATACCTTGGGGTAACACTAACCAAGCAAGTGAAGGACCTATATGACAAGAACTTTAAGTCCCTGAAAAAAGAAATTGAAGAAGATCTCAGAAAATGGAAAGATCTTCCATGCTCATGGATAGGCAGGGTCAACATAGTAAAAATGGCAATCTTACCAAAAGCAATTTACAGATTCAATGCAATCCCCATCAAAATACCAACACAATTCTTCACAGATCTGGAAAGAACAATACTCAACTTCATATGGAAAAACAAAAAACCCAGGATAGCTAAAAGAAACCTGTACAATAAGCCGGGCGCGGTGGCGCACGCCTTTAATCCCAGCACTCGGGAGGCAGAGCCAGGCGGATCTCTGTGAGTTCGAGGCCAGCCTGGGCTACCAAGTGAGCTCCAGGAAAGGCGCAAAGCTACACAGAGAAACCCTGTCTCGAAAAAACCAAAAAAAAAAAAAAAAAAAAAAAAAAAAAAGAAACCTGTACAATAAAACAACTTCTGGAGGCATCACAATCCCCGACTTCAAGCTCTACTATAGAGCTACAGTAATAAAAACAGCCTGGTATTGGCATAAAAACCGACATGTGGACCAATGGAATCGAATTGAAGACCCTGACATTAACCCACACACCTATGGACATATAATTTTTGACAAAGAAGCCAAAAGTGTACAATGGAAAAAAGAAAGCATCTTCAACAAATGGTGCTGGCATAACTGGATATCAGCGTGTAGAAGGCTGCAAATAGATCCATATCTGTCACCGTGCACAAAACTTAAGTCCAAGTGGATCAAAGACCTCAACATAAATCCAGCTACTCTGAACCTGCTAGAAGAAAAAGTAGGAAATAGTCTTGAACACCTTGGCATAGGAGATCACTTCCTAAATATAACACCAGTAGCGCAGACACTGAGACAAACAATCAATCAATGGGACCTCTTGAAACTGAGAAGCTTTTGTAGAGCAAAGGATACGGTCAACAAGGCAAAGCGACAGCCTACAGAATGGGAAAAGATCTTCACCAACCCCACATCTGACAGAGGACTGATATCCAGAATATATAAGGAACTCAAGAAATTAGACATCAAAAGGACCAACAGTCCAATTGAGAAATGGGCTTTAGAACTAAACAGAGAATTCTCAACAGAGGAATCCCAAATGGCTGAAAGACATTTAAAGAATTGCTCAACTTCCCTAATCATCAGGGAAATGCAAATCAAGACAACTCTGAGATACCACCTTACGCCTGTCAGAGTGGCTAAGATCAAAAACACTGAAGACACTTTATGCTGGAGAGGATGTGGAACTAGGGGAACTCTCCTCCACTGCTGGTGGGAATGCAAGCTTGTACAACCACTTTGGAAATCAATATGGCGCTTTCTTAGAAAATTGGGAATCAATCTCCCCCAAGATCCAGCTATACCACTCCTGGGCATATACCCAAGAAATGCTCAATCATACCACAAGAGCACTTGCTCAGCTATGTTCATATCAGCATTGTTTGTAATAGCCAAAACCTGGAAACAACCTAGATGCCCTTCAACTGAAGAATGGATAAATAAATTGTGGCACATATACACAATGGAATACTACTCAGCAGAGAAAAACAACGACATCACACGGTTTGCAGGCAAATGGATGGATCTAGAAAAAATCATCCTGAGTGAGGTAACCCAGACTCAGAAAGACAAATATGGTATGTACTCACTCATAGGAAGATGCTAGATGTGGAACAAGGATGACTAGACTGCTACTCACATCACCAGTGAGGCTACCTGGAAAACGGGACCCCAAAAAAAGACACGGAGAAATGGACAAGATCTACATGAATAGCCTGGTCATGAGTGGGAACAATGAAGGGCGACAGTCGAGGGAAAGAGTGGGAGATCCTAGCTGGATCAAGAAAAGAGAGGGAGAACAAGGAATAGGAGACCATGGTAAATGAAGACCACATGAGAAGGTGAGAAGGGGAGGAAGCAGAGAGCTAGGGAGGCCCACGGAGATCCACAAAGATACCCCCTCAAAAGACTGCTGGCAATGGTCGCGAGACGGCAGGAACTGACCTACTCTGGTGATGGGATGGCCAGACACCCAAATAGTGGTGCCATAAACCCCATCCAAGGACTGAGGAATCTGAAGGCAGACATCCACGGCTGGGCCCCTGGTGGAGCACTGGGAGTCTAATTAGTGAGTAAGAAGAGGATTTATATGAGCGAGAATTGTTGAAGCCAAGGTTGGATAAAGCACCGGGACAAATAACCAAATGAATGGAAGCACAGGATCTATGAACCAAAGGCTGAGGGGCCCCCAACTGGATCAGGCCACCTGAACGGGTGAGACAGTCATTTGGCTTGATCTGTTTGGGAGGCAGCTGTGCATTGGTGCCAGGTCCTGGGCTCGTTGCATGAGTTGGCTGTTTGAATCCTGGGACTTATGCAGGGACACTTGGCTCGGTCTGGGAGGGGGGAATGGACCTGCCTGGACTGAGTCTACCAGGTCAACCCCGGTCCTCGGGGGAGACCTTGATCTGGAGGAGGTGGGAATGGGGGGTGGGCTGGGGGGAGGGGTGGGCGAGAGGGGGAGAACAGGGGATTCTGTGGCTATTATGTTGAACTGAATGGTGTTGTAAAATAATAATAATAATAATAATAATAATAATAATAAAAAATAAAGCTCAAATTAAATTTACATGTGGTTCAATTGAGTTCTGTAATTCCTAACTGTGATTAGCTCACAATTGTCTCCAATTCTGACAATTCCTTGAAGTTCAACAACTAAGCATGACAACCCCAATACAACTGTAATATTGTGTGGTGGTATTGTGTTCCCTGAAATATTGTGCACCCTAATAAACTTATCTGGGGTCAGAGACAGAACAGCCACAATATTAAACATAGAGGATAGGCAGTGGTAGCACACATCTTTAATCCTAGCATTCTAGAGGCAGAAATCCATGTGTTCAAGGATACAGCCAAGCTTGGTAACTCATGCCTTTAATCTCAGAAAGCAAGCCTTTAATCCCAGGAAGTGATGGTAGAAAGCAGAAAGGTATATAAGGCGTGAGGCCCAGAAACTAGAAGCATTTGGCTGGTTAAGCTTTCAGGCTTCTAGCAGCAGTTCAGCTGAGATTCATTCTGGATGAGGACTCAGAGGCTTCCAGTCTGAGGAAACAAGACCAGCTGAGGAACTGGCGAGTTGAGGTAGCTGTGGCTTGTTCTGCTTTTCTGATCTTCCAGCGTTCACCCCAATAACTGGCTTCAGGTTTGGTTTTATTAATAAGAACTTTTAAGATTCCTGCTACAGTATTGAAATCCATTTGTCATGTAAACAAGTTTTAACATATTCTATGAGTCCTACTTCCTGGGTATGGAAGGAAATTATCAAAGCATTTTTTCAGCCAAAAAGTAATTCTATGGGTTAAGTTCAGGTATTTTTACAGAAGAAATCTATCCCAAATCACACACGTTGATAGTGACCAAGTCAAGGGGAATCAGCCCAGTGTCTTTCCCTGTACTACTTAATTCCCTCATCTTGTTATCTCTGTATGGTAAAAGTCAACCAATGTAGTCATATGCTGCAAGATAACCAGCCCCTCTTCTCCAGCTCTGCAGCACAAATGAAGCTCCCCACCGTTTATTACCATACATTCTACACCTCTTCTGCTGTTGATTTGTTTGTTAATGGAATACTGCTGACTTCCCACTATGATAACATTCAGTAGACAAACACACACTGGCTCTCCACAAGCTCCCTAACATGAGGAAGAATCTTCTCTGCTTTGATCTCCATCTCTCCTCTTTCTCTTTGGTCTCAATTTCTTTCCCCTGCAATTCAGAATTGTCAAAGCTAGGGGATGTATAATTCTCTCTGTTTCTTCCTGCTTTATCTGCAAGCAGATGGCAGACACCTTCTTTCATGCGAAAATAGGCATCTTTGTGTACTGTTGGAGATGCAAATGGATCAGTGGCTAAGGAAATGGGCATGAAAGGTCAAAACAAAAACAAAAAACAAATACAAAACCTACCACATAACCAGGCACATTACTTTTGGGTTATTTATGAAAAGCAATCAATTGAAGATAGGATCTCAAAGAGATATTTGTACACATGAACTCACTGCAAAATTAGTCAGAAAATCCAAAAGGCGGGACAACTAAAAAAAAATCAATAAAACATGGTTAATATTTGTAATAGAATACTATTTGTATTTAAAAAAGAAAGAAGGAAACTCAATCATGCATTTCAACACTCTTGACCCTTTAGGATATCATGAATTTCTGTTATAAACAAAACAAAATCAAATTCTATATTATTCCACTTAGGTATCTGAAGTAACTATATCGTGGCAAATTGAAAGGAGGTTTCTAGGTCTTAGTGGAGAAGGTGACTGATAAAGAGTCAGCTTTGACAGATGAAAATGATCTAGAAAGTCACTGTACCACAATATTCATGGAGTTATCCCTACTGCATGCACTTGTAAATCATTAAGATGGTGTTTTTTTTTTTTTTTTTTTTTTGGTTTTTCGAGACAGGGTTTCTCTGCGTAGCTTTGCGCCTTTCCTGGAGCTCACTTGGTAGCCCAGGCTGGCCTCGAACTCACAGAGATCCGCCTGGCTCTGCCTCCCGAGTGCTGGGATTAAAGGCGTGCGCCACCACTGCCTGGCTTTGTTGTGGTTTTAAAGAAAGTACATATCATAAAACACACCATCTTAGCCGGGCGGTTTCTAAGATAATAAAAGCAAGCTGCTCTCCCGTCTCCCATTCTCCCTACCTTACTAAGCAACCTGGACGCTTCATGGAGCAAAAGGCAGGCACCTACTGCAGCCCACAAAGCTATTTCATACCTAGATACATTTTGTCTTTCTTCTTTGCTTGTTTTATTTTGCATCGGAGTCACTCAACTTTAAAGCTGTTTCCTCATCTCCTATATTGTCTAGCCCATGGCATTACTGTTGCCCACTTCCTTCTTCTGACACCTGGGTTTCATGATCAGCTATTTTTATCTCTAGTCAGTGTTTTTTTTTGGGGGGGGGTAAGGGGGTGGTTCACAGGCATTCTTTCTCTCTCTCCCCTTCCCTTCTTCTCTCTTGTCCTCTCTCTCCCCCCCTTTTCTCCTTTCTCCCTCCTCTTCGTTTTCTTCCTACTTCCTGTCTTTCAGTTTGATTGAATAGACTCCTATACAACATTGACTCACATCTCATTTTATTATCTTAAATAGATTTTTTTCTTTCAGCCTTTTAAGAGAATTCTATATCTAGAAACCATTATACATTAATACATGTCTATTTTCCTTTCTTATTCATGTATGGACAGTGGAATGTGAAGTTGCAATAAAACTTTGGTGCTTTCCGATGGCAGGTGTCTCTATCCTCATGAAGCCAGAGTAGCCAGTCAGGAACCCAACATCAAGTCTCATTGACTCTTAGTGTATATCATCAACCAACCCCTTTCTTGTGAGTACTCATCCATCTGCTGAGTTTTGTTCCTTGCTTTATCAATACTGGTTCTGATTCAGAATTGTATTGCTAATAATTGTTTGTATCTGCTCATCATTAAGATTTTCCATTAGACCACATCATCTATCAATATGTATCACATATCTAAAGCTGGGACTTATGTAGAAAAATAGCAACTTCTGTGACTTATATTCAAGCCCATGTTCAGAAGCCAAGAGAATACTGGGTAGCAGAATAGAAGATCTGAAGGCCAGTGTCTAAGTGAGGCATGCCCTATTCCACTTGGGTATCACAATTTGTGTCTGCAGTTATCAGTTATCAGGCTACCTGTCATAAGACATATCCCCAACACCACTGCTTGACCTAGGCTGTAGCAGAGTGGACATATAGGGGTGAGTGTGTATAGTTCTGCTCTGTCCATAGCCACCTGTGGAACATCACCATGCTTGTTCTATTCCTCATAGCCACTCTGGCAGGCATAATGTGCCCTTGTCCTTGTAGTAGTTCATCCTTATGTAGGAAAATGAGAAAACTGATCCTTCTCAATTCCTGATTTTTCCACATGAAGGAGGCATGCAAGCTCCTTCTTCTGCACTTCTTCCTCCCAGGGAAGGAAGGACATTAACTGGGGTATTTGGAAATATATGGGATAGATAATGCAATATTTTCCTTTCTCTCTCACTCTAGAGTGGGCCTATTATAGAAATAATGACTGCCCCCTGATCCCCTGGTCCCCAGGCAGAAGCAACTTTTCTAAATGTAAAGAAACCTACTTAGTCTAATGTTACCATGATTAGATGATAAGTCCACTTCCTTTTTAGATAAGGAAGCTCACTTTTCCATAGATATTAGCCACATTCTCCAATATTAGCTGAATACATGAACTACCATGTCTTAGTTCACTGTCTTTATTCTGTATTGTTTAAATACTGGAATGACAAAAGAGGTGTTCTACTGAATAGATTCACTTTTAAAAAAATATTTATGGCCGGGCAGTGGTGGCACACTCCTTTAATCCCAGCACTAGGGAGGCAGAGCCAGGCAGATCTCTGTGAGTTCGAGGCTGGCCTGGTCTACAAAGTGAGTTCCAGGAAAGGCGCAAAGCTACACACACGCACAAATATATATATATATGGCAATTTTGCCTGCATGTATGTCCGTGTACCAAACAGAAAGATGGATGGATGGATGGATGGATGGATGGATGGATGGATAGACAGACAGACAGACAGACAGATAGAGAAGTGCCTACAGAGGCTAAAGAGGCCGTCCCATCTTCTGGAACTGCAGTTACAGAGGTTGTGAGCAGCCATGTGTGTTCTGCTGGAAATCAAACCCAGGTCTCCAGGAAAAGCAGCCAGCACTCTCAAATTCTGAGCTATCCCTCCAGCCCCTTGAACAGACCTCTTTAAAGACTCCAACAAACATATCTGATACCTTTATCTGATACCTTACAATAGCAATTCTGGTTCATGTAAAACTGGATACCTTATAAAAGACTGAAATTACACAACAGTTAAATTTTATATCATTTCTTGACAAGTGGAAGCTGCATGTTCAGCTTGATATCAGACATGACAAATAAAAAGCCGGGGCTTCAGGTCCATGGTAGAACACCCGCTTAGCATTACAGAAGACCCTAAACTTCCATACCAACACTGGCAACATCATCATCATCACCACCACTGCCACCACCACCACCACCGCCACCACTGCCACCACCACCACCACCACTACCACCACCACCATCATCAACAACAACAAACTATTGCAAAAGAAATGAGGAAAAATAACCTGTAGTCCAGAGATTCCCACCATGGGTAACCATGCACTTTGTACAAAGTTCAGTGGAAAGAGAATGAAATTTGGCTGTCCCAGGGCTGGGTGGTGGTTAGCGCTTGTGCTAGGGTGCTTTGCAGTTCTGGGGCAGAAGCCGTCTTGAACAGCCATTCATTCTGCCTCACACACCAGCAGTATCCCTGTTTCTAAGCCTAGCTCGGACTGATGCTGAAGTGACTTAAGAAGTTCTCCTGGGAAAACTCCCCACAACCTCTACCTCCTTTGGACAGGACTTTTACAGCATATTTCATGTGGGACTTGGAATTTTAGAATGAGGTCTAAAGTTCACTTTCTAAAGTTATACAATATGGAGACTCTATCTTAGATTTGTGTCTATTTGATTAAAGGAAAGGAGTGGAAGTAAAACCTTAGTTCAAGATAAAATATCTATAAAAAGAAAAGTGATTTCAACATTTATTGACTACAAATCACAATGATACAGTCTATATGATGTTCTTACCCAGTACACCAGACACTGACTCAGTAGGTGTCTGCATCACATAATAGCATGGCCTTTACGCCTACATGCCAAAGCAAAGAAAACTAGAATAGAACAGACCAGGATACCTGACAAATCACCACCTGGCTAGTAAGGAGAGAAACTGGGTCAGACACACACCTGTGCCTCTGCACTGTCCCAGCCCCATTGGGACACTGATATTGCTGGCTTCGGTAGCAGGAAAGTTAAAGGAGATGATGAGGCTGACGATGGAGGGATGTGATGGAATGGAAGCAAAAACGAAACATGCCCCCGCCCCCACATTGTCCCTCTCCTATCTATGCCAGACCTCACCCAAGCCACAGCCTAAAAACCTCAGAGCTCCCCCCCCGCCAGGCTTGATCTCTTTTAGAGCACACATGGGTAATCACGTAGTCCACAGAACTTCATTATTCTCAATGAGAGAATTATTTATTACCAATGCTGCCTTAACAATTTCTCAATAACCTAATCCACAAATGCCATGCATTTTTAAAAATTATTCAATTCAGCCATTCAGGCATTCAGGCATTCATCTAACCCCAGCTCCCCTCCACCCCATGCGATTCGTCTTTCATAGTTCCACTATGGCTGGAGAGATGGTCTTTTGTTATTTTATCATCTCTTCTCCCACAGCACCCAGCCTAGCTCAGAAGATCTGGTCTCATGTGCTTTCCTCCAGTTATTTTTGCAAACACATCTCTTTCGGTGACTCCAGAGGTGCTGGGTGCTGGCCGGCTGGCAGGAGCTCCTGTGCTGGCCTGTGAGGAGAAGGACTGCATCCCTCCTAAGCTGCAGGACTCCCTCCGAATGCTGACAGGGTTCTCAGAAGCAAAGCACCCGAGGTCAGCTTCTAATTGATTTTCCAAAGGTATTTATTCGAAAAGTGTATGTTTTCTGTTTCTTATCAAGTTTTAAGAGAAAGCTAAGGCAGGTGCATCTTTGTATTACAGAGAAATAGATCACAGTTTCCTGCAGGGGGATGTCACACCACAGGCTACCCAGTGGACGCACACAAGTAACCAATTAACTAACAACCCATGGAAAAACCCAACCAGTGTTAGTGCCCAAAGGAACTTAATCAAGTCTTTAAGGGACAATTATGCCCACAGTCTTCACTCTATTTTGGATATGAAGAGTCTCCCAATGTCAATGGTTTGGTCACCATCATGGTGCTAATGGGAGGTAGTGGAACATTTAAGACGTAGATCTACCAAAAGATCTTCAGATAATTTGGGGTATGCCCTTGAAACAGATATTGGGACCTGGCTCTTTTTATCTTTTTGAGGTTCGGACTGTGAGCGAGCCATTTTGCTCCTGTAACACACTCTGTCCTAATGCACTGACTCACCACAGGCCTACCTCCAGCAGGGAGAAAACATTCAAAACAGTCAAAATAAATGTGTTTCTTTCTTAAGTTATTTATCTTGGGTTCTGTTACAGTAAAGAAAAGGTGGCAGGGCCATGAACTTTGGTGTGTTTTCTGTTCTAAATCCCTCAGTCTATAAAAGATTCCACGACAAACATTCTGTAGAGAAGCTATGTGACTGAGTAAGTGGTGGGGTTTGAGGCGTCACACTAAAACTGCTTACATAAGGCATCCGGCAACACATCCTAAACGGAGGTCTGTTTTTAGAGAAGCAACATCCTCTGTGTGGAGAAAACAAACAACAATTCCAGTGTGAGGGGAAATAAGAATATAAAACTATGGAAGTGAGTGTGGGATCTCAGCTGACTCAAACCGGAGCATCCAGTCCAGGCTAACCTCAATGAGTGGGGACAGCAGCTGATGAAATCTTAGGGATGCTTTAATTTTTGATGATGAGTCACCCATGGTAGTTTTCTGATTTAGATAATTGTAGTATTACTATCACCCAATGTGTGAGCAACAAGAAAGGCTACCACATAAGAAATCAATGTTTAATTATTTTTCTTCGTTTGTAGGTGATAAAATATTTAAATAGCAGTAAATATAAAATTGATTCATGATTCAAACATCAGTTTGAAGGAACATTAGGTTTCACCTAAAATTGCTTCTTTTTTCATGAAAGACACATATAAATGATTTTATTTTGAGGTTCTTAAGGGGAAATTTATGCACACAATGCTTCCATAAAAAGTTTCAAAACTAAGAAAAATGCTGATCTATAGATTGAGGCTGACGCTTGCTATAGTGTGGTCTGCTCTCCCACAGCACAGCTGTGTAAGGAAACTGCATCCCATATTTGATCACGATCACATCAGAGCTCTTCATGCTGTCTGCACAAGGAGCAAAGAGCTGCTGCTATTAATTGGCTGCGCCCTCTGCACGTGTGCTGAATTGGGTTCTGGAGGTGGCATCAGAGAGGGGAGAAGTGCAGATTCTCAGACACGCACTCTGTTAAGCAGTTTGGTTCACAGGGAGAGTGTTTGGACCATACTGTTAGACCACACTGATTGTGAAAATTTCTACACCACAGTTCCTAATAGAGTCCAGGAGTCAAAGAGGTGAAAACAAAGGTCTCTTGGGCAGAAATGAAATTATATAGACACTGCCACCCAGTTTCCACACCTCAGTGGATAACAGGATTGGGGGTGGAGAGCAGATCAGCAGCAGGCTTTTTTTTCCCACATACTTTGTGCTGTAGCTTTAGCAGACAGTTTTCTCTCTATTAACGTAAATCTTAAATTGCACATAGCTCCTGTATTATAAAATCATCTTATTTCCGTGGCCTTCCCCTCACATTCACTTCTTGATGCTTTTGTGTGCTCCTGCACACCTGGGCTTTCCATGCTGGGTGTTCTTCTTCAGCAATGTCCAGCAAACAACCCTTTACTTCCAATTAATTAGTGATCATATATACTTTACAAACTAATAAGCATCTCCTTCCTTTAAAATACTGTTGCATAATATCAATGAATTGTTCATGAAGGTGATGTCTCAGTTGCATTCGAATGACATCAAAAGACAGAAAAATGGAGGAATAGAGGAATGGGGGCAGGAAGGGAATCATTAAAAACTAAAGAAGAGAAGACAAATGGGCATTTTGATCATGACAATGTAAATATTGTTCATTTAAAACACCTAAAAATTTTCTCCTGAGTGTTCTGTGCCTAGAATTTTAATCCCCATTCTCTTTGTAGGTGAAATCACTTAAAATCAACATTTTGGCCTCTCTTAGGCTGTTGCTACCTTGAAAGCCTGCATCTGATCTATTTATATAAGATGCACTGAAGGGCAACAGCCACAACCCAAAATCACCTTCCTTCTCCCTGCCCTTAATCTGGTTCCATCCCTCTAGCTACTGCAAAGCATGCCAAACATTATTTCTCTCCCCAGTCCAACACCCTCACCAACTGGTGCTCATTTGTTTAGAGGTAGAAAGCATGGGCTATTAACTTTGTCAGGAAAATTCAATGTGGATGAGAAAAACCTCCTTCCAAGAGGGAGGAATAAAAGAAAGGTTAGAATAAATAAGCAGAAATTGATGCATCAGCGGCTAATCTCTCCGGTGCTGTTTCACCAACCCTTCAAGGGAGGAGGGAGGGAGGTGAGACCCTGTCCACGGTGCCTAGAGATGGTACTCTTTTTCTTGGCCACTGATCACAACAATGCTTCTATCTTCCTATCTGTGGGTCCTCACAAGATCCCAACACTAGACAACCTGTGAGTAGCATCAAGAAGTATGATTTATTGTTTTTTAGAAGGTCACATGTTACGATTCATTCAATTTGAATTTGACTCTCTGAATAACACTTGTGTTTTCCTATTGAAAAATAAAAATGAAGATAGTTTATTTAAATCTAATTCATCTCGTTCTAATACTTATCTTGTCTTCTTGAGCATCAACTCTATAGGGAAATGCATCCAGTGCTTTGGAATGCGAGGAACACATGTCTTCAGTAGAACTCTGTTCTGTCAGTGACATGGTGACTAGCCAGGGTCTTTAAAGACCATGGGAGAGTAGAATGGGGACCTGCTGGAAGCGTGCGAGCATTTGGTGGGGGAACATGGTGAGGACTTGGGATTAGGTCAGAGAAATCATCAGAGAAAATTTGGCTCAAGTCAGGAAAGGAGCAGAAAGAATGGAGGGCTTGGGGTACCGAATTAAGGTGTAGAGAGTAAGACAGTCAGATTAACATCCTGTTCCCAATCACTCCATTTTTCTTTCCATCCTCTGATTTCTTTGCAATTGATGCTAGGCTGGGATGAACCGAGAAGAGAGCAAAGAAGACTAATGGAAGAAACCAATCTAACACATCTCTTTTTGTGTCGTCTGCATTTGTCCACTTACCACTCAAGTGGGAATGAGATGGTCTGTGAAAGGATTCAGCAAAAACAACCCACCAATGAAATAGGACTTCAGCCTGTTTTTAAAGGTTATTGGATCACAGCCACATCCATTGTGTGCCCAAGCTGAGCAACTGAGCAGAAATTTATAAATCAACAAAACCACCAGTATCTATTATTTTGGCTCTGGCCAAGGAAAGCTTGCAAATCCTTGACTTTGAATCTAACTGAGGGATGGGTTTACATGTGAAATAATACCATTCTTATCAAAGGATGGCTTCTCCATTTCAGTCCCCTCCTCTATTCCTGAGCATAGCCAACTTTCCTTCCTATGGTTCCTGTTGTATCAGAATATTTTAAAGGAGAAAACAAGAGTGAAAAGAGAAGAGAATGGTTCTAAGCAGTGAGATGGGGTACTAAGATAGAGATAGGGGATGAGAAGCATGTTTTTAAAGCATTGAGAAGAGTGAACTAATCATTGGAGCCATCTGGAGAAGGTGCCTGATGTACAAAATATCAGAGGAAGAGTCCATGGTGTGTTCTTGCTGGCTCTCTGGGCTCTATTTATCAGTGGTACCTAATTGTCCATTGATATGTGGTCTCTCTTTTTAATAGAATGAGAATCTATTTTCTTAATTAGGCAATAGTCTCTATCACATTCATGATACAGTCTCGTACTAAGAAAGAAACTCTGCTCAGTGACAAACTGCACATATATTGCTGATCCTACCGAACCCCAAACTTCCCATTTCCCAATGTGGTCAAGGCTACAATAGTACCATGTATTACTCACCTGTTTGTGCTTCTGCTAGTATGAACATACTGATTATTCTGACAGCCACGCAATGTTTTATAGCACTTACAATGTATATTGTACACAATACTTGATAAACAATAGCGTTTCTGGATTATGTAAATATCATATAGATCTTTCATCATTATCTTCCAGTATATCTCTTATACTTATTAAACGTGTTTCTGTTATAATGGTATCACATGTGTGAATAAAGGTGCAGCTTCATACAGCTCATAAGGTTACTCCATCTCCTTGCATTAAGGAAGATTGCCTAGTGCCTGACCTATACCATCCAGGCATATGTGAATACCCTGTAATATTTGCTGCACAATGATAAAATCCACCCAATAGCATGATTCTTAGACTAGATCCCCATTTAGTGACACATGGCTATCAATATCTTCAATATGTTCCTAGCACCTGGTACAATTCAGGTGTCTGTTACTATCAGGTATCATTGACAGTTTAGGAGCCAGTTATATGTTGAAGGCATTTAGAAATAGGAAAATAGAAGATTTAATCAGACAGGTGAATAACCCAGAAAGTTCAGAGAATTAAAGATTTTTTCATAAAGCCCTAGATTTCCCAGAATTTCAAAAACATTAACTGCAGAATAAGAATATTTTATTTTTAATTTTTTAAAATTAACTTCAGGGAACTGCTTTCTGAGAAACCTAACATTTCATCATTTTCATAGCTGTCATGCAGTTTGTTTTGCAATATGGGCTCGGCATTGCAGGGCCATCCCACATACATTTTATGAGTGGTTGAGTGGAAAGGATACTCTGGAGGCATTCCCTAGGAGGATGTATTAACTCAGTTCATGACTACTGCTGGCTGTTGTAAAAAGGACTCAGATGATGGTTAATTTTCAGTGTCAAGTCCATGGGGTTTGAAGTCAGCACAACCTTGGATGTGCTTTGTGGGAGTTTCCAGGGAGGACTAAGACTCACTCTTAATATGGTGGCATCATCCCATGGTAGGGGGTGTCCTAGGTTGAGTGGAAAGAGAAACTGGGAGAAACTCAGATGAATACTGACAGCCCTCTGCCTCCCAGCCAATGCTACAAATGGAGAAACTCCCATTACTACGCCTTCTCTGTGGGTATTCTTCTTAAGGGTGCACCAAAATGAGCTCTTCCCCTCTTAGGTTGCATTTGTTCAGTATTTGATCATAGAAATGAGAAAAAAACAATTGACATGCTCAGTAAAAGAAGATGATGTCTGCAACTCTATTCGCTGCATTTGACTAGGTCATCATAAATTGCCCTCAGGGGAAATTAAAATGTTGATTAATTCAATATTAGCACAGGACTAATAAAATAACAGTGGCATAACTTTATGGTATTCATTAGGTTAACAGACATTATCTAATTGAAACCTTATAATAAGTATAATCAATATGTATACGAGGATTATTAACTGTTAGAAACTGAGTCTGTGAAAGATTATATATTTAACCAAGGTTACACAGCTAAGCTGCCAAAGAAACCAAGCCTCAAATTCTAGTTGGCCCAGTAGAAAAATATTTCAGTATTTCATGTGTACTCTCTGTGGTGGTTTGGGTGAGAAATGTTCTCCACGGCTCACATATTTGCATAGTTGGTCTCCAGCTGGCAACACTGTTGGGAGAGGTTATGAAACCTTCAGAGGAGGAGGCTTGCTGGAGGAAGTACACCACCTGGGAAGACTCTCAGAGTTTAAAACATTGCTTTAGTTCTGATTTGCTCTCTCTGCTTCCTGCCTTTGGGTAGAGATGTGATCTCTCAGCTTCCTGCTCTGGCTGCCTGCTACCATATCTTCCTCATCATTATAGACTCTCTATTTCTCTCTCTCTGGAATCATAAGTCAAAATAAACTATTCCTTCTATAAGTCGCTCTTGGTCATGGCATTTTATCATGGTAGCAAGTAACTGATGTACTATCCTTTATTAGCCTTTCAGATTGGAGAGTTATTAATTCATACAATCATAAATCAGAGTTCCTCAGCATTGGACTCAGTGCTGGGAAATCAAGAGTAGGGTCTACAGACATAACTTTACAATTGAGTTATCAAGAGTTCATCATGTGGTTTAATCACATCACTGAGTACAGCATAGATTCTCAACAACTAATCACACAAATTTATACATGAAAGTCATGACAAGTCCCATCAAGGCAGGACATGTTATATGGGAAGCCTGAATGGTTTAAAATCAGGACAATTCTCTCGCTGAAGGGAGCACTTAAGGATGAAGGATGAATCTGCAAGGAAACAGGCTGAAAAGAACAGTGCACACACTTGAAAATGAAAAGAGATCATGTGGCTCCAGCATGGACTCAAGTCCAAGGCTTCACTAGCCTGGAAAGGAACAGAGAGAAGCAGGAGAGCTTTACTTGCCAAGCCAAGGATTGTGCCTTTGTCCCAAGATTAAAGGAATATCACAAGGGTTTTCTGTGAGTAACTGGCATTGTTTGATTTGCATACTTAAATTGTTTGGATTGCAGAATAGAAACTGCAATGCTGATCTGAGCTGCCATGACAGTGGTGGAGGAGGTGGAAATAATTCCAGACTATTCCAAAGGTAGATTTGTCAGAAGCTGGAGATGAAGGGAGGTTATACATTCAGGATGACTTCTAAAACTCCAGCATGCATGAATCTCCCTCTTCAATTTACAGCTGTTTGCTCTAGCAGACTTTCCCTTCCATGTTTCCTTTGAGCAGCTTATGGTAAATTGATGCTGTGGTTTCTTTAGTTATTAGAAACGTGAGATTGGATACTTCTCAGCCACGTATCTCATTCTATAGTTCACTGAAACTTTCCATGTCAACCTGATGCAGGGAACATGTACAGTGCAGAGCAGTAAAATCAGACAGGCCTCACTGACCTGCGGTGTCCATTCACAAAGGAAGAAATACAGTCTCTACTGGCACACTTTTCATCACTGTGATTCCTCAGTTCATGTTTGACCTCAGTGAGAGAGATTAGGTTTTCATTGGTTTCTTATGACAAAACAGAAGTAAGGAAACAATTATTTTGCCTTAATTAAATTTAAATGCTCTTAATTAAAATTCAGAAATATTTCCCAGTAACTCTGTGTAAGTATTCTTTAAATCAAGGGGATGAGCAAATTTCTGCTGTTGATGAAACTGGCAATTGAATTGTTCACAGGTTCACTTTTGGTGTTTGGTGTGCACATTGTGGTGTGTGTGTGTGTGTGTGTGTGTGTGTGTGTGTGTGTTGTGTATGGTATGTGTATGGTATGTGTTGTGTATGGAGTGTGTGTGTTTTATGTATGGTATGTGTATGTTGTATATGGTATATGTGTGTGTACGTGTGTGTTGTGTATGGTATGTGTGTGTGTTGTGTATGGTATGTGTGTGTGTTGTGTATGTTGCATGTGTGTGTATTAGTGTGTACAGGCTCATGTGTATGAGCATGTGTGAAGGTCAGAAAGCTGAAAGTTGACTTTCAATGTCTTCCACTGTCACTCTTCACATTATTTTTTGAGGCAGAGTCTCTCACTGAACCTAGAGCTGGCCGTGTTACCTAGACTGGCTGGCCAGCGACCCCCTGTCTCCATCTTCCAGTATGGGTGCTACAGGCACATGCCACCATATGGCTAAATTCCTGTTCCTACTAAAACTGATTAAATATGTTCACATGTTGTTGTTGCTGTGTGGCTTTCAGTAGAAAAATTCTTATGGGGTAAAAGAAATTCAATGAAAAACATAATTTTCTCAAGCTTATTTTAATATATATGTATAAAATAAGAGGTAAAAATGCCAGTGACATGTGGGAAGCTGATTAGGAAGCAAAACTCCTCATGTATAAAACAGAAACCGGGCTCCACTTTAGATGATTTCTCTATGTGGTTCTCTCTCTCTCTCTCTCTCTCTCTCTCTCTCTCTCTCTCTCTCTCTCTCTCTCTGTCTCTCTTTCGTCAGAGGAATCTTCCTTTAATACAAAGCTCTCTTATAATCAACTTGAACTATCGGCTCTTGGAAATGTCAGCATGCCACTCACAAATGTCTCTCGAATTATCTAGAACTTTCAAAGGCCACATCTGTAGATTTTGATATCTTTTTGTATAAAATAATCAATACTGTTTAGCTATCGTGCTGAAAAGAAATACACGTGTGTGAGCAGAAATTACAATTAAAGGCATGCTTTAGCAGTTCTGCAGCTGTTGCTTGAGCTCACCATTTTAAAGCATCCGGCATGACACAGTTCAATTGAGGGGGACAGAAAGTGATGCACTATGACTCTTTTCCCTTCAGTTCACCGAGTAATTTACAAACAAGCTTGCATCATTTAGTGGTGGAGTTAAGTCGAGGAGTGTGTTCGCTACCGTTCTTGTTGCTGTGACAAAAAAAATATCTGATAAAAGCAACTTAAGTAAAGAAAGGTTTACTTAGGCTCATAGTTTGTGGGTACAGTTACCATGGTGGGGGAATCATGAATGGGGGCACTTAAGTAGTTGGTCATTGCATCTGCAGTCAGGAAGGAGAGACACAGACAGACAGACAGACAGACACACACACAGAGAGAGAGAGAGAGAGAGAGAGAGAGAGAGAGAGAGAGAGAGAGAGACATAGAGAGACAGAGACAAATGCTGGTGCTCAGCTGATTTTATCCTCTGTAGTAGATCTAAGACCCAAGTTCACAAAATGGTCCTGTCCAGAATTAGGGTGGGTCTTCTCAACTTGATTAACCTAATTGAGAAAGTCCCTTATGGTCATGTCTAGAGGTTTGTCTACTAGGTGATTTTTAGGTCCTGGCAAGCCGGCGTACAATATTAACCATTACTGGAAGAAAGGAATAAAATATAAAGGTACAGAGGGAATAAAGAAGTATTCAAGAAAAGAAGTGGAAAGGAAAATGTTAAAAAAGGAAAGAATGAAAGGGAAAGGGGATGTCATTGGAAGGTCACAGGTCAGAGGCTGGCCTATCCATACAAAATAAAACTCTGTCCACTGTTGGGTACTGTAATAGAAATAAAACTCATGCTAATGGCTAGTGAGTTCCTTCTAGTACTCAGTGCCATGCCAGAGCTAAGTAATCAAATCCCTGAGGCCTTGAAAGTTGGCAGGGACCGTGCTCTTGGGACAGAAAAATGAGGAGGTTGTAGGACGTTCAGCAGATGTCACCAAATGCCCTGAACTTGTCAGACAGTCAGCCTAACTGCCTTGCCCCTCTCCAGAAGAGCCCTGCTCTTCAAGCCAGGTGAAGTAGTGGGAAAATATGCAAATCCTGCCAAAAGCATGTTCAGCTTTCATGCAAAGATGACAAATAGACACTCGCCACCAAAGGAAGGAAAAATTAGTCAAATAGAAACAAAACTATGATGTGTGGATGAATGTGTTTCCAGGAAAGAGCTGTCAACCTAAGTGTTCTAGCCCCAACCCGCAGAGCACCCTCACGTGTCTATTATTTTCACATCTCAACATTTATCACAAAGCATGTCTAAGCATGCCTGCTGTGTGTGGGGAACGGCTTTTCATTTTCATTTTCACAAAGTCTGTGTTTACAAAGAAAGAGGACACATATAGACATACAAGTTAACAGGTTGACAAACTTCCTTTGAAGCTTTCATTTTTGAATGGCATTTGTCAAGGAGGGAGGCACATTTTTTTTTCTGGCATTCTTCTATTGATTGGTGCCGGTATCCTTTCTATTCGGAAGAACTCAAGTCATTTTCCCCTGTGTACATCCAATTTTGTCAACTGTGTTTTAGGTTTCCAGAGAGCATTCATTCCAGTGTCCTATTTATTTTGATGTCTACAAATGGCTCTGCATTTGATAGGTCTGAAATCAATGCCCTGAACTAACTGATGGCTTTTCTTACCGAGAAGGACAGTGCGGGGCAACCAGTAGGATGGGAGGCACATGGGTAAGTTTCCCAATTTAAAGTAAAAATAGAAGTGGGAATCTAGATCATCTGTATGCCAGGTTGACCGTGTGCCTGCTAAGCAGACAGGAAGCCCTGGCTGTGGTGACGAATGCTTGTAATCCCAACACCTGGAAAGGAGAGGCAGGAGGATCAGATGTCCATATTTATCCTCCTCTACATGTTGAAGTTAAAGTTAGCCTGAGTTATATGAGGCTCTGCCTCAAAAATTAAAAATACCAATCAATTATTTATTTATAATTCAAGCTACTGCTCCTGTCTGTCATTATTCATTCAGCTTACTATCTTTAGAAGACAGACTGGCCTGGGATAAATGACTGTGAAGTCTCATTAAGGATGCTTTGTTTGTCCAAGTTTCTACATACATATAGAAACTTTTATGTATATATTTAGAATGTGTTAGAGCCATGAGGAGGAGAAAAGATGGAAGACAGAAATGAATCGACACTGGGGAACTGTTGTGTGCCACACAATGATGTTCACAGATCATTATAATAGTGTTCATTTTATGTGTTTTTATTCACTCCTCCTTTTCTGTGAGAAATGGTGTTTTCCCTTTTGGTTTTGACATCTATTTGCTGCTATCATGTTGGGTCCCCTCCAGTGCCTGAGATAGGCTTGGTGGGTCTAAAGAAAATGCCTCTTAGAATGTCCATGGGAGCAAGAACAGGAAATGAAGCAACCATTTATGACACTACACTCATAACAATGCTCCTGGAGTGGAATTATCATGACCTCAGTCAATGATACACAAGGGAAGGTTTCTGAGCATTTCTAGGAGGCAGACTCCTTCAGTCTTGGGAGCAGAGGTGCAGATGTCAGTGCCTCTTCTCATTTGAGTATTCCAGAAACTCATGGATGTGAAGTTTGCAATTGTATAGCCACGAGGATGCCAGTGAATGCAGATGTACAAGACTGATTGACAAGTCATGTCAATCAGAAAACAGTGAAGCCGGTGGCACATCTTGACTTCTGGACAGCAGAACACACTAGTCGTTTAAAATTTCTCACAGCACCCTTGCAAATAAATGTGTCTAATTTTATCTCACCTTGTAAAATTTGAGAAGGAGGGCTTGTTGCCATTTTGCCTTAAATGTTTGCCATCTTGTATTAAACATAGCTAGACTGTGGATTGTTAGGTGGTGTGCTAAACACACATGTGTGCATTATCTCATTTTGTTCTCAAATGACTCTCCAAGATTGTGCTATCATTATCATTTTGCAGAGCATGAAGCTGGTGATGAATAGATAATTTTGCCATGATTAAGACCAAATAAAACTCGAAGGGATTCAGGTCCGACCCTGCCCCCCCCTCCCCTGCCATGTGTCCATACACACAACACCAGGCTGCTTCTGCTAACTACTATTCTATGCACATACATTTTCAACCTGCTTTACCATTGTTTTAGCTTTTTCCCAAGGGGAAGAAAAACAGCAGCACATCTGGAAAAACACCGCTGCAAAGCAAGCTAATGGAAACGGTCAACTGCTCCCTCTCCCTCTCTTCTTGATCCTTCTAACAGGCCCAGAGGTGCAGCTTCTCCCTGTAACTAGCTTGTGATATTGTTTTAGATTTTTTTTTCCCCCGACAACATGGGAAAAGTGTTGAAATTCAGAAAATTCAGAGAGCTGATTTCTTATTAACCCAGAGCCAGCTGTCCAGGGAGTTCTCTTCATTGCACCGCCGTCCCAAAGAGACACGGTGCTTAAAGCTAACACCTACGTCAAATCCACGGGTCAGACTTTCTAAATAAAACCACCGAATCCGAGGACGTCTGTCATAGCACATCCTAGAAACTGAGCAAGGAGCTGCACGCAGTTAAGTATGAAATGGAGTTGGCTGACCTCTGTGCCCAGGAAGAGATGCGCATTGATGAAGTTGACTCAAGGGCCAAGGTTTACCTTGTCCTGGGAGAAGACTCCTGGGAAAAGGGTTAGCAACAAGGAGTTTTGATTTTGTTCTGCACTGATTTTAATTCGTCATTTTGTTCTTTCCTTTGCAGAAATCCTTGCTCTTTTAAAAACAAATTAGTATTTCTCTCAGTATTATGCAAAAACAATTTTATATTTTATAGTATAAAATTATTTATATTTTCCTATAGACTTACACTTTTCCCCTTATATTATCTATTGATACCAAAAGAAAAACAGCTTTTTTATATGAGTCAGGAGAGGTGCAATCAATAGTTTATCTATAATATCATTAATATCCAGTTAATCACACTCATTACAAAAGTAAAATCCACAGAGGTTATCATTACATCTCACAAGACTCCTGGTACACTTCAAAGGGAGAAATGAATGGATTCTGCAATAGATGGTAATTTCTCATCGGAGGAAATAAACATAATGAATATAATTAATTATTGAGTGACTGCATTTTTCTTGTTAGGAAACTAAGCACTGTAAAGTCAGACATGGCTGCATAACTCATTAAGAGGGAGGGAGGGGGAGAGAGAGGGAGAGAGAGAGGGAGAGAGAGAGGGAGAGAGAGAGAGAGAGAGAGAGAGAGAGAGAGAGAGAGAGAGAGAGAGAGAGAGAGAGAGTGAGTGAGTTATTATTTCACTTTTGGTGTCTGCTGACTGGAGAACCACTTCTTGAGTCCTAACTGTGTGCCCCAAACACTAAGCACAGGCCATATGCCATATAAAGAACTTTGATTCAAGGTACTAAGGACATAGAAAAATAATGAAAATTATAAAACAGTGTAACAACTGAAAATGAATATTCCTGTTCTACTTGTCACAACCCCCCCCCCCAAAAAAAAACCATATTGTCCTTAAGAGGTTTGACAATATGGTGCTGGGGAGCTACTTCAGTGGTTAAACTCCTTATCACAAAAGCATGAAGATGGAGTTCAAATCACTAACACCTGTATAAAAATTCTGGGCACTGTAGCTTGTCCTTGTGTCTCAGCACAAGGAAGGCAAAGGCAGGAGAATCTCCGGACTTGCTGGCCAGCTAGCCCAACAAGCTCATAGGCAGGGAGAGATCTTACCTCAAAAAATAAGGTGGAGCTGGGTGGTGGGGGCGCACGCCTTTAATCCCAGCACTCAGGAGGCAGAGCCAGAGGGATCTCTGTGAGTTCAAGGCCAGGCTGGTCTATAGAGCGAGATCCAGGACAGGCACCAAAACTACACAGAGAAACCTTGTCTCAAAAAACAAAGACAAAAATAAATAAGGTGGAAAGAAATTGAGGAAGCCACTTGATACTCTTCTCTGGCCTCCACACCCCCTCCCTACACACAGGAACACACACACACACACAGGAACACACACACACACACACACACACACAGGAACACACACACACACACACACAGACATACACACAGGAACACACACACACACACAGGAACACACACACACACACACAGGAACACACACACACACACACACACAGGAACACACATACACACACACACACACACACACACACACACACACACACACACACACTTTGACAATATAGAAACAAGTTTTCTAAGCCTGAAGCAACAAAGACTGTTCCGTGGCTGCTCCCTGCTATGGACCTCAGAAAATGATGTATTTTCTTATTTAAAATTCACTTTCAAAATGATTATGACTTAGGGAAACATGGAAATAAATGAAAGGTATTACTCTGACAATAACATGGCATTTTGCTTTGCTCGAGCCACAGCATTTGTTCTTGTCAAATAGAACCTAATTCATCTTCCTAAATTTTCTCATATAAAATGATGAATATTCGCCTGTGAAATTTATGGAATTAATATCTTTCAAAATTACCAATTCACTGCAGTTTGCTGCCAGTTTATCTCAGAGACAAATTTGTCATCAGGTTTCCAGTCAAACTCATTCACAGAAGCAAGAGACTAAAGACTCACCTAGTCATAACTTCTTAATCAAAACATCCCGCACACTCCCTCAATAGCTAATGAGTGTCAAAGAAGAGATTCAAGTCAGAGGTCTGGGAAGCCCAGATTCTCTCATTATCGACACATGACTTCCTATTACAGTCAGTGAAGAGTAGGGGCTTTAATTCATTTTGGAAAATGAAAGAAAACTGCTTACGATACCTCAGCAGAGAGGAGAGAATCAGGTAGCTTAAATATCGGGTTACTTTCTCAGGCAACAGTGGAGCAGGATTCATGGAAACACATGAGAGCCTTTGAACAGTAAGCGGTGAGTGAGTGAAGAGGGCTGATGTTAGCCAGAAGGTTGAGCTACTAGCTCCATTGCTCCAGGGTCTCAATTATAGTGCCCATCAAGCCACCTCTGCCTCAACTTCCCATTTGTTCTAGTGTATGTTCTGGGGGTGTCATCTGTGCTGATTTCTTACTCTTTTCCTTGGTAGATGTTTTTAATCTCAATCGTTTCTTCCCACTCATGGTTGCTCTCATCCAAAGTTTCTAACTGAATGTGATCCATCATGTTGCCACTGACTTGGCCATCCTTTGAGTTTCGGTGACACGCCATATCTCACTTGCGCTGACCTACACAGGCCAGTGAGCTTTTTTAAGATTGGAAGTGTGAAGACAAATGGAAACAATCTCATGTGTACAGGAAGGGTGTGTGGGGTAACTTCATATCACAAAAGCTAGGGAGCAGGCAGGCAGCATGCTATATGTGTTCATGACACAGGTAGGAAACACCATCTCCTCCAATTCTTCCCATGTCAATCAATCTAGGCTTCTGTTCTTGTAAGACAACAAGGCAAGGCTCTGTGACATTCAGAGCTTTGCCAAACCTGGAAATGAACTCATGTGCCACCTCAAGGTTAAATATACTTTGTGCCAGCTATAGGAAGAGTTTTAACCAATGCCCATGAAGGGTGTGTAGGAAACCAGCTATGGACTCAAGCTGAGTGGGCTTGAATACTGGTTCCAGACTCTTCCCCAGGAATAAGTTTGCTAAAGTTCAGTTCTCTGAAATTCATTCTCATCATACATAAAGTAGACACAATCATAGTATCCACCTCACAGAATTTCTTAAGGACCAAACACAGCAATAGATAGAAGTCAGGACAAACACTTAACAGTGACTATCTCAAGCTGGCCATTGCTGTATGTCCAGCTCCTTGCTATGTACTCTCCTCATATAATTTCATTTTAATCATCACTGCAGGCCTACTGGGGGAATTGCTATTACTGGTCTTTGACAGAGAAGGTGGTAGATGGTGAACTTGAATTAAATTTTCACAGGAACTTCTAGCCCAGTGATTTGTAACTTTATAAAAGCTTCCACTCAAGTTTAAGATTAGAGCTTAAATTATGACCCTCCACCAGGGAAGAAAGGGGAGTTAAGTTTAGGAATGAGCAAAAGACTTTTTAAGGTTTCAAAATTATGTTCCCACAGTGGTATTAACACTTGACAACCTTAATGCTCTACAACCTTAAAACCCTGCTTAATTCAATGTATGAGGAATAATGGCAGCTCACGGGCTGCCGCGATGCAGAGTCTTGGAGTGCATAAAAAGCATCTGCTTCCCCATAATGCCTCAATGAATCATTATGACAAACAGAAATAAAGCCAGTGAGTCTCACTGTATAGCTGATGCTGCTTTTCTGCTCACGAGGCACAGAAGTTAATTACTATGAACAGATGTGCTTAGATTGGACAAGAATTTATACTCCATGAAATTTAGCATGGACTAAAACAACACAATATGGTTGGTGTGTTTGTACTTCTTGGGTGGCTGTTGAAAGGGAGGTACAGTATACTATCTTAATGTTCATGTAAGGGGCTTGAGGGCCTGATTTTCTAGCTGCTACTCTCTCCAAACATTTCATGTTAGACAAAGCCAATGTGATGGTTTGAATGAGAATTTTTCCTCATGCACTCATATATTCCTCTGTTGGAGATAGTCCTGTTTTGGAAGACCATGGAGCCTTTAGGAAGTGGGGCTTGGCTTGCTGGAGGAAGTAGTTCACTGGGGATGGGCTTTGAGGTTTTATCACTTTTATCTGGCCTCACTTCCTGTTCTCCTTGCCGCATCCTGCATCCTGAGGAAATGAGATCTCTCTACTTCCTGATGGGCAAGCTAGACTCACACTTCTGCCATTCCTTCCCTCTTATGATGGACTATTTCCCCTTTGGAAATGGAATCTAAATTAGAACCTCGTTTTCCTCCAAGTTGCTGGCAGTCATGTCATAGCAACAGAACAGTAACTAACACATCTTTCTTACACATTGACATAGTGACATTGCCCCCTTCCTGTGGTACTTGTGGCTGGTTACCTGTGCTGTTCACATGCCAGGCTAAAGAAGCCAGAGTTATATGTACATCTCCACATGAAGAAGTTAATTGTATTCAATAACATGATAGGCCATTCTCTTCCCTTCTGTTAAAGGTGACCTCATGATAGAACATTCTCACTCCTTCCAGATAAGGAGAGCAGATATCCACAGGTTCATTAATTTTGTTTAATATCATGATATCATTTTCATCCCTTCTGGAGCAGGTAAACAGAGAGATGAAGATTAATTCACTCACACAGACATTTCTCTAAGAGATCAAAATGTGTGTATGTGATTCTTACAGTCAGAGTACAAAGTATGGAACAATAATCGCTAGTTCATTATATTCAAAAGATATTTTAGGTTCATTTGCCTCAACAGATAAATTATTTGCTACTTTGGCCCTAGGTATACAAAGGAGAGTAGAATGCTTTTCTATTCTACCCTATATATGAGATGTAAGATGGATTCTACAGGGTTTGTTCAGTGTTAAAATAGAAACAATTATTTTCCCAAAGAGTCATGAAGAAGATAATGAAGAAAAAAATCCTATAACTTGAGTACTGAATATAAATAAACTGACTTCCTTATAAAGGTTAAGGTCATCCATATCTAACTTCATTTATCTCACAGATACTTGGTAGCGTGGCCCCTTGCTGTCATTGTTACTATTCCTAAAGATGAGACACCAGAGGCTTAATGAAATTGAGTTGTCTAAAGAACACCAGAGCTCACAGACAGAGAGGCCCGGCATGACTACAGATGCACTGGCTGCATTGCTCTGGGAAGTAATGGAGCCAGCACTATAGGTAACTCACTACACGTGTTCTGTCATGGAGTTGGGGAAGGCCTCACTGGGCGCGCTGCTGTGTGACGTGGGCATTGAAGATGAGGGATTTTATCAAAGGAAGAAAGTGTGTTCAACACAAAGGATTACCAGACCCAGTCCAGAGGTAACTATGCTGTAATTCAAATGTACCTCGATTCCCTCACCTTCGAAAACACCTGTCAGGTGGTTGGTTGATTCGCGCTGTGGCTTCTGCTTTCACTAAAACAGGATAAGCATAGCCTTCATTTCCTGTATAATTACAGCCTTGACATTGGTATTCATACGTCACTCAATTCCTAATGATACACATTAATGATAATTAACTCAAAATAGGATTCATGAATGATAACAAAACAAAACAAAACCTCCCTAACATTATTTCCTTGGCCAAAGACTGGATAAATCTCAGTGCTAGCCCATGCACACCATTCTGTACAGACTCTCCATTTGGTTGAACATGTGTGGAAACGAGAGGACAACATATAGGACTCAGTTCTCTCCATCTACCTTGTGGATTCATAGGCTGGGACTCTGATCATCAGGCTTGGTGAAACCTCCTTTATTCCACGAGCCATCTCACCACCTTCATTTTGAGATAGGGTCTCTCACTACATTTAGAGCTCACTAGTTAGACTAGACTGGCTGACCAGTGAGTCTCAGGTACCATTGTCTTTGTTTCTCTAGCTCTAGGATTACAAGAGCATATAGCCACATATTGACTTCTATGTCTGTGCTGAAGATCTACACTCGAGTCCCTCTGATATGCAGCAAGCATTTTGTCCACTGAGCCATGTCCCCAGCCCTTGTTCTCCTTGGTCTTCAAAGCTCACATTTGAAGGTGACTGTTCCTTAGGAACTTACAGAAGCTATATAGAAAGATCTTGTAGAAGTTTATCAGAGACTGGGGAAAGGTTTAGGTTCCCAAACCAGATAGGGGTAGGCAATTTCCACTATAAAATTCTACTCAGTGACTCTTATTTTCAGATATGCACACTGTCCCTTATCATGGTGATGAAATTTCATCTCCACAGAGTCCTTTGAGAAGTGTTTCCTGTTTGAGACTTGAGAAAACTCAAGAACTGAGGATTTAGAAGGTAGATTGAGTGGTGCACACCTATTATGATTGGAAACAAACCTCAAACCCAGTGTAATGGATCCTAAATCCTTCACTGTTTCTGCTAGGAAGGAGTAGAGAAATCTGAATAGTGATGGACACTGAATTTCTGATGGCACTGTGGCCCAGGGTAGACTCTCCATGCTTTCTCTACCAATGACCTACTTTATTCCAGAGGAGAGGGTATTCTCATGGTCAATTTGATATATTTGAAAGAATCCTGGACCAACCATTGCAACTCCTGGCATGCGTGATAGAAGTAAACCTGGTCAACGGGAGGATCAAAGACAAGACCCCCAAAGCAATGCATTGAACATTGACTCAGACCTTTGTAGCCATTTTAAGGTATAGTTCTTGCAAGCCTGTGCTTTGTTAAGCCTAGACCATGAGTCACATCTGTGGTGGTATTGTGTTCCCCCAAAATATTGTGCATCCTAATAAACTTATCTGGGGTCAGAGAACAGAACAGCCACTAGATACAGAGGATAGAAAATGGTGGTACTCACACCTTTAATCCTAGCATTCCAGAGGGAGAAATCCATCTGGGATCTCTGTGAGTTCAAGGCCACATTGGAAAGAGCCAGGCCTGGTGACACATGCCTTTAATCCCAGAAAGCAAGCCTTTAATCCCAGGGAGTGATGGTAGAAGGCAGAAAGATATATAAGGTGTGAGGACCAGGAACTAGAAGCATTTGGCTGGTTAAGCATTTGGCTGGTTAAGCTTTTAAGCTTTTGAGCAGCAGTTCAGCTGAGACCCATTCTGGATGAGGACTCAGAGGCCTCCAGTCTGAGGAGACAAGACCAGCTGAGGATCAGGCGAGGTGAGGTAGCTGTGGCTTGTTCTGTCTTTCTGATCTTGCAGTGTTCACCCCAATAACTGGCCTCGGGTTTGATTTTATTAAGAACTTTTAAGATTCATGCTACACACATCCTCACAAGGAAGACCCGAGTTTGAAGCCAGCATTAGGGTAAAGCCAAGAAGTCATCATGGCGCCACAGACACCAGCCATGTCTGGAGCAAAAGGCAGACCTCAGAGTTTCCATTATGTAAGGTACTGAGGTTTCTCTTCCTGTCATTAGCCTACTACACAGAAGATAAAAACATTATGTGCCCATATGAGGTAATTCCCATTGTCTAGTCTGGACATGGCTACATAGAAGACAGCTTCAAGGAGACTGGATGTTGTGAATTCTCAAAATGCTTATATCCTCCAGAGATTTGTCATTAGTTTTCTGGTGACATCTAGTGAATAATAAGACTTTTCCAGAGTCCTTAAGTTTCTTTCTTTTTTTCACTTTAATCTTACATTATCATCTAGTATTGGAGTATGGTTACTACATTTTGTAAAGTACCTCTTTGGGTAAGTCAACTTGAGGACATATAGTCACAGCATATCTTCATAGAGTTCATGAGAAATTGGGTCATCATACACTATCAATAACCATCATGTCATCACCTAAATCTCATGAAAATACTTTTTTTTAGTATATGAATATATTTGACAGCACAGATTAGTCAGATTAGAAAGTAAAACAGACCAGACAACTTCAATGAGGGTATTCTTATCATAGGAATAAAAATACCTGATCAATACTCCAAATACATACACCTCTTTTATGTATAGAAAGAACAAGTATTTGCTCTACCAACATCACCTAGGACAATCCACCAACTACAAATTAAGGCTCAATTTCCTACTTGAACAAGAATTGCATTTATAAATGATTTCAATTTAATTTCTATATTAAACATAGAGAATAGGCAGTGGTAGCACACATCTTTAATCCTAGCATTCCAGAGGCAGAAATCCATGTGTTCAAGGATACAATCAAGCTTGGTGACTCATGACTTTAATCCCAGAAAGCGATCCTTTAATCCCAGGGAGTGATGGTAGAAAGCAGAAAGGTATATAAGGCATGAAGACCAGAAACTAGAAGCTTTTGGCTGGTTAAGCTTTCAGGCTTTTGAGCAGCAGTTCAGCTGAGATCCATTTGGATGAGAACTCAGAGGCTTCCAGTCTGAGGAAACAGGATCAGAGCTGAGGAAGCTGGTGAGGTGAGGAAGCTGTGGCTTGTTCTGTTTCTCTGATCTTCCGGTGTTCACCCTAATACCTGGCTCCAGGTTTGTTCTTATTAATAAGACCATTTAAAATTTGTGCTATATGCATACACATAGTGTACAGACATACATGTAGTAAAACCACATATACACATAAAATAAACTGTTTTAAATAATCTACACCCTTAATTATGCCTCAACAAGTAATGGGTGTCCATCAGGCTGCTTTCTCTGCCCAACTAAGGTCTCCCATACATTCTGCCACCCAGAACATCATACACCTGACATCACATCATACACCTGACATCACACCATACACCTGATATCATCACATCATATACCTGATATTACATCATACACCTGACCATTGTTTCTTTCTAGCAGCTAATTCTCAACTAAAGAATGAACTTCTACAGATCAGAGTCATTTCAATACTTGGGAAAACAGTTTATTAAAAAGTGAATGTAGGGAATAAATCCATCAAGAAAACTTTCTAGGTAAATTCCTAATGATCCCTTTCTGGCTAAAATGTTAAACAATATTTTTGGTATAAAAATGAAGACTGAGATGTTGTTAGATCAATAACTTAGCTTTCCTTATGGCTTTCAGTTTCTTAGCTCTAAGGACTCACTGAAACTACAGGCCATGGTCAGTTCTTTTTTTAACATATGCAGGCCACCTAAAAACTATAACCTCTAACAGGTCTGTAATAATTATCATTATCAATGTAGTTCCATTACTGATCCTGCTGAAGTAATGTGTTGTACAAAAGAAAAAAATCTGAGATGATATCAAAGGACTGTGTATCAAACATGATACCAAGACTTAAGAGTTAAAATAAAAGTGAATTAAAAACTTTACATGGAAACATAAATATATGTAATTATAAAAAGTGTGAAATGGTAAAATATTGTTTCACTAGATGTGAAATATATTGTAAAATCATTGATTTATGAAAACATGGATCAAAAAATACTAAGACCTGGCAAGATACTCTGAGAGAGTCATATGGCAAACGTCTTTTAAAATCGTGGAGTATGATGGCTCAGCAGTTAAGAGCACTTGTTGCTCTTGTAGCAGACCCATATTCTGTAGACAGAACTCACATTAGATAGTTCACAACCACTTGCAACCTTCATGGCAGGGCATCTGATGCCATTCTTGCCTCCATGGGCACCAGGCACACATGGTGCATGTATGTGTGTGTGTTGCAGAGGGGAGGTGTGTGCATGTAGGCACTCACACAAATAAATAAATCTTCAAAAATTCATGGAGTAGTATGGATGACTATTTGGGGGGAAACATTATATAAGTTCTGTCTTTTTAAAAAAATGTATTCAGAGGAATAAAGTACAGTTGCATTCGTTCACAGTCTCAAATAGGACTTGTACAGAACAACATCAAATAAAGAAACCACAAGGTTAAAAAAAAACAAATACAAACAAAACAAAAAAACCACTGATGGGTCTCCAGAAAGATTTTACCTTTATGCCTATCCGGTCCCGAATGCTGCCACTGTTTCAAAGGCATATAATATGCCTGCAAGTCTAGCAGAGAAATATTAAGCCAGGGACATATTTGCAAAATAAGTTACAAAACTTATGGAAACAAAAAGGCAAATGATATGCAAGAAATCTTGAATGACAGTTTTAAAAGAAAAATAATTTACTGAAAAATATTTTTGATGAGATTCAAGTCTACAAAGAAGTTACCATCAGGCCTTGGGGCTAGTTCCTGTAATCCCATCTACTAGGAAGGCTGAGGCAGGAAACCACAATTTTTCCTGCTATGGTTAGTTACATCCACTGGAAGATGAAGCTGCAGTCAGAGCCTGCAATGTAGGAAATGCATGCCCTGCCTCTCCAGAGGAGAATTCCTACTTCCTTTCAGGAGGCAGCCCTCCTTGGATGGAATCTTGACTGACAGAGCGAGAGTCTGCAGATAGGGAGTCCCCTTGTGGTCACTTCTGCAAAAGCCAGGTTACAAACTAGTTCAAAAGTGAGCATAAGTAAACCAGGAAGGCTCCTGAGACTTGAAAGATGACATCTTGATTAAAAAAAAAGGTCAAGGTGGACAGAAAATGCAGTCATAGAAATGAAGTTTAAGGCCCTCTTGATTTCAAAGATGTAAGTGTGTGTGTGTGTGTGTGTGTGTGTGTGTGTGTGTGTGTGTGTGTGTGTGTGTGTATGTATGTGTGTTTGGTGCAGGGAATTGAACAAGGCCTCCTACCTGACAGGAAGCAAGACTTCTACCTCTAGACTACATTCACAGATTTACATCATTGAAAAATATTACTTTAAAATACACACTAATATTTTTATTTTATTTGTAAAGAAATAAGATGTATTACTGTGTTAAGAATGGTATTTACAAACTCCACAAATGTGCTTAAGGTAAAATAGATAAGGCTGAAAATTTTATCTTTTTACAATCTGAGGAAAAAAAACAGTTTTCAAATGGAAAAAGAGAGAAGAAATAAGTAATAGTGGAAACTGTAAAGGCAGTGCACGCAGGTATAAAAACATACATGTTAGTCTAGATGTCTCACAGCAGAAAGAAAGTGTAAAAACAATAAAATGCAAAAGTATAGGGCACATATTTTAAGAATATTTTATTATGATAACAAATAATATAAATGATACTGAGAATGACCACAATGTTAATAAACACATTGACAAATATGTCAAAGTATGGGGGGGGGTGGATAGAAGGCATAAAACAGTTTATCTAAAGATGTATTTGGCAAGTGGGATGGTTCTGACATTTGCCAATTTGTGTGATCTGACCTACGTTCTGCAGAATTACCTTTGTTGTAGTTATAGAGAAAAAGAACATTAATGTATAAGTGATAAAATTAGGAGAGAAGACCTCCTGTGAGTAGTAAGTCCAGTGTGGTTGTGGTGTTTCTTTAATGTAGACTATGAACAATACTTGCTACATTATTTACTTTTTTTCATGTAAAATATTTTGCCATCAAATCAGCCTTACCTTCTTATTACTTGTCAGTAGAGGACCATATTTGAAAATTTAATCTTTTTTTTGAGAGTAATACAAGCTTAGTAAGTTGGGGATTTGCTTACATTGAAAACTGTTGTGTGAATACTGCTCAAAGACATGGCTACCATAGAGTATGCAATCATTATTCCTTAAATTAATTACTCAACAGAAAAAAATCAGGAAGATTTATGTTGGTGTTAGGATATAGAGGTACATTATGACTTTTAGAAGACAACGGGCTAGGAATTGTTGATGAGAATAAACTATAACCACTAAGAAACATACTATTAAATATGCAAATAACAAACACAACTTCTTAATATTCTCAATATTGAATTTTAAAATATGAGGACATAATGTTTATATAACAAAACAGCACTTCAGTGTCAAAGATTCTCTCATGTATATCTTTATTCCTTTTGTTTGTTAAATTAATGAATAGAAAATATTTTATGACAAAAATATCAATACAATTTGTTATGATCAAGTTAAGGATGGATGTGTTTCTTCACAATGCTGTAGAATTTGTTGTTGTTGTTTTTCAAATCTATTTACCAACATATACTAAATATTTTTAGAAACAGAAAATTCAGATTAAGCACAAATTCAAGGTATCATCTACATAGTATGTTATGAAGATTATAATTATGTTGTTGCTATGAAAGAGTGTTCTTTCATTTTAACTCTCTCTCTCTCTCTCTCTCTCTCTCTCTCTCTCTCTCTCTGTGTGTGTGTGTGTGTGTGTGTACTTGTTCATTGTACATATTTTTTTCAGGAAGGTTATCCATTATGGTACTTTGAATTTAATTGATAAATGGAAACTTTGGTTGGGTGGATGAAAAGGATGAATAACTACGTTATTTTCTGATTTGTTTCTATTTTTAATGGTCCTAAACTCATTTTTTTAAAAAAATAAAATGAAGCATTTTAAGAAATAATACTCATTTTTTTTGGTGCCTTTAAGGACACTGGCTTATTCCTTTCCAGCACAAGTTCCTAGCTCATGGAATTATTCCCTTTGGCTATTAGTTTTCCAGGTTCAGAAACAAACACTTCTTTGACAGCACCCTATTCCTCCTGGTGCCTCAGTGTCTCCCCTCAAATTGGAGTTTGCCAAGATGTCTTTTCTTATTGCACCCATTTCCTTTCCAAAGACCCCGAGTTGTGTTCTCGTAACTCTCATTTCATTCATCAGTTCTTGTCGGCATCAACACTGACCCATCACTGCTTATCAAGAATTCTCCAGCAATGCTCAGCACAGTTAGCTGCCCCTGCTGTCCTTGACTTGTCTTGGTGTCTGAGTCCTCGCCTGCTCCTGATTTCTACCGAACCACTGGCCACGTCTTTTTATCTTTGCTGGTTCTTTCTAAAGTCTCCAATCTCTTAGCTCTGACTCAGCCCTGGATTTCCCCCTAGCTAAATGTAATCTTTCTGGTTGGATCTCATGTCATCTAATACCAAACTTGGACTGATGTCCCTCCAAACTGCATCTCTACTCATTCTGTACTAATCTTTCTCTTAAACATGTATAAATCTCATCATTCCTATTCTTCAAACACATCCAAAGTCTATCCATTTCTTTTCTCGTGTGTGTATGTGTGTGTGTGTGTGTGTGTGTGTGTGTGTGTGTGTGTGTGTGTGTTAGGTCATGGTCATCGTTCCCATGGAAGGTTCTAGTGACTGACTGACCCCCCCCCCCAAATTGGTATCTTTGCTTGCCTTTCCATTTATAATCTCTCACCTATTCAATGACCATGTGAAGCCAAGCCCATCCACCTCCTGGGGAACACCTGCTGTCAGGACCCATTACACATATAACAAGCAGCTAACATTGTCACAAGGCTCTGTACAACTGGCTGCTGCTTCTCCACCTCTCTGTCCGCCTCTCTCACTTTTTCTCCTGATGGCTTCTCTTCCTCAAGTTCACCGTTCTTTGATATCCACCAGATGCCATAGGCTCTCTCTTATCTGGGAGTTTCCTATCTCCCAGGAATGAGCATCCCCCTCTCCTCCCCTCCTTCAAGTACCTGCTGGAAGTTCACTTTCTCAGCAAGTGTTTCAATTGATGTAATTAGATTTAACTATCCTTTAACTCCTCTGCTTCCTTCTGTCTTCTCTTCCTATTCAGCTTTCTCCACAGCGTTCACCACCACTGACACCAGATATTAGCCTTTCATTGGTTGGTAAACTACTTCCTTCCATACCACATTTATTATAAAAGATAAGGGATGCTTATTATATTACTAGAGTCAAGATCTACAACAGGTACCTATAGTATAGTAGGTATCCATTAAAGATATTTAAAGTGAATGAACACACCACTGAAGGGATAGCATGCAATCATGCCAGAAAGAGCCAGAAGCAAACACAGAAAGCCGCTGAGGTCAGAGCCAGTTGCACAGGAGCCAGAGAAGGGACAGCCAGAGCAGCTGTTCACAGAGTAGATGAGGGCAGTTGGGTTAATGCCCATCATAAACATTAACGGGCCAGCTGAGAGGCAGTGTTCCACCACACAGTGTTTTTAAGAGTCAGGAGGAGAGGATTCAATGTCACAATATAAATTACATGAGAGGTTACAGGTTCCAGTTGTGAAAATATTCTATTCCCGTACCAGAGAGGAGAGAATTACAGTGAATGTCACCACTCACACAGGGACCCAGTCTTCACTGCGACATTTCCCAACCCCAGAGTTTTCCAGAATTCAGTCTTTTCTCCATAGGAACCCGCTGCCTGTCCTTGCTTGCCTGGCTTATGCTCTCTTCTCCTTAGTTGCCACAAGAACTCTTTCAACTTTCTTTCACATACACTTGCTCATCCACTTCTTACTCAACCAATGTTCAAAATCAGCTGGTGCTCTACTGATGAGCAGAAGCACAGATGCCTTCTCTCCCCCGATCTCACTGTATCCCTGTCTAGTATGTGTCCTACTCCAGTAATATTATCCTCTTGTGGAGTCTTAAGAATCATACAGCTTTAGAGTGTTTCAGGCAGTGTGATGTGCATGGGGGGAAACTATCCCCTCTGTTTTGGTAACACATTTTGAAATTTTTATTTTCCATTTGGAGAGGCCCTCCTAATGCATAATCCCTGCATAGAAAATACACATACACAAGCATATAGTATAATCTTTGGTTAAACTGCGCAACTTAACTAATAGGTGAAGCAAACACATGGTAGAATTATTAGAAGGAGGAGAGAAAGAGAAAAGAAGGACGGAGGTGAGAGAGGAGAAGGGGAGAGGAGAGAAATAATGAAGAAAGGTAGACAGATCTGAGTTTTCACATCCTTCTGTAACTTACAGGAGAGCTTGTGAGGGTTAAGTTCTTAATTATAGGTGATTAAAAGATATTGCTATAAGAAATGTGGATATTTTGTGAAAATAAATCAACTTATTTCTTTTTTATTTTACTTTTTTGGTTTAGAAACTTGTAAGAGCATGGGCACATAGGAATAAGAAGCAATTTAAAAAGCATTAGGTTTTTAAATGCTAAGTATAATGAAATTCCTGTTTGATTTCCCTTAGTACATGAATTGTAGCAGAACAATTCTATCCATGATACAGTTCTGTGAAGCAGTAATCAACCTTTATCTGCTCCTACTCATTTCACAAAGTAGATGAAATATTTTCATCATGCATATAACAGTGACATATGACAATTTTCCTATCAGGAATATTGTTCAATATTTTATTACCCAATTGAAGGAACTATACAAGAGACTGTATACAATATTGTGTTTTATAGTTTAAAGGCAATTTATGAAAAAATACAACAAATCTATATATAGAGAAAGTTTACAACTACTATCATTCACTTATGCCAAATCAATTTCCTATCCTGAATAGAGAAAGGGCACAATGCAGAAGCAATGATTCAAACTTAAAACTGTGTATAATATTTAACAGTCAGTTAAATCTACACATTTAAACACTCTTTGCAAGTACCATGAGGTGTCATTCTTTAAAGAAAATAGTCTCCTCAAATATTTCTATATTTCAATAGGGGTTGGCAGCTGCCATAAAACATTATTTTCTAACTGCCTCTGAGATTTCTGGGTCTCTAAGAACATGAACCTTATAGCATAAAGTACAATCAATAGCACTTGTAGTTCATCTTAGATGTATTCGTGTTTAAATAAAGAGTACACCAATTGAGTTCAGTGGAGTTACAGTATGTTGCCTATGATGGAGAAGATAGGCACTTTGGATTCAGTTCAGGAGTGTAAGAAGAGCAATGATGGACAGTACCTACTTCATAAGGATGCAGTGAGGTATGATGGACCTTCACTGCTTTAAGTTTAGAAATTATTGGTGAAATTATTAAGGCTACTCCATGTAGTTAAAAGGAAGATTTATTTAGTGGGTAACTTACAAATGATGGGATGGGTAGGTCACGGGGTCTGGGGAAGGTGTATCGCAGTCCTGTGGTGTTCTCTGGAGCTCTGGACAGTCAACCTCCACCGTCTAGGGTCCAGGAACAGAGAGCGTACTGGCCCATCCAGATCTTGGGTCTCTGGGTGCCTCCCTTGGCCCCACCTTGTAGGTGTGACAGTTGCCAAAGCCTCAATGGGGGTTGGAACTTCCAGATCAAAGCTGGAATGGCTACCCACTACATCTCCCCTTTTTTGTCTAAATAAGAAGGTACTAACCTAATACAAGACTATATACAAAGGAATGGTTTCAAATATTGTCCAGGAATAATGAGTGATAATGACCTAGATAAGATGGAACTACAACCAATGTGAACAATATCAAGCAAGAAACACATACTAAAATCCAGAGAAGTATAGAGCATAGGTAAATGACATGTTACAAAGATCATTCCAAAAGGTGTCCTATCCTAAAGAACCTGAATCTAATACTTGAATAATATTCAAGCCAAGTATTAACAATAGCACACATAATGTAGGTGTGCTAATTCCAGCCTGGAATTCCAGACTTTGGGAAGCTGAGTCAGGAGGATCATGAGTTTGAAACCAGCTTGTCTAAATATCCAGTTCCAGGCCAACCTAAGCTACAAGGTAAGACTATCAACTTTTTTAAGTAAAAAATAATGAAGGAGAAAATAATAATGAACCACTTTATTGGAAATAAAATAGGATAGGCCAAGTAATAAACATGAGTCAAATATTTGACTCTGGTTTGCCAAAGATACTGATCTCAACTTGACAATGGCTTTGACTTGAGGAAGTACTGAGTGTATTGTGATGGACAAGCCAGGGAGTAAGGAGTCACATGATCTAGCAGCCACTGGACTGTACCCTTGAGGACAATCTACCCACACCAGATGTAGGCCCAGGTATTAGAATTGTGGCTTCCAGTGATGAGGAAAAGGGAGCCATAGAGAATCTTCAAAAAGTCTGCAACTTATGTCTCTTTGAGTTCAGAGCCTTGGTTCTTAGAAACTGCTACATAACATTCAACTTTCACCTTGTTGCTAATCAACCACTACTAATTTTAAATTGCTCAAGAGGATTTAAAAAGCTTCTCCAAATATTGTGAGTCTAGAATCCCAGGAAACCACATTGTTCTGAATTCCAGAATCAGAAAAAAAAGGCTACTTTATAGAACATCTGTGACATGTGATAAGTCAATATCAATTGTCTTATTAACATACAGGTTGGTCCCTTACACTTAAGACACCTTCATTTCATAGAAAGTTCTCTATTTATTTTGGTAGTAGAGTGTATCATAGCAGTTATAAAGCCAGATTAAATGAAATTAAATAAATGAAAAGAAGAAAAAAGTCTTTAAGGGTAATTGCATAAAGCTGAAGAAAATTGGTGGAAAATAGCAATTAAAAATAAGACTAATGACTACATTTATACGCAACATGTAAACTGTGAATTCTCTTCACTGTCTAGAAAATTATTGATCCATGGGAAACACACAGGATATCATTATAGTGAATGACAAAGAAAAAGAAATCAATATTTTCAAGACAAGTAGATCATTTCCACCACATACTCTTTATCCACTTACAACAGAGAATGCAAAATTTTCATTGCAATCTGAATTAACCTCTTTTAAAGTTATTTAAAGATAATAATAATAATAATTTTTCATTACATAATATCTATAAAATATGCCCCATAAACAAAAGTTCAGAGGGTCTTTGTACCCAGCAAACATAGTTAGCATTAGATAATTAATAATCTGAAATGAAGAACAATATTAGCAGGTAACAGCCATCATGGAGACACAATTATTTTTCTGGTAATGTAAAGTAGAAAAACTACTTATTAAATACCAACTGTGCTCACCACAAATTGGATTGTTAAAATAACACCAATACAAATTAAACTGAGCAGGCCTTAAAATATAAACATGGATTAAATAGCTCTTTATGTGGAGTATAATTATACCATATACGTCATTCCAAACCCAAACTTCCAGGGTAGTTGCTGATAAAGTATCACATTGTTCAACGTTTCACTTGGGCACATGTTTCAGAATTTAATTATGAGTTTGGAGTTTTGAAACATTCATATTTCCATGTGCCATCCAATTGTGAATTCTGAAGTGCCTTATATGCACATGTTGAAACAAATGATTCTTTAAAAATGTGTTTAGCACTACTCCAAACAAAAGTGCATTAGTAATTAATTTACAGCTATACACACAGTTAAGCAATTAGCTTGTTATTAACCATGAGTGCACGTAATAGGAACTGTTATTTGTACGGGCAGCATTTTAAGTAGTCCTGAAAATGAAAAGACATTTTCACAGTAGATGTGTTTGGGCAGAAAAGACTGAAGCAAGAGTCTACCTCGGTCATACAGCAGGGACTTTTACCTCCACATGGATTAGATCAGAGCCATAAGAGGGTCACCCTCCACTCTCGAGCTATGACCACAGAAAGTGCATCCAGGGCTCTGCAAATGTCCCTTGGTGGCAACTTCATGAATGGCTGAATAAAGCAGCTCTAGAGAAACAGGGCAGAACCTTTGGTTCACACACTTAAAGAGGGGGGACACAATCCCCATCCTCAGACACATCTGGCGAATAGTACTTGATCTGTTTAAATCATGGTCTCAGCACTGGAAACTCAGATCAGTGATATTTTACCTTCAGCGTAGTATGTGTTTTATTTTCTGAAGGAATTTGTAAAACACCCATACTTGGAATGGACAGTCTTTTCTCTCTTGGAGATTCCTCTCTCATAAGCACTGTTTTATTTTCCACTACCTGAATTAAGTATATAAAACTGTTTCTTAATAATTTTAATGTCATAATTCTGATCTTATTGTAAAATGAAATCATACACATATTGAAAAAGATCAGAGGAATATGCCCTTCTCTGATGCACAGCTGAGCATTGTTAAACATGAGTAGTTACTGTTTGATGCTATCACAACCATGAATTGTGTGTTGATCTTTCATTTAAGCCTTTATGGTAAACAACTTTTTTTTAAATTTCTGTGAATTACTGAAACTGTTCATGGACCATTTAATGGATACTTCCCTTATAGTTGACAGGCTTATATCTAATAAGTTCCTTGTTGTCAGTTAAACGGATCACCCTCATAACCTCCTAATTGCTTTGAACATACACTGGATGCCTTGAGAAAGCTTAACTGCAACTACAGCTGCTTGCTACCAAAGTGGTCAAATGCCACGCTAGTGCCAATCCATGTCTAGAGTAATGAGCTTCAACCCTAAGAACCTAGAGCCAAAGTGTCCCGCCTCAAAAGTCCAGAGTTATAATAATCTAGACCTTAGGACATGAGTCTGTAAGATTCAGCAATAAGCTTTTGGCACTCAAGAGCCCAATTCTGCCAATACCAGAAAAGCTATTCCTCATATATGCCCAACTTCTAGATGGAGCCAAAAAGTCTCAGGTACCTGATTGGTAATAGGATTCCACTTACTTTTATTTTCACATTTTTTTTTGCCAGCATCCTATACTTCTTATATTGGCACACAAATAAAATATTTATCATATAAATTACACATGTAAGGTAGGGATGTTTAGGGTGGAGGCACTGGAGATATCAAGGTGAATAAGACACACTCCCTATATTTCAAGAGCTGAAAATCCTAACATGGGCACATCTAAGGTATGATACAACTGTAACACAGAAAGGACAAAAGTGTAGGAAGCTCACTCTGAGAAGCTGAGCTGCATGAGGGAGACTAGACTTGGTTGGGGAAAGGTAATACCTGAGATGGGGCTAGGGGAAAGCATAGGTGGCCAACAAGTAGAGGAAGATGAAAGGAAGGCTGAAGCAGCCTAGGGTGATGAATGACTCTGGAATTTGGGCAGCACCTAGTCACTAGCTAGCATCTAAGTTGCTCTGGGAGACAGCAGCAGGAGAAGTAAAATAACATCTGGCTTGGGAAGATGTTTCAGCCTCACAGCCATGGAATGAATGAGAAAGAGCAGCCATGGAAAACTTCAGCAGGCAAACAAGGCAATCAGTTGAGCTACTCTCTACAGATGACAATAGCTTCACACTTAGATGGATTGCTAGAACATATACTTAGACATAGGGAGAGACAAGCAGTCTAAGAAAGAAGAAGAGAATATGGAGGCCTCAGCAAGATGGACCTGCCAGGATTCCAATGCTGACATTCTGTCAGTGGGTGGTTGCAGCTCATGAGATGGAGAGGCTAAGAAGAAAGCTCTGGTGTCTGGAAGTAGGAAATAAGTTCATCTTAGAAGCAATGAATTTTACATAATGGTATGTTTGTGAATGAATGATGGTTATGTGAAAATTCCAAACGTGGAATTAGAGAGAAAAATGCTGTTGTAATATAAATTTGGGATTATCACTACAGCTTAAATCCTGGGACACATGGGGTCATCAGGTTGAATATCATAGTCAGAAGGACAAATGCCCCAAAAATAAATAAAAAAGGAGGTCATGAAGCTGGCATGCAAGGCTGAGAGTAGCAGGAACCAGACTCTGAGACCTGGAGTCCCTGAGGTCTGAGTATTCACAGGTGAACTATAGGAGAAGATAAAGAACTAGAGAAGGGAAGCCCTGTGAGCTGAGGATGCTGCTGGATGTTGGGTCTCAGGAAACTGTTGGGGAAGGGTCTGTGTGGATGCAGAGACATTTCATGAAGCATCTGCTGTCTTCCTCACTGTTTCTTCACCTCATTCTGTTTCCTCATTAGGGAGCAAAAGAGGAAAGGGACTTTCTTCCTTCTAACTCCTGAACTCGCCTATTCATTCAGTTACATCCCATTTGCCATCTTCAGACACACTCATATGGTCACTCAATTATTTCCTCGCTCCTAACAGCTTCAGATATTTCTTCCACTAGTTGTTTTTGATCTTATATTTATAGTTGTGCAGGATAGACATCACTTATCTTTGAACTATGAGCTATAATGTACTTCTTTCTTGGTCTTCGCTGACAAATATTTGTAATATTGCCCACTCAATATCCATCTACTCCAGGCCCTTGTTTCTAAAACTAGACTGAATTCTTTCAATCTTCAATCACTATATTGAAACTAGGCTTGTTCTACTCAGTTATACCTATTCAATTAACAAATATAATGCATTGTCTGTCTTATAAAAATTTGATGATTTCACACTCATAGCTTTAAAAATTTTACCTCAATGAATTTTATAATAGTCAAATAACTATGCTGCCATTTCATGAAGAACATCAGACTATAGACAAGGGAGTATGGAGAATACTGTTGCATAAATAGCAACCGGCTCTTCATTGGAAAAATTTGAGGAACTTTTCACATGCTAACTCTTCATCAAGCCTTTCCCAAGGAAGATGCTTGGCCCCACAGCCTCCACCATTCCCCACATATCTGGCTCATCTCTACTGCATCCCCAGCAGTTTATTTCTAAGAATCACATTAGTAATATCCACAGTCACTCCCTCCAGTGTCAGTATTACTCTCATCCCAGGTGTGCAAGGGAAAGGGAATCAACCCCTCCAGAGAAACTAGAACCACTTGTAAAAGCATCAACATGGTAGACGTATTCTGCCTAGGAAAACGGAGGCTCTGAGAAGAAAGCTGGCATAGTTAGACCAACCTCACACAAGTCCTGAGAGGCAGAACGGGCCTTTGAGACATACTGCTTTGCATTTGAAGAAAAGGACTATTCCTTTGACCCTAGTCTTTCAATACTTGCCCTCTACACTTTTTTTTTTTTTACTTAAACTGTAAAAGCACATGGTATTATCTACAACTTTTGAGTATGCAGTTCCAAATATGCATGTGTAGAATGGGTGGCTCCTAATATCTATTAAGTTGGTTTAAATGTTAACTTGCCACATGTGGAATCACCTGAGTAGGAAGTCTCACCTGAAGAAGCATCCTGATTTCCTTGATTGAAGGGGAAGTCCCACCTGGATTATGGGCATCCTCTTCTCATAGTAGCCCAGATAAAAAGGGTGTGTCGCCAGGAAGATCATCTCATTTTAGGCTCCCTTGGCCTCTTGATTCTGTTCCTCTAGAGAACTCTGATTGAAATAATATCCAAATGAGGCCTCTGTGTGTATATATCATGTGCTCATTTTGTGTCAATAATTTATGCCAACATTTGTCTGCATCGTCCAGTCCTCATTGGTTTATACTGTGTGCTTTCAACTCATCGTGATGTTTTTCTTAGTGCATAAGATTAGCTACTGGATGGCATTGATTTCTTTTTCTTAAACGCCTTTTATGTGTGCTCCTTCTGATCCATCCTTAGCATTACTATTCTAGTGTGAGGGTCCAAATTCCTTCCTGGCATAAGTTCAAAGGCTCCACGAGCCCCCAATCCTTCCTACTTCCAGTTCTTATTTTTCAGGTCCTTCCAGAAAACAGATGACTTGAAGTGCTTGTTGACTTTAATGACTCCCGTAGTCTTCAATTCTCACTTTCCATACACCTGGATTAAAGTGGGGTTATTTAGTTTTTGTCTTATGCACCATAGGACTTCTTTATAGCATGGCTGGCCTGAAAAGACACCGTTTTGAGGCTTTCACATCTGTTTGAATTCAGAGTCTCGGTAGAACTTAGGCTTGATGCATCAGGGTAGATAGTATAGCCGCTGGCACAGGTGTGAGCTTTTTGTTCAGTTGCTTCTACCTGGGAGGAGCATTGGGGTTTGGTTTTCGTTTGGAAAGGCACACAACTCTATGCACAAATCTATTTCCTTCTGCTGCAGTCCTTAGAGAGAGCTCTGGATAAACAGAGCAAATGCCTCGACCTTAGTTACACCCGTGCTAAGTAAAGTCAGGGGATGCACTTTTACTTAAAGAGATGGGATTTGGCTCTGCACAAAAGACATGTAATCCCATTACATGTACACAGCTTCCTGTAGGCTTTAAAATTTATATCACTGTTCCTGAAGGGAACATAGTTCTGTAACTGAGAATAATATGGCCAGGAGAGAAACTTCCCACTCAGAGTTTTGCAAATGACTGCATTCAGCAATTGAAGTTTCCTTTATCCACCTTCACCAGCAGTATCCATTTCATTAGTAAAATATCTTTGAGGATATGAGTGAGGTGGACGTGGGGAAAGGGTTACTGTGTCCTTGGAATCATAGCTTATTATATTAAAAGCAGAAAGGCTAGTGAAAGGAGACGATACTGAAGCAACAGTTAGTTAACACCGTGTAACTAAAGCATTCTGCCTCAGGTTGCCCATCTCCTGTAATATTTATATTTAATTTATCACTGAGTTTTAAAATATGCATATTTTACCTGCAGCTACCACAAAAGCCACAGAGATAATCCTATCCTGAAACACATAAAGGAAATGAAAAATGCCTCCAAGAGCTGTGACTCACTTCTATTAAAATGCAACCTCTGCTGCGAACTGAGGACTCCACTCGCAAAACCAATGCCTATGGTATTATCAGGCCCATCCTCTTGTTATGCTCAGGGTAGTTTCATTCTGAGAGTTGTCCTACACTGTCAATTTAATTTCCACAGTCTAACCTGGTCACTCTTATTTTCACACATTCAACAGTTATATTTAAGAGAGAGATGTTTTCAAAGAATGGTTCTTGAGGGCTGAAGACATGGCTCTGTGGCTACAAGCACTTGCTGCTCTTACAGAGGATCCCAGTCTGGTTCCCAGAACCCCAGTGGTGCCTTATGGTGGTCTATAACTCCAGTTATAGGAGATCCAACTCCCTCTTCTGGCCTTCATGGCACCAGGCACACAGACAGTGCAAAGACATACATACAGGCAAAACACTCACACACATAAAATAAAAATAAATACATTTTTAAATAGCTCTTATATTCTTTTATGATACATGTAATTAATCTTTTGGTCCCTGGAACGAAGAAATGGAATGAACTGATAAAGAGCATTATGCACTCCAATCCAATAGTACATTCTGCTGTCTATATTGTTGTTGGTGTTTTGTTTCCATTAGATAGATTCTACTATATAGGGAAAGCTGGCTTTGAACTTGTGTTCCTTCTGCCTCATCCTCCTGAGCTGACATTATGACCATGTCTGGCTTATGAGCATTCTTTAATAAAACAAATATTGAAGCACAATCACTTTTTTTCCAAACAACTTCACTGAAGATATTAACACTTGTGTGCTGGATGAGTATTTGCTCATTAGTTACATCACATACCCTAGTATATTGATCTGGTAAGTGAAGTCATGCCCTCCATTCTGTTGAAAGTAGATGAAGACTTGAGTTAATATGTAAGAGCAGATGGAGGCCTGAGTAAATGTGTTGTGGACATAAGCATGACCATGTCAAAGACCACAAGGCCTCAGACACATAGGAATGGCAAAGCTTCCCCCAAGTCCGTGTGCAAATGCTAACATTGTGTGCAGAAATTAAAGACAAGCACATCCTCTTGTATATTAACAGCCTAAGTCTGCTTCCCTACAGAGACCTCCTACCTAAATTAGCTAGCACACCTCCTCCTTTGGCTATCTACAATAAACCAATCTCCTCTGTTTGGGTGCATAAAAATAAATGCTCTGGGTTTCCAGGCTACTTCTGGTGATTCTCTATCGGAGCAGAAGGCCCAGGTTTTCTGTACTGTCTGTCCTTTATTCACTATCTCATTACCCCAATCAGGTTTCCAGGACTCAAAGCTGTGCCAGGTAGCTGCACCCTCCCATAAATCCACAGAGACCATATAGATGTTTCTACCCCATTCAAAAATTGTATTGCTGAAAGGATTTCTTGGGAGTAGCTTTCAGTGGCTCTCCATCCCTGATTGACCATGCTCACAGTCAGAGATAATATAGCTCATTTCTATTTAAGTCTGGAAGCATATTGTGGAAACCACTCTACTTTTCTTCCCAGAAAACACATTCCTTCCTCCTTCAACAACAAACACAAACCAAATAAAACAACAAAGGCAAAGACTACATATATCTCTGACTACAGATCTTGATTATTATAATCAACACCTAGACACATGATTCCCCCAGTGAACCTGCAAAAACAGCCTTCTGATTGTGGTCTATGTAGGTGAACATGACAGAATCAACCTGTGTAATGAAAGGATACCTCTATTTGGAAAATAAGAATGCAAAGATTTAGAAGTTTGCTCTCTGTCTCCCTAGAAGAAATACATCTGCCATGGGAGAGCTAAGTAAGGGTGGCTGATAGCTGTACTCTGGATCTTGAGTGTTCCCAAAAGCTCATGGGTAAAGGCTTAGCTTCCAGCCTTTGACACTAGTCGGGGTGGGGGTGGGGGTGGGGGACGACCTGCGCTACATGGGAGTGGTGGGAGGAAGACAGATCCCCGAGACTGCACTCTAGAAGGAGATGCTAGCAGCCTGGTTCTTCCTGGGTGTCTCTTTTTTTACTTCCCGTGTGTCATGAAATGAGCAGGATCCTCAGCCACAAACCCCTGCTGTGACCTTCCGCTTCCCCTGACTTCCAAAAGCAATGGGTCAACTGACCACGGACTGGAATCCTCCTCAAAAATGGGGCTAAGAGACTACTTTCCTCTAAGTTGACTTTTTCCAAGGTGTCCTGTCAAAGTGTCAGAAACCTAACACTCAGAGTGACAGTTTAGTTTTGATGTCCAGCTGGCAAGCTATGTATGATGTCCTATTTCAGACTGTGCTGTATTTCTGTGTGTTTTCTAGACTACGGTGGTTGATAAGCTAATGGTGGGTGGTGATCTTTATATCTTTCCCTTCTTTCTACGAAGACAATGCCACTTAAAACAGAAATTATTAGAGAAATAAAGTACTCAGATTTACAATATGAGTAGTTTGTTCTGAATCCAGTTTATATAATTTATTGATTGATTTGGGGGCTTTATGGATATATACTTTACAGCATATGATTTGTATAAGCTAGGGAAGTTGGATAAATCAAATTTTACAGATTCAATAACAAATTAAAGACTCTAGAAAGAAATTAGATTATGAAAAACTATGACATTAAGCATATCTTACCAAAATAATAGACATACAGAAGTACACATGCAGCATGCATATTTCCATCTTTGGAAACCAAGTATTATTACTGCTATACAATTACAATTTTAGAGCACATTGTTCCTTCAACTTTTCCTGCCTATTTCTTATTCTGCCCTTTCTTCAAAAGTAAAGATAACCCAGAATTATTCTTAAACTGGGTTATTTCATGCATTTTTATAAGTAGAAAAACACCTTGATTTTTAGGAAATTATTTAAAGGCAAAGCATATAGATTCCCTAAATTACTGTGTAAGAAATCTGTGCCTCTCATTGTGAAGAAAACTAATTAAGAAAGAAGAAAAAAGGTTTGATGATTATTAGAAACCTGCCTTTTTCATTTCTTGTAAACTCTATTCAGTGAAAGTAAACTGAAAAAGAATGGAGGCACTTCAATATGTCAAGAACATCTAAGACACAAAAACAGAATCCTCTATCTCTTACTTCATCTACATCAGAGTGCCACAGTGTTGTCTTTCTGACAACAGGGAGCATTCAACACCTGATGAATGAGGTACTGTCCAAAAGGGAAACAGCTGGGTGTCTTTTGAGCCAATTTTAAGTGGGTCACTATGGGTAGCAAAATTAAAATTATTGCACAGATAATTTCACACTTCTAGGAGAACCCCGATCTTGTGTAGGTGTGGTTGTGCAGAGGGAGTCAGGAATGCACTGGTACAGCCCAGCCATGTTGCTAAAGTAGATGAAGGAAGAGAACTAGTGCTCTAACTCCCCATTCAGATGTTCCACGGGCCCTCTGGATTTCAGTCTAGCCGTCATCTCCTTCACCCTCTGACTATTTTCCAGTGCCACAACCTCTCTTGTCCTGTGACTGGATAATAAACCAACAAGCTCCAACAAAAGCAAGAACAGGAGTGACAAAGTTATTGAATTTTCAGAATAAAGTCCTTCCTGTCAAGACTTGTATAGTTACAACTGCATTAGGAATGAGGGAGAAAAGGGAGCAGCCTGAGTCCCTGGGTGCTTTTCAGAGATCTGCTGCCTTTCCTAGAGGATCATAATAAAAACACCCTCTACTTCAGACACAGAAGCCTAGCACAATGCCTTTAGAAGTTCTGTGCATATTGAACACATAGCAAACACGCACGTGCACACACACACACACACACACACACACACACACACACTTGTGCTTAAGCCAGAACCATTAAGATTAGTCAGCTCATCCAGTTATGTTTCCATTCATATAGTTAATCATCACATAAACATGCAATATAAACAAAGTGTAATGTGTACTTTTAGATCTGATTTTGGCATCATCTCAACATCTTGGCCGATATCCAATATACATTCACAATATGGACATGGAGGTCACTTATGACTGAGATATATTTATTTATTGTTTTGCTTTAGTACTGAGGTGCAGTGAAAGGTTATGGTTAAATGATGATATTTAACTAACAACACTTACTAATGCCAAGAGTAAATTCAGTCATAAATATAAATAGCTCAATCCAGAAATATCACAACCTGCCCAAATACAAAGATAAGCAACAAGTATGGAGTAACATGACTTCAAACCACACACGAACAGGAAGCGATTTAAAACTCTGCTTACCTCTTGTCTGCAACCCCTTCCCACACGCCTCACTGGTGCCTGTTCTCCCCTGCCTGACAGACTCTGGAACCAAGATGCAAGGGCTCCATTTCTGTAGTTTCCACCTGTGACCACAAGGAAGAACACAACAGAACATTTACCATGACAAATGTGCAGAGGAAATACTTGCAATACTTGACTTAGAGATGCAGAAATAGAAATACCAGGTTCAGTAAGCCTGGGTTTGAGAAACGAAAAACAAAAAAAACATGCCCAGTACTGTAAACCTTGCCAATTAGCCAATTATCCATGAGGTCATAGACCCCAAAGAAGAATCTACTACCCCTGCTTTCCTAAACCAGTTTAATTTCTAACTGCATTCCAAAACCTTATCTTTATCCCTTGGGTAAATGTAACTCTCACCTGTCATTAAAGGAATGTCTTAATGCAGCAGATTGAGACCATTGGAGAAATCTGCAATGGTTCAAAACACAAAAAGCAGCATACCATGGAGTCCCAACCCCAACAGATACATTTACAATGTGCCCTGTGCACCTAAGGCTCAGGAAATTTCATGAAAGAGGAGACCAATGATTGCAACAGCCAGAGGATCAGGACATCTGCACTGAGATAATGACTTCTATATGGGACATGGAAGCTGCAACCAGGATTCAAATTAAAAAAAAAAAAATTGTCAGCCTCAATAAGCCCATCACAGTGACAATGTAACTTGGCATGCCAATATAAATATAAGACATCTCACAGGGTCCCAATCCTATATGAGAAATTACAGGCAGTTAATGGCTGTTGAAAGACTGAGAATCATTTTTGATTCTCATGACAGACCTGTCAAATCCTAAGTAGCCATCCTTAAACATATATATGTATTGAACACACACACACACACACACACACACACACACACACACACACACACACGCACTGTGGAATAGTCCTTCTTTACACTGTAAAGATGTGTTGCTCTCCTTGTTAATAAAAGAGTTCATTGGCCAGTGGATAGGCAGGAGTTTCAGGACAGAGGGAATGCTGGGGAGAGGAGAAGGGAGGAGTCTGAGAAGATGCCTTGAGATGCAGAGAGAGCATGATGGTAAGTACATTCATGAGGTAAACATGCCTCAAGGCAGCACATAGATTAATAAAAATGGATTAATTTAAGTTATAAGAGCTAGCTAAAAAAAAATGAGCCTGAGCTATTGGCCAAGCATTTATAATTAATGTTAAGTCTCTGTGTAGTTATTTGGGGAGCACCTGGCTGGACAGCTGATTGGTGGTCTAGACAGAACAGTCCACCAATACCTATATATTCTATTTATATACATACATATATAGTGTGTTAAAATAAATAAATTAATTAAAATCTAACCCTAGAAAGTGTTGAGGATGATAAGAGCTGACTGTTAATTTCACTCTCCACCCAGGGTCATAATTAAAGTTGTGATTATACTTTTTAGAATTTGAACATTTATGTATGAACCTTAGCATATAAAAAATCATCAAGGGAAGCTTAAAATACACACATAGACCACCCTGTTTACTTACAACCATTTTAAAATTTAAATGTAAAGAAGAAAAGGGAGCAATCTTTGTATTCTACTGGAAAATAGAAGATATAAAGTTTAAACATCTGAAAGCTTGGGATGCAGACTTTCACTTATTCTCTTGTGCTTCTGTTTTCTTTTAAAATATGGTACTTCTAGGATTTGGACATAACTCTAACATTTCCATCAGTTATGGAACGAAATGAAAAAGGTGACTCTAGGGACCGACCTCACCCAAAAGTTCATCTTAGGGAAGTGGAATGGATGTTATCTGATAAGATATTAGGACTTGCTTTTCTCTCAGGAAATGGTCCCTGAAGAAGCCACCTGGCTTCTCTCTGCTTACCTTCCTCAAGTTAATAAAAGTGTCTATTTTTGACACACAGAGGATAGCTTCTGTTCTAAAAAATAATTTCTACACAGTACTCCAGAAAACTCAAGGCCAAAGCCTAACCAGGGTCCTTGTTCCTCTGGTTAGTATGCTAGGTCCATTTTATATGAGCCAAAAACTCTGCTAAGACAGGAGATGGTTTATTCACTGGCCCTTGCCTCACAAGCTCCTTAAAAAGTATGGCCAGGAAAGAAGAAAATTACTGTTTGTCTTTGACTGGCTGTCTTAATGAGAATGGCTTAAGATTTTGGTTGGAAATCAGGAAATAGATAAATAGAAAGTGAGCTGTGATCAAATAAATCAGAGATTAACTTCTACAGTAACAAATTCTCTTTGTTTATACATAGGTTCCATCAACATAGTCATATCCACAATAGCTTAGGTGGTGATGGGCTCCTGTCTACCTTTTGAATCATGATGTGTTATTCATTTGAATTCCTTCAGCTAAATTTGCTTAGGCTTCTCAGACTAACATGAAACCAGGGTATTCACTCAAGTTTAGCTTGCTGTGTAGACAGAAAGAGATGGAAGGAGTTTTCAGAGTTTTGAGATGATAAACTAGAATTCAGTCAGAGTAAGTGACAGCCTGAGGCTGGATCATTCTGGTTACTTGCTCATTGGCTTTTGGTTCTATCTCACTGTCAGTTCTGTGTAAAGATCATGTCTTCATGCTGTTTTCTTCTTCAGTGTCTAATTTAATGTACTGGATGATGCAGGACAATGTAGGTAGGCATTTTCATTCTGTTCTGATTTGGGAAATGTGGATATGTGGCCTTAATGCAGTTAAAAGAATGAACCAGAAGATAGCAATAAAAAACCACCTAAACTTGATTTTTGGGGACAACTTTATCCAGAATACCAGTATAGGGGAAACAAAATCTAACTAGAACCACAGTGTTCAACTTTATAAGGTCTTCTACAAGAGTCAGAGAGTTCTGTTAACGTGGACACAGTTTGAAGTGCACATCAGGAAATGGGATCTGGATGAGGAGAACTGATTTCTGGGAAAATGGCAGGAGGTAAATAAAAAACAGTTAAAACATTGATTAAATTGAAGTGCTATCAAATAGTAAGGAGAGGAAAATCGAATGGTCCATCAATGGTTTCTGAGATCTCAGCTGATTATAATGGCCCTGGGTTTATTAAAATGTCTGATAATATTTGATTTGGCCAAGTTCTTCACTTGGCTACTTGCCCCAAGAGCAATTTTCTGGACATAGAAGTTTCAATATTTACTCACAGCACAAGAGGGTGATTACTGACAGTGATTCCACAATGGCCCCATGGTTATGGGAGCAAAGAACAGCCTGGGCCTGATCCCAGTGTTTATCTACATCCTCCCCAAACTGTCCATCAAATTAGAAGGATGGAGTGAAGCATGGCAGAGCACTGGCATTGGACTTCTCAATGGCACTCTTACTGTGTATCTAAAATGAGCTCTTTTTGGAAAAGCAATGAAACGGAATCATTCCTGAAAAAATTAGCCCTTAAGCCTCACAGCTTTGAGACACAGTTTCTAAAATTATCAGGATAAAACATTAGATAATTTTGTAAAATACGTTTTTGAGTGAGTTGGTAAAAACTGTATGATTTTTAAACCATGAGCTATTATCATAAATCAATGACTACATTTAATCTAAGATTATTTAAAAGCAATGCTATTACTGAATTTGAAACTTTCAAATTCTAAAAGATTGGATGGTTAAGAATTGGAAAAGAAACTGGGATATGGTTTCATAAACATTAGTTACCAATGTCTAAAAGGGAAGAGAGAAGGAGCATAAAAAGTTTAAGAGTTATCCTTTTTCTCTTACTAAAAGGAGGGTGTTTGGGAACAGGTATCAACAAAACTACATTGAATATGTGGATGAAATTTACCAAGAATAAATAAAAATTATATTAAAAACATATCATCCAGTTGCTTAATAAACATGCATCTGATTTATGGTTTGAGACAGGAATATATATGTATATATGTATATACAGGAATGTATATGTACACACATACACACTCACACACATATATATACACTGTACAGATATATATATATATATATATATATATATATATATATATATATATATATATATATATATATATGTATATACCACAATCCTAATAAGATGCAGTGTGAATCTATTATTCTTATTAAATAAAAACCAGGAGTCTGCTGTGGGATGTCTTTCTGTATGCTGTGAATATGTGTTGCTCTGATTGTTTGATAAATAAAGCTATTTGGCCTATGGCACGGCAACTTAGAGGCAGGTGGGAAATCCAGGAGAGAGACAGGAAGAAGAAAGACAGAGATGCAGTGGCGGGTGGAGGGATGGCTCAGTGGTTAAGAGCACTGGCTGTTCTTCCAGAAGAGCCAGGTTCAATTCCCAGCACCCACATGGCAGCTCAAGATCATCTATAAATCCAGTTCCAGGGGATCTGACACCCTCACATCAATGCACATAAAAGATAAAGTAAAATAAATTATAAAAAAAGAAAATGAAATTTAGAAAGAAAGAAAGAAAGAAAGAAAGAAAGAAAGAAAGAAAGAAAGAAAGAAAGAAAGAAAGAGGTGGAGGAGATGCCATCCCATTGTCCAGGGAGCAGCATGTAATGGCACACAGGTAAGCCATGGAACATGGGGTAACATACAGATTAATAGACATGGGCTGAGTTTAGTTATAAGAGCTAGCTAGCAAGAAAATTGAGCCATAGGCCATGGTCATGCAATTCATAATTGATATAAACCTCTGTGAGTTTACTTGGGTCTGAGCAGCTGCAGGACTGGTTGAGACACAGGAAAACTTCCAACTACATTTGGCTGCCCAGTGTGTTGGCATGACTTTCCACCTACAACTTGAGAGAACTTAAAAAAAGATTCTAAAATGGAGCTAAAAACAGATTCCTAGTGTGTCTCTCAGGACAGCTGCAGCCTGCAAGCTTGACCTGCAGCATGGTGGATTCCTGCCAAGGTACACAGAGGCATATCCAAGCCATGTAGTATGCTGCATGGTGGATTTAGCTTTTGCTAGTACAGACAATAACAACAACAACAACAACAACAACAACAACAACAACAAAGAAGGTTTCTGGGCTACATACTGCTGGATGGAGGCATGGATCCACTGACTCCCAGAGTCGGCAGAGAGCATGGCTCCCAGAGCTGGAGGTGAATTACCTCTGCCATGTTGAAAAGCTGAAATGGGTAGAGTCAGCAGCCAAGGCTGCTTCTTCAGGCCTAAACATGCAGTTTAGCAGTTTAAAATCTCTCCTGATCAAATAAGGATTGTAGATTCAGAATAAGGCAGATTCAATTAAATAAACCTCTAAATAGTTTACAATGTATGTAAAGAAATAATTTTAAAAAATAAAGTCTTTACAGAGACAGTGAAAGTAATATAAAAAATAAGCCACATAAAGATGGGAATTACACAGAGACTGGATTGTATTGTCTTTGAGATTTTTAACTGTAGAAAGACATTTGATTATAAAGACTGCTGAATTAAGCCAATATATATATATATATATATATGTATATATATATATATATATATTTTTAAAGGTATCATGACTTCAAAGTTTATGTCTAAGGATACATTGCTTTGGAAAAGAGGTTCTGTTTTTGTTTTCACAGAAGATGAGAACCTGTGGATTGCTTCCAGACTAATATGTTTTGATCAGCCAAGACCACCTGAAACGTCTCCAATGACACAATGGCCCAGATCATCCAACATCCAAAACAGCTTCAAGGAAACTGGCTCAGACAATGCAGCATCACCGACTACTCCAGTCAGGACTTGACCATAATTCTTAATTTTCTCAGGATCCCCATAAAATTGTCAGTGCCCCCATCCAGCAGGAAGCAGTATGAGAAGCTATGCTCGAATTCCCCAAATATTGTTTATAAATGTTTATTTTTATTTAAAGAGTGCTTATGACTATAAATGCAATCTCTTTCCAAAAAGGAAAAAGGGATATTATAGATATGATAGGATAAAGAGTAACAACTTGTTTAAAATGCTTTACATTGCTATGGATTTTAGTTTATTGATACAAACTTAATTTTTTAATACTGTGTATATATATATATATATTTCTACTCTCAAGGTATTATGTTTAATGTAACTCATTTAGATTGTAATGGATAATTAAGAAATACAGATTATTTTTAGTCTTCTATGATAGTCAAACTTATAGTCATGTTTGTTAAGTTTTCCAGGTATACATAGATGTAATTCAATTAGGTAGGTAATCTTCAAACACTTCAAAGACCTACAGAATATGGCATTTAAAATGCTTTAAAAACTTAGACTTTTTGGACAATGAGACATATCTGCTCCTGGCAGCACCAATTTACTGCAAAGAAGAAGATGGGCATCGAAGACACTCCATATGGAGTTTATTTTCTTGGCAAAAATAGCCATCTGGGCAAGAAAATGTTCTTGCCTGGACTGCTTGACAAAATGTTGTATTGACTGGACATGCAGGACCCATGGAAAAATGACCACTAAATTCTGCCAAAACAAGGTGAGATGGACCTTCAGGTTCCTGCTTTGCAGAGGAAACTGCCAGACATTCTATAGGACACAAGGAGAAATGACTAAAAACTCTAGGCCTATTGGCTGAAGATGGATGCCCCAATGTTACAGAGAAACTTTGGATGGCTGTCCAGGTAGCCAGCTGTCTCTGATATTTGCAGAATTTTGGAAGTTGCTTATAATGCACTTCCTGTTTACTTAGATAATATCATATCATCCTGAGGTCTTTGATGGAGTTGAAGTCTAGATAGTTATAATTATAGTTTTCCTTGGTTATGATAAAAGATAAGTTAGATATGAAACTTTAGGCTCTCAAATATAGGACAGAGGATAAAATATTTTCTTTAATTTTGCCAAGTACAAATGGATTAGATATTTTAACTGTAACTCCTGCTTGATAACTGTTTTGTTATATGTAATTTTACTATGTTAAAGTTAAAACTTTCCTTTTTGATTAGACAGAAAGGGGGAAGTGCTGTGGGATGTCTTTCTGTATGATGTGAATATGTGTTACTCTGTTTGATAAATAAAGCTGTGTGGCCTATGGCAAGGCATCTTAGAGGCAGGCAGGAAAAACAGGAAAGAGACAGGAAGAAGAAAGGCAGAGGTGGAGGAGATGCCATCCTGGCATCCATGGAGCAGCGTGTAATGGCACACAGGTAAAGCCATGGAACACATGGCAACATATACGTTAATAGAGATGGGCTGAGTTTAGTAATAAGACGTAGGTAGCCAAGAAAACTGAGCCATAGGCCATGGCCATGCAATTTGTAATTGATATAAGCCTCTGTGTGTTTACTTGGGCCTGAGTAGCTTCAGGACTGGGTGGGCCACAGGAAAACTTCCAGCTACAGGAGTCAGATATGGAGGGTGAAAGCTGAAAGATCAGTGAAGCAGAGCAGCAGCCAACAGGAACTTCTCACCTCTACAAATCCTCAGACTGAACAGGCCAGATCCTGTTTCCATCTCCCAAGTGCTGGGATTAAATATGTGTGCCACCACTGCCTGGTCTCTATGGTTAACTAGTGGCTAGCGCTGCTCCAGGAAAGTTGTATTTGTCAAAACACAGATAAAATATCATATGACATATATAGCCCGGGATGGTCTTGAATTTATGATCCTCTTGTGTTGGCCTCCCAGGAGCCAGGTCATGGGTGCATGCACCATGCCCAGCTTAGTTTTTTAATGACTTGTTGAAAGTTCTCAGATGAGAACAGCAGGATTACTATGTTACCTCATGGTGTGGTAGTGTTTTTGTATGTATTTGTGCTGTGTTTGCATGTGTATGTCTATGTGTCAGTCTGTGTGTGTGTATGTATATGTATATATGTGTGTATATCTATGTGGATATGTGTGTCTATGTGTCTCTGTGTTAATCTGTCTATGTATATAAGTATTTGTATGTATGTATTGTGTGGATAAGTATATGTGTTTAAAAGGTGTTTGTGGATGTTCATGTATGTCCCTATGTGTGCCTGGTTGTATGTATGTATATATGTGGTTTTGTGTATTCCTCTATACATGTGTATATGTCTATGAGTGTGGTTTTGTATGTATGTGTGTATCTGTGTGTAGATGTGTCTGTGTGTCTGTGTCCATGTGTTTGTATGTGTATATGTTTAAATGTGTATGTGCATGTGTGTATGTTTATGTGCATGCAAGTCTGCATATGCATGTATGTATGTATATGTGTTTATATGTGTTTGTGTGTATATGTATGTGTTTCTAAATGTCTCTGTGTGTATATGTGCCTATAGATATATGTTTGTGTGTGCATATTTGTATGTGTCTATGTGTATGTGTGTGTTTATATGTGTTTGTATATGATTGTGTATATCTGTATGTGTGTCTATGTATGTGTAAAATGTGTTTGTGTGCATGTTTATATGTGTTTGCATATGATTGTATGTGTCTGTATGTATTTGTATCTATGTGTGTGCATGTGCCGTGTGTGTGTGTGTTCCAGATGAAAAGCTCATCCTGTCTCTTTTTAGATCATTATTTAGAAAGCTGATTGCAGAAGAAGCAGCATTCCAATAGCTCACTTACAGCCAATCATGCTCCAGTTTTACTCTCCTGTTAATTAGGTATTCATGTTCTTTATTCCCTCTGAATAATTTTTAGTAAAGAGAAGAAAATTACTGAATATTTGAAGGTATAAAATGTTACAACTTAAAAAAAAATCACTAAGCAACCATATATGAAATAAAATTTTGGACAATTTGCTCAGGACTAATGATAATTCAAAAATAACTAATTACCTGTATGTAGGACACAATGAAATATCTTCACACTCTCTCTCTTCAAATAAGGTATCTGGGCACTCTTGGCCTCCATTGGCTGCTTCCTGGATGATAATTCTGTATCGAGACTGTTTTATTGTGGTATTTCCTGAAGGAAATGAGAAATAAAATTATAATCCCTGTTAGTTACATCAACACAGATCAAATCCAGGTAGTAACTGGAAGGAATGTAAAAAAAGAGGTAAGTTAAGCATGTTTGTAATGGCAAGCTGAGACAAAAGCAACAGATGCTGGGAGCTGGTGCCCATTCTCCCTCCTGTGGAAGAGAAGCGCTATACGAAAGCAAGGTAAATTCAACTGTCATTTCACCTGTGTATTCTGATGTGCAAGCATGGCTTTCTACTGTCCTGATGAATTTTAAGTTAAACAGCTTTTAAAAGAAGGCTTGTATCATTTTTATTTTTGTGTGTGTATGAGCGTTTTCCTTCATGTATATCTATGAACCAAGTGAGTACCTGATTCCTGGGAAGGACAGAAAAGGGCATCTGACCTCTGTATCTAGAGTTGCAGGAAGCTGAGAGCTACTGTGTGTGTACTGATAATCAAACCCTGGTCCTTTGCAAGAGCAGCAATTGCTCTTAGTTGGGCCATCTCTCCAGTTCCAAATGTACTGTAATTAGTGATACCCTTTAATGCCATGCAGACACCATATCATGGACTGGGGCTTATATTCCATCCTTCAGCTCAGAGAGCAGCTGAAGGGCCTGGAGGTTCATTGTGTATCTCCTTCAACTTGAAGTTTATCTTTATAGTCTGCTTTATGAGGTAGGAAGTCTTCTATTAAAATTATTACTGTCCAAATTATTGATTGATACTTAGTCTTCATAATCTGTTTGGGAAAGACAGTACAACTGAAAGGTAGCAGAAGATTGCTGATTTCAAACTTTTGCTGAGAGGTATCAGTAGGCACGTCAACAGAAAGACATGGGCATGTCGGTGCGCTATCTTCAGCTCAACAATTGTCAATTATGTTGCAGTGTTTAGAAATGATTTCAACTACTATATTCAGGATATACTACCCGCACTAAATCTGCAACTAAAATCCCAGTGTTACAGGACTTATAATGAAACAGGAAGAGAAGAAGTGATAAAGACACTGGCAGTGTGAGCAGGGTCAGAGACAGAGCTAGCATTTGTTTTTGCCTTAAGAAACCAAAGGTGGCTCATGGAAAGCACAGATTTTATTCTAAGCCTGGAAGACTCCATAGCAAAATTAAAGTGCAAAGGACGAAACCATTTCAGGTCAAGGAAAAAGTTTGAGAAAAGACTGAGATGGAAAAGTGCGAGGAATTTACATAGGAAGCCACTGTGCATTCAGTGAGAAAGTATGTGTGTATAGGAGTGGGGAGGGGTTGAGAGAGGCAGCAAGCGTAGGAGAGGAACAAAGAATGGAGAAGGGGGATGTGCAGGACACAGAGGGATTAATTGGTAGATATGGGACAGGTAATGGACCCAACCATGTTAATAAGTTAATTTCTAGAAAGCCAATAAACTAAATGGAGCAAAAACAAAAGAAGAAAAAGAGCATTTGTGGCAATTGTGTGTGCATGTGGATCTTTAAAAAAACATCAATACAAGAAGACTTACAGAGAAGAGCAACTGACCCACAACAGCTTTCCTACCTCTGCTTCCCTCTTTAGAAGGAACCTTTTTAACTGTTCTGTTTCCATATTTGATTTGTGGCTACTTCCAAATCATATGCTTTTGTCATTACTTCTTGATGCATGACCTTTAAAGTTACAGGACGACCTTCTGCTATAATTGCTGGGAATTTACCTTTCACTGATTTTCAGTTTTCTTGCCGTTGCTTAGATATTTTTATGCCTCTGTCGTTTATTTAGTCACTCAGTGACCAACAGTTGTTTTCAGCTTTACTCCTCACTCCTGTCTCTTATTTGCCCAGTCTCCACTTCTCTGCAGTCCTCCTGACTCAGTGGCTTTTCATCCCAAATGGCCACCACTTCACAATAGTTAGGTCAGGGCTCCACATGCTGTGTGCTCAGTGTCTTACTTCCACACTCTCTGCCAAGTCATTTCTGTTTCCTAAACAGGGGTTTTGATCTCCTATCTAAGGGCGATCCTTTCCTTTTTATTCTCAAAAATAACTGATTATTTAAAAATCTGTTCCTGTCTTTTGTGAGATCTTCAGAAGGCAAGGGGTGCTTAGCACTTGCACATGTCCTGATCTTGAGCCAGAAGAAGAGATGTATAGGATCTTCACCATGCGCTCTCCAGACTCCGTGTTGTTCCTGGATAGCCTGCTGTATACACGGAGAAGGAGCTAACCATGCTGGGATGCCATCAGCCCCCTTGAGTACTGGCTCGTTTGAAGTTTGTGTAATGGAAAGATGGTCACCGAGGGGGGGATATGAGAAGGGGACAGGAGACAAGAGATCATAATAATTACTCAACTAGAGACGTTCTTCTGAGTCTCCCTCCTGTGGCCCCTCTGCCTTCCACTGTGAGCCACCACCCTTACAGATCCTTGCTGGCACTTGTCTCTGGTTGTCTCTGGCTGGTTCCATTAACCGCATCCTCCACTATCAATGTCTGGTCTCCTGAATGTCACTGGCCTGGCTCTAAGCCATCGTCCCTTGTTAGTTCATGATAACATGGTCTATTCCATGGAAAATGTCTGTTCATGACATTTTTCTCAGTGGCCCATCTGACAGGCTTGCTTCTTACCAGGGAATGCCAAAGTTCCAAGAAGAGATGCTGCCATCAAACAGAGCAAATGATATGATCATCCCTCCCAGGCAGCTTGTGGAGGAGTGTAGAAACAGCAACATATAAAGAAAACTGTCACGGAAACATTGCTTCAAGATCACAGTATCTTCATTTGGGTGTAGACAGCCTTTGTAAATAATTATGCCTTTAGGAGAAAGCCTCTCCACCCACTCCCAATCAATTCCAGCTTCATTGTGCTTATTCCGAAAATTATTATTTAGCTAGAATTTACACATGAGTGTGAGTTTGCATGTATGATATTCATATATTATCTTAGGAGACTTTAAATAAATACCAAAGATAATGAGAAGGAATGAATGATGCTGTAATATGGCATTAAGAAGGCAGTTAATAATTGTTGAGGAAGGACTGTCCCTTCCCTGGGGATGTATAGGCAGTTAATAGTTACAGGGGGAAGAAAGACATTCCCTTCCATGGTATAGTCACTAGTAAGTTGCTCATGCTCCTGTCTATAACACCTTCACTCATGACCATGTAAACAACCCTAATGAAAGCACTGATTCAGGGTGGGGACAGGGATGTAGGGACAGAGGGAGAGAGAGAACATCCAATGAAGACTAGACCTATGGCAAGGCTTAATGAACTTCATTTCCACTCCCACACTATGCACACACAATATTCTCTCTCTCTCTCTCTCTCTCTCTGTCTCTCTCTCTCTCTCTCTCTCTCTCACACACACACACACACACACACACACACACACACACTCTGCCTTGATAGTGTGACTCCAGATTGAAGTATTCAAAGGCTGTGTTTAAGGGTTACATTGATAGTGATGTCCAATGCTTATTTAGATGGAGGTTGGAAAAGATGGATTCTATGCTAAAAAATAATCAATTAGCATACAGGTAAAATTTTTATAGAGAGGAAAGCAATAGTCACTTTATATAAATGAAGGGGAAATGCACATGACTTTAAAGAAGGGCATAGAATTAATGAGTTGGAAAAATGGAAACCATACCAGGATGTGTAGAACATCCATTAAGTTCTGTGTGTATGTCTTTCTCCTTGGATGGTCATAGTGACCAGTCAGTTCTGAAGCATGTTCTATGAATCTGTCATGAACAGCGGATTTGATACAGTGATCCTGTGACAAAGACAAGGGCAGGCAGTGTGCACAGCCAAAATGGTACTATAAAAACTATTATCACACCACCTCCATGTGGAAATCAGTTTTAGGATGTTGAGTTTATAGTAATTCAAGAAAAACAAGAAAAGGGAATGCTTTTGATAGCCTCCATCCATGCTGTGAAGCCGGGAAAGACAAGGTAAGCCAAATTGAGGATACATTCACAGAATGACACTAAACAAAGTCTTCCTTCTCCACTGACTACACAGAAAGATGACTTATGGAAAGCAGGTGTGGAAGTAGATATGGTGGCTTACAGATAGAAGATACTTGGAGAATATTTATACATATAAAACAAAAGATTTACAAGAACTGTTCATCAGCTTAATGGCAAATCCACTCTGAGCATTTTGTGTATACTGCCTTATTTTATTATAACTCCTGAGATTATTATATTTAATACTATCATTATTATTATAATTGTTCTCATTTTTCAGATAAGAAATTGACAGTGGAAGAAGGAAATATTTTCTCAAAATCACTTTTATACAATTAGACTTCCTTACACAGACATTAGTCTATGATCTTTCCATTAAAAGGGAACATTCCAGAGGAAAGATTTCTAATCACAATTCATGGATGGATCCCTGTTTTCTCTCAAGCAGTTCTTCCACTGCTCACATATCTGTAGGAGACTTAAATGTCAGTAAAGTGAGTGATGTTTCCCACCTCATTAGGCCTGTGAAAAATAACAATAACTTAAAATGCTCATTTGCAAACATAAACAATTACTTAAGAATGATTATGGGTAACAAACAATTCACTTGAATTCAGTTTTGATTTATGCATATACTATCATCACTAAGTCATGAGGGATAATTAAGTTATTAGTTGTAGTAGAAAGAAGTAACATTTAGAAAAGATGATAATTTAAAGATCAAGAATATATTTAACATAGAAAATATGTGAGTGGACTCCAAGCCTTAAGGGATATTTCTAGCGTCACTGTAGGTGCCTATACAACCGTTTTCCAGCACAATGGTAGCCAAAGCAGACAAAATACATATGCAAAAATGACTTGTAGGATTTTGCATCTAAGTAAACTGGAATACATCACACTGAATTAAATGCCTTGAGTGTTGAGACCAGATGCTGGATGGTCTAATATTCAATTAGAATTTTGGAGTAAAGCATAGATACTAAGTTTATAACTGATTGAACATGCCAGTGCAGATGGTGAACATGCATGACAGAACAGGGGTGAAGATATGAGACCCATGGCTGGAGATGAATCCACATGGTGAGAGGCTCCCAGAGACCAGTGCATATACCCAAAACAAAACAAAACAGGATGGTTGGACATTAGCAAAACAGGATAATTATTGCAATACCACCTGCAGTATTCTGATTTTCCAGATAACATTCAAAGCTCCTTCTTGTCTCCTCAATGTCCCCACTGTTGCTAGCCCTCAAGGGTGCAACATGCTTCATGACAGTGATGCTCCTCTAAGCACACCACCTGGAACCTCTCCTTCTCAGTCTACTCAGTGTCACAGAGGCAGTGTGCCATTCCAAGAAAGAAATATGCTAGTAATTTCTCTCTAACCATATGGAAGCAAAAATATGATTCCATTGATATTTTGGGATTCATATTTTATAAGCAGTCATGCATTAACTACCTGCCAGGGCCAGCTATACCTCCCTCTGCAACTTCAGCAGTTATTAGAATTCTGGACTTTCCTTTAACTGCAACTTCCCTAGGTATACAACTGGACAAAAACATTTCTTGTTCTTTGTTGATGAGATACCACATATAAAGCATTTGCACACTGCCAACGATGGTAACTTTTTCTAGTGTAACTTTAGTTCATGAAAGAGGTTAAGAAGAAAAAATGAGTAAAACATGAGAATAACTGAATCATCTCTAATTTTCTAAAAGGTGATGAGAAGTTACAAGCTATTCTTTTATTCCATCTTGAATGCTTACAAGAGAGACCATGAGTAATGTCTCTGACCTCATGTTTCTGGGGAGTGAAGACTTCTCTTACTGATGAAGAGGAAGAGAAGGGATTATCAGATGCCATGTTTGTGTGGAGAAGACCTAGTTAATGTTGCTATCATGGCTTAAATTGTCATAGTTTGTAGGCTCACTTTTATGAGTGCCTCAGTTTGCATAACTTAGCCTAACATCATCACCTGTGCTACCTATTTGAATATAAGAAAAATATGAGATTTTGTTTCTCCTGAAGCCCAGGATTTCATTTTAAGAGTATGTAAATGACAGGCTATACAGTTGCTCCAAAAATCATTTACTTGATCTGGTTACTAGCCTTTTTTAATTTTTTTGTCACCAAATTTTATTTGAGATAGAAGCTCACCCTTGAAGTGAGTACTATTTGGTCCCCTAGAATTCTTTTTCATGAATCATTAAATTAAAATTTAAACGGAAAGGGAAGTGCATTCCTCCTCAGAAGAGCAGGCCAATGACACTTTAGATGTGTGATTGTGACAGAAACGTCACAAATAAATGCTATGCTTGAAAGAGAATCTATACCCTATCAACACAGTGCATGAGCATGAAGGAAAGAAGCTCACTCTCCAAGTCAAGGTTGCAGACGAAGACTGCAGTCTGAGGCAAGGCAGCCCATGCCTCCTCATTATATCCCACTCGAAGTACATTCTCTCTACTGATTCATTATACACAAGAGAATGGCTCTCTCCACTTTCTCCACAGCTCTTGGATAGAGTCAGAGTTAGCTTCCTTTATAGACAATGGACAGAAACAGGGATTTAGTACCAGCCCATCTCCTACTTGAGTAACAGAGTATCAGGATGCTTGCAATGCTGTCATTGATGATAAATATTTATCAGGCATCGGCTGTCGGTGGGTCAGTCAGCTGGGTTCTGTGTAAGAAACTGGAATGTATATACATGCATTATGGATCTCCTTGTATAGCAGAAGTGAAACTTTGGGGATAGGTAATAATGCAAAAGCTCTGTATAAAAAGTTTTATATGAGTTCAGAAATGATCCTCTAAACTGTATTTTCCAGAGGCTACCAGCCTTATATTCTCACTCTTTGTTCAAGGGGAAATGGAAGCATAAGAGGTTTTTTTTAAAAAAGTGCTGTAGTGAACGAGCTGCATAGAGAAAGTTTTTCATGTAGTGCCTCCGTAGTCATCTTGGTGCCGTGTATACAGAGCAGGGACATCAAGCACACAGCCGTGAAGAACTTCAGCAAGCCAAAGAACCCATCTAGACATGAGTGAAATTAAGCAAGATTGCCAACCCCTCCTGCCAAACTTTCTAGGAATGTTGGAAACAGACTCTAGCATACCCATCTATTTCTTTCACTTTGAAACACTGCCTGGAAAAATACATATTCTATACTCTTAAATTTTCATAATCATCCTTCACTTTGCAACAGAAATTCAAACTCGATGGAACTGGCAGCAGACAAGACCTCTGCACAGTGGTGTCTAATCCCAGCTCATTACTGAGCTGCTAAATGACCTTGGGCAATGCACTTAACATCTTAGAGCTTCAGTTTTCTTCCTGGTCCTGGGTGGGTAATACTGTCTGGCCAATTCACAGGGCAGCAGTTAGGAACGCCTGATTAAATGGGATTTAAAGCATCTTGCAATGGTGGAAAAAAAAAAACCCAACAGGTAAACTTAAATTGCCTTCTATCTAAGCCTTTCACACACACTTCAGAGGGAGCAATTCATGGTTATATTTGCATAAACTATGCAGCAAAACTAAACATTTTTCTCTCTTTGGTAAGTGCCATATACTTGCTAAAGCCTAAACAATAATTTTAAACTTCCAGAGGTTTTCTCCATTTTATTCTCCTTCCTATATCTGGCCACTGCTGCTCTTCCTTTAAAAAAAATTTATTCCTCTCTCATACAATACATCCTGACCACAGTTTCTTCTCCCTCCACTCCTCCCAATCTCCCCCCATCTTCCCTCTCCCCTAGATCCACTCCTCCTCCAGTGTTTCTCTTCAGAAAACAGCAGGCCTCTTAGGGATATCAACCAAACATGGTATAGTAAGTTATAATATGACTAGGCACAAACCCTCATACCAAGGCTGGACAAGGCAACCCAGTAGGAGGAAATGGGTCCTAAGAGCAGGTGAAAGAGTCAGAGACACCCCCACTCCCATAGTTAGGAATCCCACAAGAACAATACTGCTGTTACTGAAACATCTACAGTTTAAGGTGTGTATTTTATCCAGCAGGGACATTCTTTGAGTTCAGTCTCTCTCTGTCATCCTTCAAGTCATCCATGCCTGATCTCAAAGTCTACTAAACTCATGTAGTCATCAAGCCAAGCCTGGCCATATATCAGAATCTCAAGAGATGCTTTTCGGCCACATAGTTAAATCAGAATGTCTGTCTGTGTGGGGGCGGGGGGGGGGCAAATTGTTATATTAACAACAAGAAAAGTTTTCAGGCTGAGAGAACAGTTGAGTTTGCACAATTACAGCAAAGTCCTCTATTCACTCAACATGTAAAACAGGAAAACGAACATGCAGTATGCTTAACCAAGCAACAGGGGGAGAAAGCATTAAGGAAATCATCACCACTTTTAACACATCTAAAACTGCAACCTGCCCTCCAGCCAAGTACATTGCAATGGGTATAATTAGACATGTGTACTATAAACAAGGGGGTTAACAATACCATTTATATTGATGAGATTAACTTGTCCTTTCTTCTTGCCGATGTGTGCTGATATGACAGGGATTTATCCATCCCCTGGCCCTATCTTGACCTCTTTTCATTTTAGATGATGAGGGAATGAGTGGATGGCTGCTACAGGGTTCCTAATGTGCTGTACTCCATCAGCATTAAGACCAAAACACCATGTTGTGTGCATACAAACAGGCTCTGAGGGCACAGATGCCCTCTGCAACAGAAGCTCAAGACTCTGTCACCATCAGCCAGAAATACTGGAATACACATTAGGAAAACTCTTTACAATAATTCACCCTGCTCTATTCTGTTAATGCTTTATATCCTGGAGGGCAGAAGGACTGCTATTTACGTGTAAGATTGTATTAAAGGCTAGAGGACAGATGGCATCCAGGTGATGCTTCTGGGTCACAGAAGAAAGAAAATGTAACTCAAAGAGGCACAGGTAGCTGGAAGTTCTGTATCACCTGGCCCTCTGTCTTTATCCATTTTCTTCACAAGAGGGTGAAGTGGGTTACTTGACCATTTGCTGTGATGAATCTTGCTGTGTTCAAATGCTACCATCAGGCACTGTGGCTCAGCTCCATAAATCATGGTTTCAAAATGCCCCCTCCAGGATGTGTATATGTATTCAAACTGGTCTACTGAGTGCAAGGTCCCAGGGATATTACCAACTTTAAACATCAGTGCTTGGACTAGAGTTTCTGTTTGGGAGATAGTAGTAGGGTGTGTTAAAGGAAATAACTCTGAAATCAAAGCATTGATGTTTTCATTTTCCACCATAGATTTTATCAAAAGGTGAGCAAAGTTACCCTTGACACATTTATGCATATGGTGTGTTTTTGAAATAGGTCCTTGAAATTTTTGTTATTTTTGAAGCCACTACACGAAGTATTGGCATTTAAAATTGCTGTATTTTGTTTGTTTGCTTGTTTGTTTTTGGTATTTTGTTTTGGGCTCAGCCAATATAAATTCTTAGAATTAGAATTTGGAGTCCAAGTTTGGTGAACTTTGGGAAATACTTTTCAGTGCCTCGAAGAGAAGGAATACCTCACTAATGAGGCTCTGAAGCATAATTAGGCACAGGCTCCCTTTCTGTCGCATGAAAATGTGAAAGTTTGTGAGCACTGAGGTGATGTCACCAGTGGGGAATTACACACCACACACCTTGACTTATGTACACAATTTCTAAGGACACAATTTAAAGTAACTTTTGAGCTGTGTATATACAATGTATATACATAAAAATGAATACCCTGTCTGCTCAGCTCCCAGCTCAAGATCTATCATGATGATTCTGTAAACATTCCCAAGTCAAAAGAAATCTTCCCAACCAAAAATGTTGCATGTCTTCAGCATTTCAGAGGAGGACTCAACCTGTGCTGTGAGATGAAGTAGTTAGTTTAGGGCCTAGTATCTAGTGAGCAAACAACATGGCAAGCTGATGGACAGGTCCACCTGTGTTGCATTTATTTCCTGTTTTTTCATTTAATTAATTCCTATGCTTCCCTAGAGACAGGGCCGAGCATCACCTCCTTCCAAAGGTTTCCCCATCCACCTTATCAGGAAGCCCCCTTCCTCCATTAAAACTCCATTCCCATTCTCAACTCTTCTACTGCCCAAGACTACTCTTGTAGGCTTGTAGTAACTATTAAAATCCAGGAGGTAATCAATTGTTGTTTACTTAAGATAAAGAGAATGAGTGAAAACTATGAATGAACACACAGTCACTCACAACACACTTAGTTTTGGATGGGAAAATGGAGACATTAGTTTTTAATAACAGATATCTTTGAAAAACTCTTCTGACACGGAGAAGCTACAACTCAGGAGCCATTTGTTTTTAATTAACTTAAAATCTGTATCTTTTTTTTTTTATAAATTACAGAGTTTATCAAAAGAACACAGTGATGACCACTAGCACTTGTAATTACCATTCATTGGTAATATTATATCATCATCAACTCAGACCACTATATATGCTGAAATTAGTTTTAAAAAAATCAGGCATTATAATACTTCCATACAAGTGTTTCAGAATAGATTGATAGATGGGATCTCCTTAAAAAAATGGCCATAGTGACACCATTGACAGTGTGATGGTGACACAGTATACATCATAATACCAATTATCTTAAATACTAATAGACTCATTTTTTTCTGTGTTATCATTGGTTGACATACTCCTTTGCTTATACTCTTATTCTTTTCTTGTTTCCCTTGAGATTATCATTGAAATTTTTTATAATGTTTTATAAATGACTGTTTATAGAAGAAAAAAAGCAAGAAAACATTTCAGTAAACCATCCCTTAGGAAAACTACTTTGTATGTGTTGAGAGCCCTGCACTCAATGGATGTGCTAAATTAGGAAATAGGAAGTAGAGCCTGTGGCCAGAGGACAGAGCAGGCTTTCGTCAGACACTATTCCTCATCATACACACAGCACACAAGAAGACTGAAGACACTTTGTGGACTAGAAAGAAAAAACATGTCCAAGAGAGAAGGAGTGAGGGTATCCATCTTGGCTTTGACTCTTGGAAGAAGAGGACCAAAGGAGACCCCATTAGAACCTTTCAGCCAGGCACCTCCATACATGTATTCTGGAGTTGCAATTCATACTGTTCTGTCTAGAAGACAAAAACTATATAGGCACTGTTGACTGTTCTAGAAGAATGCTAAAATCCTCCAAGATGGAGAAACTAGTAATACAACAGAACAACAACAAAGATATTCCCGTCTTCAAGAATGTTTCATTGTGGTAGAGAGTAAGGGAAAAGAGACCACTTTAAAGCAAACAAGATGAATATGAAATATAGCACTTAGCAACTAAACACTGTGCAATTTAAACAATTAGAAAAGTAGGAAGCTCAAGGGAGGGAGAGAAGGAAGGTGGAGGAGAGAGAGTTTGTGTGTGTGTGTGTGTGTGTGTGTGTGTGTGTGTGTGTGTGTGTGTGTGTAAGCACTCACACATGCACACACACACACTAGGGGAAAGCTATAATTTTAAGCTTCCATAGGAGGAAAGGAATATTTGAAGAACTTGAATGAGGTGAGGATCATATGTGTGGAACTTACAGGAAAAGAAAACTCCAAGAAGAAACAACAGTAAGTGCAAAGGCCCTGAGTCAAATTTTAGCCATAGCATGAGAGACATAAATGCTGGCATCACTGTGAGGGAAGAAGGAGAGGAGGAGGCATTGGAAGTCTGTGTGACTACTTGGGTAAACAAAGAGGGTCCCTAACCAATCCCATATATAGAAATCAATTCAAGGATTGAATATGAAAATCTCAGAGAAAATGCCTTTATATATTTTACATAGATGAAAATGACTTACAATACAGAGATAAAATGTAATTTTATATTTACATTACAATCAAGTCATTTTGTTCACTATGCCAATTGTTTCATTCCAAAACAATAATATGATTTTATGTAATTAAGAAATTTTAGTGTCCTAGGTTTTTTGTTTATTTGTTTGTAGGTTGTTTTTCTATGATAAATCACCTACCAAACTAACCTGGGAAGGATAGGCATTTTTGGTTGGCTTGGCTTACAGATTACAGTCCATCATGGAAGGAACCCACAGCAGGAACTCACAGCAAGAGCTTTAAGTAGTATCCATGTATGAAAACTGCTTCCTGACTGGCTTCTCTGACATGCTTAGCTAGCTTTCTTATGCAGCTCAAGGCCCCTGCATGGGAGTGGCACTACCCACAGTTGACAAGGTCCTACATCAATTACAAATTAAGAAAATGCCTTACAGACAGAGCCACAGGCCAGTCTGATCTGGGCAATTCCTCATTTCAGGTTCCTCTTCCCTTGTGACCCAGGACAACGTCAAGCTGATAGCTGAAGCTAACTGTGATAGTCAGGAACAGAAAGCAAGTTAACCTCCAAGCCAGACATTTACCAGGTTGCTGTGGGATGTCTTTCTGTTGCTGTGAATATGTGTTGCTCCCATTGGTAAATAAATAAGTGGCTTTTGCCTATGGCTGGGCAGAATGGAGCTAGGTGGGAAATCTGAGAGAGAGAGAGAGAGAGAGAGAGAGAGAGAGAGAGAGAGAGAGAGAGAGAGAGAGAGAGAGAACAAGATGTGAGAGAACATGTAATGCCACGAAGCCACATGGCAAAACAAAAATTAGTAGGAATGGGTTGCATTAATTTGTAAGAGCTAGCTACTAAGAAGCCTGAGCCATTGGCCATACAATTTTCTAATTAATATAAGCCTCTGAGTGATTATTTTATAAGCAGCTGCAGGACTGTGGGTGGGAGAGATTCATCCAGAGAAACTTCGGCTACACCAGGTTCTTTGTGTTGAGTCTACCCACAGCAAATTGAACAGATAGCTAGTCTTGTCAATTCTGTGTTCTTGGTAAGAAATTGGAAGCTTTATACATGGGCAAGGTCCAGGTAAGTGGTCCAGAGGGTTTGGAACCAGGAAGCCTGGGTCATCCTGTGTGCTATGAAAGGCTCTGCCTCACTGCCAGACAGCAAAGTGAATATTTGTCAGGTCACAGTCTGTCCGGTCCTTGCTTGTTCTCAGGTCAATAACAATACATGTGTTATTACATTAGTCACTGGATACTGCAGTGGGTTGTAGGACTCAACACCCAAAACCTGTTCCTGGTGTTCCTAAACACACACAAGAGAGAACCAGTAAGGACTGTGTACAGCATCCTAGGCATGTGAGCTGTTCTGATTGTAAGTGAATGGATGTTCTGGGGCTACAGTCTTAAAACCTCAATGATTTTTGAGCAATAGATTCTACACTTTCATTTGCATGGGGCCCTGCAAACCATTCACAGTTCTTAACAAATGCTGATGGGAAAGTCCATGGTATCTACAACTATCTTTCCTGTTGTAAGCAGACACTCATGGGAGGTAGAAAAAAAGGTGGCTTCCCCAGACTCCAGATACTTCCTCACTCTTTTCTCTCTCAGCACTAACATCTCTCAAGCAGACAAGTGTTTGCATGACCACCTGGTAGGGTGGACCTGCAGGGCAGATGAAAGACTCAGCACTCCCAATGTGTTCCAGGTCATGAGGATACACTATTAAATGATGCCGAGTTATGTCCCTCAAGTCACAAGGGCATGCCATTAATGATGCTGAGTATGCTCATTTGTTTGCTGTGCTGGGAGTCACATATTCTATTCAAGAAAACAAATGCTCCTCGTTTCTTGCCCTCATAATTGAGTGGCTGTCTAATTTTCCCACTAGCTTCCAATATTATATCACCTCATTATTTCCTATGCTGTTTTTTTTAAAAGGACCAGGTGTGATTTTTTACCACACCTATGCTTAAAATTTAAAGCGCTCCATAAGAATTCCAGAGAACGGTGAGATTTCTCAGATCGGCATAAATCGTTTCCCCCAGCTGTCTACTGATTATCTGTATCTGACCATTTCTCTTATCAATCCTGTATATATTTTATGTATTCTGGGCTCCTAAGCTATCTACCATTGCTTCAACTATGCTGCCCTTTAGCAAGACCAGCTGCTATACTCACACACATAACCTGCCACCTGATGTCTCTAAAGCCAGTGCCTATCCAGTGACTTGAAGTACCAAAGTTCAACTTCTCTGGTATATCCTCCTCAGTTTCATAGCTATAGCAAGGCATCACTGTCCGCATACATGCATATGCTTATACCAGGTACAAAGGAACACACATTTAATGCCCTAATCCTCAATTTAGAAGTCTATTGATCTAAGAGTCCTCATAGGGCCGGACAATGGTGGCACACGCCTTTAATCCTAGCACTTGGGAGGCAGAGGCAGGTGGATCTCTGTGAGTTTGAGGCCAGCCTGGTCTACAAAGAGAGTTCCAGGACAGCTAGGGCTGTTACACAGAGAAACCCTGTCTCAGAAAAAAAAAAAAAAAAAGAGTCCCTCATACTATTCATCTTAATGTAAATAGCAATTGTCATGAAATTATCATAAGTTCTACATAATGATTTCCTGAATTAGTGATACATTAATGCAGTCTTATTCACTCAATAAAGATTCAGGCACTGACTTTGGCACCCATTATTCAGAATACTGGTTTCAAGAATACCACAATTCAGAGCTGATGCTCAGTAGTATAGTAGCAAGCGCTACAAGTAAGATAGCAGAGATGTTCCACAACTTTGCATACTGACAACCCCTTCCCAGCCTGCAAATGCTGTCACACAGCATGCCCTGTTCCAAGCCCCGCTTACTCCATAGTTCAGCAGCACAGCACACTGCAGAGCATTGATTATTTCCCCTCCAGGTCACAGAGCCTGGCAGGGAGTTCAGGTTCAGTGTTCCTTCCCGCAATGTGAAAGGTTATGGAGCCGCATGAATTCAAGATCTGAAGTACATCTTCTATTAATTGAAAACAGTTATATACAACTGTAATACAAATAAAACAATTTCCATAAGTCAAGAGTCATCTAGTGATCAAGAAAGAGAGAAAAAAAAGAGGAGATGCTAAAGTCAGATGGTCAGAGTCTTTCAGAGGTGACGAGGTCGGAATGGAGCCAAGTGCGGCTGGAAAGGCTCCAGTGCGCATGGCTGGGAGAAGGAGTGGCATGTACAAGTCTGAAATAGATGGAAGAAGAAACGTGGTCAGAAAGGATGAGGGCAAGGGCTGGGAGTGAAATGACTGGCAAGATAGGGTGTGGCTTCACAAACGGCAGGGCATAGGGGACTCCTAAAAGTGATCTCTTCCACCCAGAGGGAAAACCACAAGCTTAGCCTTGCTGGTCACTACATTTTTCCAAGCTCTCCTTCGGGGAGTCTGTGTGGCATTAAAACCATGACACTGGGAGAGAGAACCAGACACATATGGTTGATTTCTTGCTCTCCCTTTTCTGGGTGCTCCATTTGCTAGAAGACACATGTGTTCTGACCTGCTCACAGAAGTGCTCCTTCCAGGAGTGACTCCAGCTGAGCAGTGTGCACTATGAATGCAGATGCAAAATTGTGAATCAGCTGTTTTCTGTTCTATGCTTTGACTAATTCTCAATTATTTGCAATTTGAAGTGGAAAGAAAGAGGATCTTAGAAAAGGCTGGACGCCTCACAGTTCAAAATGAATCATGACCATGTCTGCCATGTCTAATTCCTAATCTATGAAATTCAATTTGATATGTAATTACTAAACTGCCTTGTTTTTCTATTAAAAAGCTATTTTTCTCTCTTCAAGACACACAGGTGCATGCACATTTCTAAGTATCTTATTTTAAAAACTCATAATTCTTTAGGCTTGAGCTTGAATATTCATGAATTCTACACTTAGGAAGAAGAAACAGATTATAGAGGACATGGAGGGAATTATGCCAAAGAGCTACTGCTGGCCTGGCCTCTTCACATGGGATAAGAAACATCTCTACGTATATTATCTCACAAATACCACATGTTACATCTATGTTACAAATAAAGCCCTGTGACTCTTAGAGTTTAAAGTAGTGAAGCAGTAGCTACACCAGGAGGCTCCTGCAAATCTGCTAGAGTTTAAGAAGTTCAAGTGCTTTCTGCTATATATGAACAAATGAGAGGGATGCTTGAGACAGGATATAATTAGGTGCTGTAATGAATACAATCAAATGCCAGTGCAATTTGCCCGTAGATACCGCATGAGATGACTGGACATCCATTGGAAGGTAGCATTAAACACACTCCCAAAAGAACTTGTAGCCATGTGTGTAGCTGTCCTTTATATAGACTTATTATTCATCAGGTCTCAAAGTCAAGTCATAACAGAGTTTAGATATGAGCAAATTAAACTTAACTTGGAAAGGTTAAATGACAATTATCCTATCATTCCTGGCATACTTCTTTGGGGATATTTGTTTCTTATCACTGCAAACCTGACATTTGGATATCCTAGCCAATCCATCTTTATGTAGTAACTTCTGTTTGAAGCAACATGAAGATATTGGCAGAAATATTCAGTGCTGACTTTTTTTTATTAGGGAACATTTTTAAGTTCTTGGTCTTAAAATGTGGACAATTTACTTACATTTTAGTATGAATTTAATTTCATTGATTTATTATCTTATATAAATTACTCAATTGTCTTATAAAATCCAAAATTTGAAAATGACCTATGAAGGTTACAACATTTAACTTTACCTCTAACTCTGGGCTTTCTTAGAGTAATACAATGAAAATACAACTTATAAACTCCCTCTTGTATTAGCTGACTCAGTGAGTCAAACTCTCTTGAAGCTACACTCTAATTTAGTATCATATTAAAATGGGACTAAAGGCAAGGAAGTAGGAAATAATTTATTCTTTTCAATTGCAAAATATTTAATAAATGTAGTATTCCAGCAAACTCAAAACTAATTTATTCTATTTGTTCATTGGAAGTACATTGAAAGTCTAAAAATATAATCCTAATTAACATGAGTTTCTTAGTTTCTGAAAAGCAACTATTTTTATATATAAATAAGGATCACATTGTATCATCCACAGAGAATTAAACAGGTATGGAAATGAAACCAACCCAAAGTAAAAGCATTTTGAAAGTAAAAAGAAAAGTCACATGAAAAAGTCACATTTTGAGAGCTCTGTTAATAGAAAACCATTCTGAATGTCCATGTATACTGCAGGATTTATATATGGTGATGTAGCTTGGCTCTTCTGTGAGGAAAATTAATATGGCTTTAAAGCAATATTTAGATACAAAATAAGGAGGTGGGATGTGGGCTCCAGGTTGAGCTGAAATTCCATCCACCAAATCCACGTTTATTGATTTTGTTTGCTTTTTTGTTTGCTTTGGTTTTGCTTGGTATGCTGGTTTATGTTTGTAAAACAACACTGCTTATGACAGAAATAGATAGGAGTCATAGCTAAGGCATTTGGGTAGGAATTCAAGTACACACAGAATGTATATTTGGTTTGTTTGAAGTACAGCATCTATCTGGCCTAGGCTATGCTCGTGCTGAGAGCTTTTTCTGTTCCCAGTTTCTATTCTACATGAAGAATTCTGTAGTCTCCATACTCTCTGGGGCTTCATTTACCCTTTCTGTATTTCTATTTAATTTACAATAGAGTTCTTCCTTGCTTGAGGCTGTGCGATGAAACACAGCTAGCGTCTGTACTCAAAACCCGCTGCCTTCCGCCCATAGATCAGCACACAGAAGGATGAGTGGAGAAGTGGGAGAAGGGGTTCCCTCCAAAGCTGAGTTTGAGCAGCTTGGAGAATCGAGCCTGCACCCTAGACCACACAAAGCTCGAGCCCCAGCATCAGTACTTCCTATGTCCAGCAACCACTGTCCCCTTCTTCTCCGGGGCGGGGGGGGGGGCTTTAATTGGAAGTGCTACTCCCAGATGCTGCATGAAAACAGCGACTGGATGACAAGTTTCTTTCTCTTGGTAACTTGAATAAAGAGGCTGAGGATCTCTCTCCTGAGGTTGAGTGCCGAGTTGGGCTTTATAGAGGAGTGACTGGATGGTCATTCCAGATTATGAGTGTAGAGAGGTAAAGACCACATCTAACACACTGACCCCAAGAGGAAACTCAGATGTATCTCGGTTCTCAAACACCCAGATGCACTTTGTTTTCTGACTTGTAAAAATGCTAGGTGTCCTGATATAACTTCAAGTCAAGCCCCCTACACCTGTTTTGTTTTTGCTTTCTAATGAATCTTTAAGGCTTTTGTTCCTTACAAACTGAATAGATTTGATTATAAGAAGTGTAGTGTGTGCTCATTTTGTCCCTTTAGAGTGGAGGTCACACATGGCTTTAATCTCAGCCCTCACTCTGGAGGCAGAAGCAGCACATCTCTGTGAGTTCGAAGCCAGTCTGGTCTACAGAGTGGGTTTCAGGACATCCAGAGCTGTTACACAGAGAAACGCTATCTTGAAAAAAAAAATCTGTCAGTCAATGGTTAAATTAAGTATTTCTCCAACACAGTGGTTTTTAAACTTCAGTGTATCCTAGAATCACTTGGAGAGTTTGTTTAACAATTCAGATATTGAGGGTCCAGTTCTGATGTCATAATCAAATGTTCCTAGGGTGGAAACAAACAGCCGTATTGTTCTTATCTGGGCATCCACTAAGCTGAGCTCCTTTAAGGACCAAATCAATTATTTTAAGTTTTACCTTGGGGTCAGTCATGATTACAAGGAATGCCTGTGACTGTAACTTTCTCCTTCACTCTTTGAGAGTTGGATTTTATCAAACAAGAAGCCCCCCATTAAATCTTGCTTTGGATTTCCTTAGGCCATATTACTGAGAAAAGCCACCTGCACCTTATGAGTGAGAATAGCCATCCATACCTCCTGTAGTGACTTCTGTTGAAAGGTAAGTTTCAGTGGAACATGACCTGGAAGAATTATCAGTTGACTAAGCTTTGCTTGCATGTGATAGTCCTATGTTTTCATTACAGTTAATAATAAAAAGATGGTGGACACAGGAAATACTGGGAAAGTAAATGATACATAGACAACATTGAAAGCATTTCCTTTTCAGCTGTGTTACTAGGAAAACAAAGAATCCAATTCTCTAAGTCTGTATCATTTTGTGGCTACCATCATGCAAAATTTTCTTGCAAATTTTTATGAGAAAAGTGTAGTTGGTTAATTATTTTTATTTTTCTTATTCTTTAGGGACCTTCCATCTAGCCCCCAAATAAATACATGGAGACTTATTTATGAATGCATAGCCTTAGCTTGGCTTATTTCTAGCCAGCTTTTCTTAACTTAAATGATTTCATCTGTCTTTTGTCTCTGGGCTTTTACCTTTCTCCACTCTATAAAACTATCTTTCATTTTTACTCCATGGCTGGCTATGTGGCTGAGTGGCTGAGCCCTGGCGCTCTACTCTGCCTCTTTTTTTTCACCCCTCCCTCTTCTCTTTCTTCCTATTTATTCTCTCTGCCTGCCAGCCCCGCCTATTTTTCCCTCCTGCCTTGCTATTGTCCATTCAGTTCTTTATCAGACCAATCAGGTGTTTTAGACAGGCAAAGTAACACAGCTTCACAGAGTTAAACAGATGCAACATAAAAGAATGCAACACACCTTTGCATCATTAAACCAATGTTCCACAGCATAAACAAAAGTACATCTTAAAATAATATTCCACAACAGCAAAGTTTGCTTATGGATGTAGGCCTCTTTCTCTCTTAGTTTGCAGGACTGCTTTGGGAGTTTTGTGACCACCAACATCTGTCTCTGTGTTGCTGAGTTCTAGTCTATCCTGTGTTGACTGGATATTCTGGTTTTGTTTGTTTGTTTGTTTTTGTTTTTGTTTTTATGTTTGTTTTTTGTTTTTTTTTGTTTTTTGAGACAGGGTCTCTCTATGTAGCTTTGCGCCTTTCCTGGAACTCACTTTGGAGACCAGGCTGGCCTCGAACTCACAGAGATCCGCTTGCCTCTGCCTCCCGAGTGCTGGGATTAAAGGCGTGTGCCACCACCGCCCAGCTAGACTGGATATTCTGGTTAGTGGGAATAGGAAGGAGTGAGGCTTTAGATCACAGAGTTCACCATCTTCACAGAGCAACAAAACATCTTTCCAAGGAGCTCCAAGCCAGGCAGCCACCCAGAGAGGTGACTAATAGGAGTTAGGAGAAAGAGGATGGCTATTTCAAGCAGAAGGGGCAGGGAGAGCTCTGTAGAGAAGAGGGCATAGCCTGATATGATTTGGGCAAGGAGTGATGGTGGTGAGAGAGACATTGTAAGCAGAGAGAGAACAGACTTTTCTTGGTGTTCTCTGGTACACTACTCTTGACCTCTGAAGAGCACCCTCCCCCACTCACGGATTTCTGTTGTTGGCCCTAAGGAAACTGTGCTGTCCATCACTCAGGGACTGGGGTCTGTTTACCCCAGCTCTCTATGCATAAGCCACAGCCCTGACATCTACAGGCTCAATGTCTGTGACCCAAATGTTTGCAGCTGCGTGCGTGCTTAGGTCTTAGGGTCCCAAGGGCTTTTGACACATCTGAGCTTTGCCAATTGGGGCTCTATGTTTCAGCTTCTATTTACTCACACAGAAAAGGAAGTAATAATAGTGCTTCCACATAAGGTTGGGAAAAGAATTAAATAGGTTAATGAAAACATTTGAAACTGCTTTCATAGCATTTTGAAATACATATTATTAATTATAGTCAGGTAAGGTGATAGATATGTTAACTAGTGTATTGAAACATTCTACCATATAGACATTTATCAAAATGTCACACTGTACCCTGTGAATATATGAAAAATACAATTTTAAAGAAAATCAAAAGGATATAAGCTTTACTATCAATAAATTATAGCTTCTGTAAATTTGATAAGCAGTGAGATGAAGCAAAGCTCCATGATCCCCTAAGAGTGAAGTGTATGTAGTTTTCCATCCATGAGGGACACTGAGTAAATTACTGGGGGTCCTGGGTTGATATTTACCCCCTTGGAGACTCTGTGTCCACAGGCTCCCTTGAGGAGAATGTTTCCTCAGAGAGAGTAACAAAAGACTTTCCTTTGTGACGGAACATCCTGACAGCTATGGGACAGCATGTGAAAGGAGTGTGTGGGGCTTCCACGGGAACTAAGCTTGACTCCTAGAATATTTGTTTAAAAGAAAAATGTGAGGTGTGGTGGTGTGCACTTGTAAGTAAGCCGGTGCCGGGGAGGGGGAAACCAGAGAATCACCAGGGCTCTCTGAGCAGCCAGCCGAACCTACTTAGAGAACTCCAGGTCGGGGGAGGCCATGTCTTAGAAACACAAGATACATGGGTTCTGAGAAATGGCCTACACACACACACACACACACACACACACACACACACACACACACACACTTGCATCTGCACTCACACACATACCTGTACATACACATGCACACACACACACACACACACACACACACACACACACACACACACACACATACACACAGGCCATGTATAATCTATAAGGAGCAACATTCATTTTACAAGTACTGGAACTCTATAGGATGAAAGCTAAGTCTAGAGTTAAAGAAGCCTGCTCTGCATGACCTAGAACACTCTGAGAAACATGGTGCAATTTCCATATCGTTCTGAGTCTGGGTCCCTCACCTGTTCATGAAGCTTATATTCACCCCCTGGGACTATTAGAAGAGGGAAAGAAGAGTTTGGCTGATGACTCTGGACTCCCGCTGTCCATAATTATATATGAGTTTCTATTTCAGGAGGAAAGGCACATGGGGATGGGGAGTTCCATATGAAGTGCTTTCTGGGTGGCCAGTAACTCGACAGGATTGAGAGTTCTGGCCATGAGCGGGAGTTTTTATCCTAAGCCATGTTCCTGCTTGTTCTGGAGACAAAATGAGTCAGGAGAATCTAATGTTCATATACATACATATACTCACGAACACATATGCATATACACACATGTACATATATATGTACACATACACATATATCAGATTTGATGTTGTGTTGAATTTTAACAGAGACAGGCAGAGATGTCATAATTTTAGAAAAAGGTCATTGCAAGAAAACAGCTTAAGCAAATTTTAGTCAACACAGTGTTGGGAGAGGAGAGCTTTGTGAGTTTCCATGCAGAAGTCCAGGACTTGGCAGAAGGATGATTGTCTCTACAGACCCAAGTGCTTGTAATTCTCCCTACTAAATTATCGGGAATATTTATTGAGCACTGGGACCACACAGTGATCTGTGGGCTTTAAATTACACACTAAAGAGAGAAACTCATACCTAGGGCCACCCACACAGACAAAGGCTCTCTATATCAGGGCTGAGTTGAGAGACATACATACACAAGCTACACATCTCAATTGATTTCCTAGAGAAAACCATTCTGGAAGAGAAAACATCTAGAATTCACAACCGTGGTAACTCAGCTGCAGCTTTTGTTTCTTTTTTGAGAAAGGAAAGAGTTGTCTTCAACTTTATCTTGAGGCCAGTGTTCAGGGCTCAAAATCTTGATCACCCAAGCACATCAGAGTCATGATTATTTGGGAATAAATTAGCATTTCATTATCCACTGCTCAAATGGAGGGAAGCAAGGGAATGATGGGCCTGAAATGGAAAAGTGAAGAGGAGTTTGTGTCTCTATGCACTGAGTGGGAAGAATGCTGAAGTCCAGTCTGGAATGTTTTAACTTTGGACATGCAAAGTGATCAGTCCTAACTGTCTTGAATCTGCCAAATAATCCACAAAAAAACAATTTGCAGAACTAGGAATGATTGGGGGAAAGACCTGGAATTCATGACTACGTTCATCTCTGACTGCAGAGTCACCCTGTTAGGCTTTCCATCATTCCAACAGAAGACTGACAGAAAGTAGGCAGAAGAAAGGGTGTATTTTTGATCACAGTTTCAGAGGTTCATGCCTATGGTCTGAGCTTTGTTGTTTCAGGCCTTTCTGGGGCTGAGCACACAGCAGGGAAAGTTGGGAGGAATGAATTGGTTCAGAGATACTCCAAATGAGAACACCCAGTGAACTACTTTCTCCTGTGAAGCCCATTCCTACAGTTTCCACAAATCCCAAAATAGCCATTTCTATGCAAGGCAGGGGGTGGATCAAGCTTTCGAAACATGAGGATTGGGGGCAGGGACAGTTACTATCCAAATCATAACATCCATCATGTGCCAGCCATTGAAAAATTCAAAAATTCTTGTTCTCTGGTGTTCATTGGTCTACCTGTGGAAAACAGAGGCATGGAAATAAATGTCATACTCTCAGCATGGAGAAGATTTAATATTGCAGTGTATCCCAGCAACAAAATTACCCGACTTTCAGGAAGTTGTATTGTTATTGTCACGATCATCATCATCACCTAATAATATGAAAAGGACTCTAATATATATCCACAAGGCTGGCATAGTTCTATATGTCTCAGCCTTCTTATAACACTTTTATAAAGAAAGCACTAGTTCATTTCATCTTAAGGAGGAAATTAAAATGCACTATGTTTCAAGTAACTGTAGTTTCAACTCAAGGTTTATTTTTATTTATTTATTTTTATATTACATTTTTAATTGAGTTGCATATGTACAATACTTTAAACATAAGTAGAAACATAATATAGAGTATGTGATAAAAAATAACCTTAAATTTGTATCAATATACAAAAAACCCATTGTAAAATATTTGAGATTAATAATTGCTTTTCAGTATAAAAGAGGATTCAATAATCTACCCTTTTATCCTATTATCATCATATCCCCCCTTTTTCTTTTCAGAAAGAGATCATTGAATCTAACCTCCCTTGCTTAGTTTCCTCCATTGCTATGACAAGCAACAATTTGCAAACAAACCCCCCTAAATGATAACAAACATCTATAACCCACTTAATGACCAAAATCCCCCCACCCTACCTCTTGGGAATGTGGGTGATGTTTTCTAAACTTGCTTTCTGCTATCTGGGGCAACTGCATCTTTAGGGGACTCTAATAAAATTAAGATAATAGTCAAATCTTCTCAGCTAGCAACTTTGAAGTTGTCCTCAGTAGCATGTATATGAAACTGATCATTGGGTGGTATTTGTCCACTTTATGGCATTACTACACACAAGGTATAGTCGTCATTGTGGGGCCCCATCATCTTTTTATCTGTCGCCATGCACAAAACTCAAGTTCAACTCAGGGTTTAAAAGTAGGAAGTGTAACACAAGAATCTATGATAGTATCTTTGAATCTTTGAATGTGTGTATTAATCAGAGGAACTATGGGGGTCAAGAAACTTGTAGGAAGCCTGGAGGGGACATTTCAAGTGAAGGGCAATGGGACACAGACAGTGTGAAGAGGGAGTGGAGAATGATGGAGCAAAGAGAAACGAGTGGTGTGGGGTGGGTATAGAAGAACAGGTAGAAAAGAGAATGTGGGAAAGAACAGCTAACACTAAAGAACTTTGGAAAAGTCATATGAAAACCTACTTCTGTCGAAGCTCCCTAAAATACATACATATACATACTGAGAAAGAATATATATGAACTTACATTAAAATAGAGGGCAGCCCCTGTGCCCTATCACCATAGGCTAAAAGGCCAACGGTAGAAGTAGGCTACCTCTTTGGAGTTGTTGGTGTGGGGTTTTATAGACACTCATGCAGTACTGGCTATTGTCACTCTTCTTTGCTACCCTCCAGAAGTTGATGATATTTGCTGAAAACATCACCTATTAAGTCATAAAACATGAAGAATCAAGCTGGTACCAGCCTGGAAGCTGGTACCCACTAGCTAGTTTTCATAGTGCTAGAAGGCACAATGCTGGGTAGCAAAGAAGAAAACAATCATCAATCTTACCTAGCTGTGAACCCTGCAAGCTCCAATGACAACCCCCTTGGTAGGAAATGCCCACTGGTACAATAGTGGCAGGAATGTGAAACTAATCTCTTTCTGATTGGACTTCTGGTCCTTTTCCACAAGATAGACCACATACCTTGTACTATTATCCTGGCCAATAACTTGTTGCTAGTAGCTCATAGGTCCTGGGGGAGAACCTACTATTATTATACCAAATAAACATAATTATATCAACTCCTAATGACTTATTGTTATATCTCTGTGTTGGTATTGTGTTCCCCAAAATATTGTGTACCCTAATAAACTTATCTGGGGTCAGAGACAGAACAGCCACTAGATACAGAGGCTAGAAAATGGTGGCACTTACACCTTTAATCCTAGCATTCCAGAGGTAGAAATCCCTCTGGATCTCTGTGAGTTCAAGGCCACATTGGAAACAGCCAGGCATGGTGACACATGCCTTTAATCCCAAGAAGTGAGCCTTTAATCCCAGGGAGTGATGGCAAAAACAGGAAGGCATATAAGGCATGAAGACCAGAAACTAGATGCTTTTAGCTGGTTAAGGTTTCAGGCTTTGGAGCAGCAGTTCAGCTGAGATTCATTCTGGATGAGGACTCAGAGGCATCCAGTCTGAGGAAATAGGATCAGCTGAGGATCCAGCGAGGCGAGGTAGCTATGGCTTGTTCTGCTTCTCTGGTCTTCCAGCATTTACCCCAATAACTGGCCTCAGGTTTGATTTTATTAATAAGACTCTCTAAGATTCCTGCTACATATCTCTATACTACTGCACCTCAAATCTCATCAGAGTTGCTTCTTTTAGTAGCAGATGGAGATTAACACAGAGATGCACAACTGGTCAGGGGATGGAAAATAAGAGACTATGGAGTGCTGAGCCCTGAATGGGCCATCTCTATCACAGCCTTTCTCCAAAGACTCAAGGATAATCACTGAAGAGGAGGTGGGAAGAGTCTAAGAGGCAGAGGTGGTGGATTAAGACAAGAAGATGGTGTGTTATGGATACCGCAGACAGGTTGTACATATGAGCTCATAGCAGTTGGGACAGTATCTGCAGAAGATCAAACCAGACACAAACCCCATCATGGGGTGGGGAGATATTCATGAAATCCCACCCTCAGTGCTCAGATTGGCCTTATACCTATACACACAAAGGTAGTATTAAGTGAACTCAGTGGATTAAAAAAAAATCTAAAAAACAAAAAATGAGCACATGGAATTGGGAGGGAATAATAAAGGAATTAGAGCAAGGGAATAGGGGGGTTAACTTAATTTAAAAACAAAGCAAAAATCATGAAAAAAAAGTCCTAATCTTAACTGTTACAACACATGAGCTAACTGTTTTGTTTATTTGTTTGTTTTTAAATAACTGTCTTTGAATCTGGAAACTCAAGACTTAACTCCCAGGGCTGACACAGGAGGAAATGGATACCACCAAATGAGGTTTCCTGCTGACTCCCAGCACAGCCTGCCTGCTGCAGGCCTTCCTGTTACCATGGCTCTGCCACGCAGCTCACTCCAGGAGATGAAAGCAGGAGGCACTCTCTTGGCCTTTAATTAGGAGATTGGCAAATAATTAATTATCAACCCCAAGGTTTCCTGGAAGTTATAGAAGATATGTTTTTTTGTATGTTTCATTTCATTCTCCAGACTAATAACTTTACCTCCTCCATATCCTTTCTTTCTATGAAGTCGTCTATACATCTGGGAAATATTTCAATTAGTGGATTCAGGAGAGGGGATGAAACTGGAGAGTATAGACAAAGCAAGAACGCCCTGTGGTGTGATCACGGTTCTGTGCGGTCATGGGGTATTTTGTGTTAATTATTAATACATGATATTTAACATTTTACTAAGTTATATGTGTGTGGGTCTGAATTTTCCTTTACTAATTAAATGTTGAAAATACAAAATAAGTCCTGTGCAAGGCAGCCTGATAGAAATCTTGTAGGAACAATGTCCTTGACTCTAAAGAAAAACCATGCCAGGTGTAGTGACTCATATCTTTAAACCAGCATTCCAGAGCTGAGGCAGGAGGATTTCCTTGAAGTATGATAGTAATGACAGCATTGACTAAGATAATTATTTGCAATAAGAAATTAGCAAGGTTCTCTTCTAGCAGACTAAAATGTATGTGAAGATATACTGCAAATTATTAAGCAGTATATGAGTGTTTCTTATCCCCACCACCTGGAAGAATTACCTAGGGGGGTTTCAGTACTCTAAATGCCCTTTTAACCTTTACAGATTGAGCCAGGGTGGTCTGGGGTGGTCCTTAGTCAAGAGTGCACCGATGAAAGTCCACAGGGCAGAGAAAGGCTGTGGGAAGCATATCGTGTTCCTCATTACTGAGCCAACCTCAGGTCCTTCCAGGCAGGCATTTGCTTTATAGGTTGAAGAAAGCATGGGGAAAATCGCGAGGGAAGTGCCACAAAAAGCCTCTTAAGCATCCGATTAATTTATGACAGGGACTTAAAAATTAGAGAGGCCACAACAGGGCTGAGCCCCGATAGAACTTTGATTTACGTAGAAATGATGTGGGATGATTATTAATGCTTCCAGGGCAGACTTAGATAAGGAAGAATGAGGAAAAAGAAATCTGTTTGGCTACTTGCCAGAGATTGTTCATGGCTTGAAAATGCCTTTTAGTCTAAGGGATTTAGCTCATAATCCAAACCAGGACAAAATAAAACCTGGCACAGCTCACTCATTGCTAAGATACAAATCACCACTAATGTACTAGGCCTCTGAACCACCTTGGCTTTTCTGGGGGTTTAGGATGGATTAGGTTGGAGATTCACATAATCTAGTGATTTCCCATTCATACCACAGATGTATTAAGTCAGAATGTCTGACAATAGAATCCAGGAACTGACTTTTTTTTTTTTAAACAGATTCCCCAGGGATTCCATTACAAAGACAGCATTGAGGGATACATACATCACATCACATCACATCGCTGTCCCTCAACTTTGATGACCCAACCTGCAGCCATAAAAGGACCTGTCCTGATGAGTTGAAGTTACAAGTGACTGCCCTCCTCCTCCTGAGTTGTCGGTTGGGACAAAACAGTTTTTCTCAACCAAACTACCACTCCACTGTGCTTTCATCTCATGGTCTGGCCCAAATCTATGAACTCACTTTTAACTTTGAAGTGGATATTTTCTTTAGAAATCGCTAACAATTTCCACACTACTGAGAGTGCTGCACCCAAAGTCCAGGAAACAGCTTGGAGCTTAGAAAGAAACAGACAGGACCCAGGTCTATTGAATTAGAATCTGCATTTCACAAGCTCCAGGGGGATATGCTTTCAGTTTCAGGTTTGAAATGTGTTATTCTGAAGCCCCACTCCTCAAAGCATGCCTTGAAGGACAGTCTCAAGGACAGGAAATTCACACTTTGGCATCTCTGCAGCATCAGCCTCCCGCAGCGTAGGTGCCAACAGTCTTAGTCTAACGTCTACTCTGTGGGAGGCAGTGGTCAAAGTTTATTTTCCTTATGATGTGTGCAATTACTGAACCCATTTTACAAGTGAAGAAACCAAGAAGAGACTAGCACTAAGTCTGTGACACCACACTGTAAATGCAACTCATCCATAGTGCAGTCTCTTGCATTAAATGCTCACAGTTCTCAGTTTTTTTGTTTTTTGTTTCTGAGCTGAAGGAAGTTGTAGACGGGTCAAGGTACACACCCAGAGTGAAAGGAGGGTTTTCAAAGATGTGCAGATCAGCTGTTGGAATACAAGATGAGAGGTTGTCCTTTAGGCTTCAGACAATTGCAAATATCCGGCACCTATCCCACAGCTACTGGACCCACACTCCTACACACAAAGACAGCAATCTGCCTTTCACTGATCTTCTGGGTGATTCAGAGGCAAGAACATTTGAGAACAAGAGACCATTTCTTTGCAAAAAAAAAATCCCCATCTCTTAGCATCCTCTGATTAACCCAAGCTTATTTAATATCATGTTCCAGGCATGAGACTAAACACAAGAATAAGCAGGAAGCTGAAAGAAATCTAAAAATGGAATCTTTAACCCTTCAGGTCTTTGGTTGCAAGACTGTGAAAAGACTTATCTAGGTTTGAAGAATTGGAGACAACAAAAAACCCAGTGCAGAGGTTTAGAAATTATTATCATTGCAATGCCTACCATTTAAAAAACTAACTGAATTTCTGGAACTTGGAGTAAAATTTAAAGCTGCTCCAAGAACAGTTATATTATAAACTGTGATTCTCGAACCCTCAGCCAAGGGAAGAAAACGTCTTAAAAAGCAAAGCAAATTTTATTGCATGTGGACTACACAGTCAGGCCGAGGCTGAAGTAATCCCTGCTTGCCAGGGTGCCCTGGCTCAACTACACTAATCTGGCTTCCTATGTGACAGGGGACTTAGATGACCCCACACTAAGTGTAGGCTTCCAATGGGGGCATTCTTTTAACCCCAGTGTATCCACTTTATAACTACTGAACAAAGAAATAGTAGACCCACCCTCATTGTATATTACACCAGTCACCTGCATTTTTCCAACACTTAGTTTATATTACTATTAAAACTTCAGGTGAGCTCCTTCAACACTGCCTTTAACACGGATTGGAATAGAGGCAGATTTTTTTCTGTTCCACTGCCTTTCCTGGCCATGCCAAACCCCATTTATCTGATTTATCTACTTTGGATCTTCATTCCAGAAAGTAAATGGTGGAGAGTTCCTGGAAGAGACTAGCATTTCTCTTCTCCCAAAGATCAGATATATAATCCTCTAAGTTCCTCCTTATTCAATATACTTATTCCCAATTCTGCCCTTAAGCAGAGTTACTATATTAACTCTGTGGAAATGTTCAGAAGGTGAATGGAACAGATATAAAACAGCACATGCAGGTGCCCTCTTCGTAGCATGAGACATTGTTGGTAGTAGCCAGCAAGTTGAGAATACGTGAAGAGGTCTTCAAGAGCTGACACCATCCCTTTGCCCATCGGGTCTGTGGCAATGCTGGCCTTACCTGATGAAATGATGCTGTAGATGAATCAAAGAAGGACAAACCCAGACAAACATGGCTGTGACTTTCCAGGGAGAAGCAGGATGTGCTCAGTGTCTGTTAAGTTTTCTGTGCACAGCTGAACACTTCCTTTCTCCATTGAGCTGATGCAGCAGTAGAGTAAGTCATACCCTGCTTGTAAAGTGCCCCCACCACGATCATGAGTGTGTGGGAGACAATCATCTCTGGGCACCACCGCTAGGGCTTTTTCTGTTCTTGCTTTTTGTTAGATTTTCCCTTTCTTCCTACACCAGGGATAAAATACCAGGGAACAGGACTAGGGGTGTGAAACTATTGTAAAAGAGCAAGCTGTTCACTCCAAACCTCAGACTAAGACAGAACTTCACAACTAGGAATTGGACAATGAACTAAGTCTGGGGAACTTAGTCTACTGTGCTCAGCTGAGACTTGCCTCTTCAGTGTCCTGTACAATACCCAGGCACATAAATCACCACCCCAGAAAATATAAAGAAATATAAATCTTGTATTTCCAATATCTGTACTTGTTCAAGGCTCATTGACAAAGTTGTTCTTGTTTTTCCACGCAGTTATGCTCATTACCAGTTTAAACACAGTGATTAAGCTCTATATGTTAATTAAGTCGAGTACACACAGCAGCTCTGGGGTGGTAATGATGCTTCAGAAGGAATCCCATAGGAATGATGTTCAAAGCAAGATATTGATAATGACAGTCAATAAGTTGTGACTACGTGAAGAGGTCTTCCAGACAAAGGTTAGTAGGACACACGTATTCCTAGAATGTTTACCAGTTAAATCATGACATATCATATCTGAATATATTTTTGTTTCCAAGTCCTAAAGGACTGTATATGCAGATCTTTATGGATATCCCTTTACTCATTCACTGTCAACCTAACACACAAACAGATGAGAAAGATGTTCACATCCCACAACCTCCCACATATTCAGTAGTGAGAAATGGTTCAAATGATTTGAAAAGAAAGCAGTCTAAGAGCATCTACCACCTACTTGGCTGACACAGGCGTGGGCAGGGTGTCCACTCACTGAAAGCAGTCACGAGGCAGTCTTTCTTGCATGGGAGGAAACAAGGTCTTACAGTTTCAGGCCGTGTGGACTCTGGACATCTGTCAAAGCAAAGAGACCATGTCAGTCTTTCGGAGAGCAAATATGGATTGACTTAGAACTGTAGGATTTGAAGCAAAAAAAAAAAAACTGTTTCTTTTATAGATGATGGAAGAAAAAGACTCAGGGAATGATGCCTCTTGCATAGGAGGTTGCAGCCAGAGGAAGACTCAAGCCAACTCCAGCACACTTGATTCAGACACCAAAGTGGTATTCACTACAGCAAGGAAGAAAGATGTCATTCTTAAAATTAGGAAATATCAACTGTCACACCATTAGGGTCAGTCCAAATAAGATTTGATATTTTTTCAGGTAATATATCAAATTACTAGTGTGCTACAGCAGATGAAAAAGATATCATAGAGCAAGGTGTGGTGGATACACAAGAAGGAAAAGTCATTAAAGTTCAAGTAAAATGTTGTATATCTCTGATCATTAAACATTTTTGAATATTCCAATAGTTGTTATGTTTTCCATGGAACATATAGGCTGATGAGAGAGGGAACACATGATACTGCAAATCATAGATAACAAATATGTTAGCTAGCTTTAAGCATAGAAAAACATGAGAGATGTTATTCCGTTGAGAATTAGGTTAATGTGTACAACTGGGAATGGTACTATATAATCAACCACTTAGAAGAAACAAAGTTCTGGTCAACAACAAAAAGGATTCTTTCTTTCTTAGCTTGCTTTCATGCTTCTGTATATTGAGAGCTAGGAGGCATGCCTGTCTTCTAGAACAGAAGTAAAACAACAAGAGAGACAGAGAGGGCACCTTATTATGCATATGTGGGATTTCAACCCCTAAGGTTCCCATAAAGCCTGGACACTTCATGTAGATTAAAGGGGTGATCCCAGTATCAGAGCCATGTGTGGGTAAGGGCTCTGCTCTTGCACTTCTGACATTGACCCAGAGGAAAGCTCGACTGAAGGTCTTCGATAATAAACAGTAAACCTCAAACTACAGGGAGACCAAAGCCCTTGAAAAGCAATGGTGCTGGTGAAACAATCACATAGCAAGTCTAACAGTGAACAGATTTTCAGTAGGAAAAAAAATTAGAAACAAGCCGGGCGGTGGTGGCGCACGCCTTTAATCCCAGCACTCGGGAGGCAGAGGCAGGCGGATCTCTGTGAGTTCGAGGCCAGCCTGGGCTACCAAGTGAGTTCCAGGAAAGGCGCAAAGCTACACAGAGAAACCCTGTCTCGAAAAAAAACCAAAAAAAAAAAAATTAGAAACAAGAGAGATAAGATTAGCAGGGGGATAATGGGTCAGACCTTCATAGAACTTCATAATACCATGAGATGGTAATTCAGAATAAAAATTCTCCAGGCGTGACAAAATGACCAGCATGTAAACACTAGTATACTTCAAATTTAAAGACGCATGTTAGGAACTAATCATGTTAGAAATAAAAGAAGGGCAAAAAGAGATGTCTTCTAAGAAGGAAGAGAATTCTGCTCACATTGGACCTCAATTAATAGAATTATAAACATGGAAATCATTTCCATAACTTAAAAAACTTTACAAGCAGTGCAGAGAATGGAAGAGGCACTTGTGTTTGGGGATGGAGTGCATGACAATGTTGGTCTGGCTACACTAAGACGTGGGTGCAGTGGGGTGTGGCTGGGCATCAGAAGTGAAGAAGGGAGGCAGGGGTCAGAGGCCTTTATGCAACAAAGCAAGGGTTCAGAGAATCTAAATGAAAAGGAAAGAAGGATGCTGTGTGATGACTAGTCTTGACTGTCAGCTTGACAAGATCTAGGATCACTATGGAAATAAATCTTCAGTCATGTCTCTGAGGGAGTTTCTAGATTAGATTAATCGACATTGGAAGAGCTACCCTAACGATGGGCGGCACTCTTCCATGGGCTGGGGGGTCCAACTGAATGAAAAGGTGAAAATGAATTTGAGCACAAGCTTTTCCAACTCTGTTTTCTGACTACGGGTATGACATGAGCAGTGACCTCCCACTCTGTCCCTTCCCTGCCACAGTGGACGTCGTTACTTGGAGCTATCACTCCACATAATACCCCTGTCCTTAAGTTGTGTGGAGTATATTTGTCCTAGTGATGAGAAAAATAACTAATACACATTGGATGGCAAGTTTGAGTTTCTCTCAACTCACATGTTGAGATCCTGACCTTCAAAGTGACAGTGCTTGAGTGAGGTCTTTAGGATGTGCGTGGTTTATGGGAACTAAGCTCTCACGAAAAGGACTTGTCCCCTGACATGAGCAAGCTTGTTCCCTCTCCTTACTCATCCCCATGTGAAGACACAGTGAGTAGTCCCCTGAAAATTAGAAAGAATCCCTTATTGTACCCTGACCAGACTGTTATCTTAAGACTCCTACCCTCCAAGACTGTGAGAAATAATGCTCTGTTTATTGTGGTCACTGTTCTATGGCAATTTTTTATTACAGCAGCTCAAATTGACTAAGACAAAGGTTCCAAAACTAATAACCAAAAGCATAAATGCAAGTTACTTGGCAGAATAGCCTATCAGGAAGGGGGTCATGAAGTTCCTGGAGAGAGAGTCTAGGAGTCATTGCTTTGATGGGCACTAATGAACAGATGAGTTTTCAATTGCAAACAAAAACATCACATCGATGATGTAGAAAAAAACATTTCTTTTAAAATGAAGAGGGGAATGTCAGAGAGAGAAAAAGGCTGGGAGTGGAAGCATGTGTTTGTTCATGGGGACATGGAAGAACAGCACAGACAGACAAGCTGACAAGATAGTCAGTGACACAGAAGGAGGAGAGGAAAGCTGGGTGCTCACCACCTGCCTCACATATTTCTATTGATGAGCTAGGGGCATTTCTACACAGCGAAGAGAAAGACATGAGACACCAGCTAAAAAGGTGGTTGTTTTATGGGAAATGAGGTGTAGAATAGGGGATGGTTGGGGATTGACTGCATTCCACCAATGATCCCCGTGTATTGTTTAACTCTGTATAGTATATAATACTCTGATAAAAAAAAATAACTTACAGTGAAAAATGCACATGCACACAGAAAATAATGAGTAGTGAATAATAAATAAATTCTTATTAGTGCATTATTATTAACCATCATTAATCCAAGCAAACCATTATCAAATGGATTTGTTCAATGAGCAAAGCAGTAGGAGGAAGAGGTTCTTTATAAGGATATAGTGTCATTGAAACAACCCACTCCAGTAAGGAAAATTTATATCCTCCCTTAGTCAGACAGTAAAAAACACTGAAATCATTCCCAGGACTTTTATTCATACTCTGAGGTCTAATAAAAATAAAGTGAACTGCCATTTATTCTAGCCCCTTTGCTGCCTCTTGGGTCCCAGAGCTGGCAGCCGAGTAATGTCTAAACATGGCTGGAGTGTCTCCAGTAATACCTGCTCTTCCGATAGGGCTCAGACCCACCTAGGCATTCAAAGAATAGTATCCATGGTGCTGACCTTCAAGCTTTCTGTACAGGGTACCTATACTGCAGGGACTCTGGCCTTTCAAACAGGAATCAGTGTTACTCTCTCCTGGGGAAATGGTAGCATCCATGCTGTTGACTCTGGAAGTATCATTTGTCATGTGGTGATGCCGGCCCTCTCTAAGGTGGACACACTCCCTATGCTCTACTCTTAGGGAACAAGAGCAACATTGCCAACCCCTCTCTCCGAGGGCCAGGCCTAGGTGCAGTGCTTTATGGAACCAGGCTGAGAGCTGCCTGGAAAGGGCCCGTGCTGTCTGATCCAAAGAGTCAACTATTCCCCTGACTATGAAATTGTGTTTTCGTTATTTTCTTCTCCCAGCAAGCTTTACCTTTTCCTCCAGGGCTCAGCTTCCTTCTATTTATGAGCATGTTGTGTAAGACTTCACACTTGATCTCATTTCCAATTTCCATAAATTTCCTATCAGGGTTTCAAAATATCATCATTGTCTACAAACAGCTCTGGTGTTCTCTGCCTGGGAAAACTCCAAGGTTCATTTTCTACACTATCTCAGTGACTGACCACACCAAAAGTTGATACTGTTTATGTTGTAACTTACATATGTATGTTCTACACATAACACACGTTGCATACCACTAGTTCTGATTGCCTTAGTGACAGAATTCTGTCGTATATATTTAAAACGCTAGGTCCTAGCCTCGATATAAAGAGTAACTGTCAGTGGGTCATTTGCTGTTTCCTCTAGCTATTTCCAAGTTGAAAGCACAGCCTCAAAACCCAGGAAGACATGAGTTCAGTTAGCAGAAAAAGCATGGCTCCTTGCCACGCCATCCTTGGGGGTGACTTACACTTCCTACCAGTGTTCACAGATGGCGCTCTGATTGGCAGTGCTCTTGATATCAGGCACATGAGTTTCATTTTATATATCCATTCCCTTAGACTTATTCTGTGAGGTTCTGCACACATAGCCTTTTACTGTGATCATGGAGGTTGTAGTTCTATACCGACATGAAGAACATCAGTTGGAGCTAAGGAGCCCTGCCAGTTTTCACGATGTCTCTCATCATGTTGCATGCTCTGTGCCCATCTCCTGAATCACTCATCCAACCCAGCAGCGGCTGCATTCATCTCACTCAGCTGGATGGGACCTATCTGCCAATGTTTTATATACTAGATGTTTAAACACAGTGAATTTTTTTTTTTTTTTTTTTACTATATCTCACACAAATGCCAGATATTTTCACAGTAAAGGCAGGAAATGCTTATCAGGAGCTTTGGAAGGCTTAGACTTTGTGCTTCTAATCTTCGTTGTTATTTTTTTTTTTTTTTTTTGCTTTACAACTGGAAAGCATTGAATAATGAAACAAAACCCCAGAAATACCCATGTGAGCTATGACTTCTGGTTCGGTAGTACACCGGCTGGTTCTCATTTTCTGATATGATCAGTTTTATTACTCATACAATGGTAAAATTCTCACCTACACAATCACATGCAAAACAAACAGACTCAGCAATGTAGGAAGAAAAAGTTTTTGTCTCTCGGTCAAGGGAGTTAGGGACAAAACACAACATTTTAGTGTATTCATTCTCTATCCCCAAATTTTCCTCAGCAAACATTAGTCTTCCTTTCTGTCTCTAGCTCCCATCCTACCCAAAGGAGTTCACAAGTGACAGGGAGATCTGTCTGTGTTGACATGGGTGATCACAATAAAAAGAACATAAGTGTATGCATTTCTGGAAAGGGCAGGGTAAAGCATAATTTCTATTGCTGATAATCTCACAGGGCATTCCACTGGAATACCATCTTCTTATTTAATGTGATTGACCTCAAGAATTTTAATTAAGTCAATTTGCTAAAGCCAATGTAGGCTGCTTGTATTTAGCGGGATGGTTTAGAGACATACAGTAAGAACGCAAACTTTATTGTTAGTTTGACACCTTCATTGACAGTGCATAAAGTAATTAGCATTAACAATCCTCCAATGCTCTGTGTCTGTCTGCTGTGTGAGACACCTATGGAAGTGGCTTTTGGCCTGAAAAACTGAGGCAAAACCGGAAGTTATTCATTGAACTGATATTGTGTAGTGTCATTTACAAGTTTACAAAAGAACACATACTACTTTGTAAATTATTCTTTAAGCTGTAAACTTTTAGAATTGTGATTTATTTTAACCACAAAGCATCTTTATGTTAATGTTTTATCTTTGTTGCTGTGAGGAAACACTCAACCCAAAGCAACTTAGCAGAGGAAGTGGTTTATTAGGTCTCACTTCCATGTCCATTACTGAGGGAAGTCAGGGCAGGAGTCCAAGAAAGAATTTGAAGAAGAAACCATGGAGGAGCGCTCTCTGATGAATCACTCTCAGGCTGATGTTTAGCGAGCTTTCTTATACAGCCCAAGGCCATCAGCTCAGGGAATGGTGCTGCCCACCGTGGGCTGGGCCCCTTATATCAATGAAGAAACAAGCCAGATCCCTATAGACATGCCCACAGGCCAATCTGATCCAGGGAATTCCTGAACTGAGACTTCCTTCTTGAGAGCCTTTATGTTGTGTCAAGCTGGCAGCAATTCTAACTATGACATTTAACATTTGAACACAGTGGTGTGTCCAGACATCTTTACAATAGGCTTTTATTCTAAGTAATTATGGGATATTAGAGGACCATGAAGGCTCAACTTACAGCTCAACTTTTCTTGTCCATGTAATGCCTTATTAGTATGTGGTCATAACTTATTTAGTAGATGTCTCAATTCTATGGTCCTTTTGCAAAAAAAAAAAAAAAAAAAAAAAAAAAGAAAGAAAGAAAGAAAGAAAGAAGGAAAGAAAGAAAGAAAAAAATTTATCTTAACATTAAGTGGATTTTTCCAGCTGTAGTTAAGAGCTGAAAACTTATGGGAGACCAGACTCCAAGCCTTTTAAAATTCCTCTTCATAATAACAAGGAAAAATGTGCTACATGCCATATTGGGGTTACCCTATTCTTAAGCTCTGTTTTTATGTCTTGTGTTTATTCTGATGATTCATGGGTCCAGTGGTGGGCCACATCTGTCCTGTCAGCACTCTTTCTAGGGTAAGCAGCTTTGTTCCCTTAATGTTAGCTTCTGTGGTTTCCGTCATACACAGTCGGTGCATCTTCTGTAGCAGTGCCGAATGGCACAGCCCTTCACCGTGGTGCCGAAAATGAAGCTGGATACTCAAGGGTCTGAGCTGACACAATAGGCACACAATGCACTGAATCCATCAGATGGGCAATCAATTTGCCTGCATTACCAGAAAGGACAAGGGTGTGGTGAGAGGGGCTGGGCAGAATATTGCCTACATTTGTGCTGCAAATGTTTCTGCATGTCTGTGAGCATTAGCTTCGTTCAATCCCCTGCTTTTACCACCTGACTGTAGCACCTCTAAGTTCATGCACTTAGAGGATTGAGAAAGGAGTTTCTTTTACTAGACTGACAATTCCTATTTCCCAGGGCAATGCTGACTTGCCAAGCGGATGTCAATACACCAAAGCTTTGACCAGCACACTGTGGTGACTCAGCACTCCTGTGGTCATTGCAGGGTCTTCTAGTACAGCTATCAGGGAATTTCTGAGGATAGGTCAACCATCCCACCTCTGAACACAGCATAGGACCTTAAATTCTCTTTTCGACATCAGAATCTGAGCGAGAGGTAGTGGCAAAAATGAAACTTTCCCACTGGACTTCTCCAGCCAATTTCTTCTTTCTTATCATCCCTTGAAATATTTCTTGACATGGTTTGTAAAATCTGTGTCCCAGCTCCCATGTCAATATATCCCTCTTACCTTTAAAAAACACATATCATCATTACTACAGAGGATACAGAAAACACACAACTATATCCAACTTAGGAATGCAGATTAGGCAGACCAAAATGCCTAATGGTAGGAGAGACCTGGGAGTCTAAACAATAGTAAAACATTGTGCTTCAAAGTACAAACCCAGGCTCCAGGCTCTGGAAGATTTGAGAAGAGCCAAAGACACAGAGGTCGGCCCTAGAAAATATGTTCCATTACTCAAATTTACTTCCTGTTTGTAGAGATCACTTAGTTTTTCATTGACTAATGCATACATCATAAATGCACTTCTGCTGCATATTATTGAATATGCTTAACCTTGCAGTATATGCCTTAATCACAGATAGTTGAGTAACAAGAACAACAGAGTCTGGAGAGATGGCTCGATGGTTAAGAGCATGTGCCGCTCTTTAAGAAAATCAGGGTTTGCTTCCCAAAACTCAAGTAGGATGCCCCCCCCACGATAACCCCTGCTCCAGGAGAGCTGATGCCTTCTTCCAGCCTTTATAGACACTTGTACATGTGTGCATGCACACACATGGACACATGAATAAATTAAAATAAATAATAAAGATTTTTCAAAGAACAACAAAGATTCTTGTTACTCTAACACAACCTAGGCCTATCATTTGTTTGATAATCACTTTCTACTAAAAATATACAATGATAAAATTGATCATATACACTTTCAGCAGAAGGCTGGAGCTACCTTTTGGTCATGACTTGTCCCACGTGACTCTTGATACAGAAGACTTTCCGGGTCTGGATGCCCACTCCACATGTCGCTTCTCCATTCCAGCCAATGGTCACATTGAGGGCAGTCACCAGAGTATTTTCAGAGCAGGGACCCCAAGCAGATGTCTCCCAGTAGAGCTGTGTACAGGAGTGATCATTGCACAGGCGGTACTCTTGGAGTTCCTGACTACTAGGGCAGGGCTTCCCACCTGTGAAAATATTAAATGAGAAAGAAACCATTAATGATGATGATGTCATTCTTGCTTTTGTTTTTCTGTGACTAAGATCAGATGTCAATTTCCTATGTCACAGCTGATGGAGAGTGGTACGCTCTTGTCTCCCAATTTATAGACAGCAGGTGCATGTCCAGCAGAATATAAAATTAATTTGGTCTACTATCCACCTATGGAGTGGAGTACACGTCTCTGATATGAACTCCAAAGAAATCAGCTTTTCTTTGGATGTTATTTTGTTTGCATAAGCTAATCAATGAGATAGACTAGCCCATGACCTTGGAGTGACACTATGTCAAATGCACACTATACAAATGTGAATTGGTGACGTGGAATAGGCTGTGACCTTGGAGTGATATTATGTCAAGCATACACTGTACATAATTCCCTTTCTTAAGGAAGATGTTATGTTTCTTAGAGTGCCACTTTTAAAGTGCTTATCTTCCATGAAGCATTTTACTGTGATTTGAGAAATCCAAGGCATGTATTAAAATCTGGCAAGAGAAAGCTCATCTTAAATCCTGAAATAGTTCTGACAACCCACTCCGCCCTGGCAGGGAGACCAGGCAGATGTTCACCTTTAAACCCTTGGCTGAATCAGATAACCAAACTTCATTACTATCTATTCTTTTACATTTTTATTCCAATGTAAGAAGCAGTGTGTCTCTGAAGTATTGATCTTTCCCTACTAATCCACACCACAATGTTTTATTCAGTGGGACAAAATAGCCCAGATGCATAGCCTTCATTTTGTTATTTTTATTCTAATACTAATCTTTCCCCCTTCATTCTAGAAAAAAACAAAGGCAGGATGTATAAAAGCAGTTGCACTTCAAGATAACAAAATTCTCTTTACGATGACCCTAGCCCTGTTTCTCAGGATCACAGAGCTGAAATCTTGTTTAAGATGTTACTCACAGCTGGGGTCCCACTGTCCCGCTCCTCTAAGGGAGCCAAAGACTGAGGCAGCAGGGAGGACATGAAAGGAACGGCATATGTTTCTGGGGACAGAGTCCATTGCTGGGAAGGATGGGAATGAATGTTCCTTTAATTTGTTCTGAAGTTGTTTTTCACATCCCCATAGCACCTTTTACCTTCTTCAAAGCTATTTTCGTGACTTTCATGTTCCTTCCCTGGCCCCTGGCACTAGGTATTCTGGAAAAGGAAACCAGGACACAGATAAGTACCTTCCAAGTGTTATTGGCAGTTCTTGGTGGGAAAGCCAGGTCTCCTAATTCCTGCTTTGGAACTCTTTATACCACATAGGTCCAATTATATTCCCAGTTGCATAGGGCACCCGAGCCTGGATGTGTGACCATACTTTTCTCCCTTCTCTAAGCAGTGGAATAAAAAGAGTAACTAAACTCATTAGACTGGGACATTTGAGAGTTTGGGCTAAAGCTATTTCTGTGGAAAGGTGAGCCCCACATAGATAAAATAGAGGTCTCACAGAAAAGAAAGCATGTGTGGAAAAGAAATGGTTAATGCACATTTAAAGAGCAGAGATCACCATGCATGACAAGAATGTCGCAGACACTTATTCAATAACAAAACTTTCAGTGACTTACTGAATCTGTCACTTACCTTCTCCAGCCAAAGCCAGGACAGTCCGCGTCCTGGTTTGTTTGCCATCTGCATTTTTATTTGAGCAGGACTGGGAGCAAGATGACCACACCGTCCACTCACTCACCACACAGTCCATTCGGCAGGGAATATCACAAGCCATCCGTTCAGGAGGAGGCGGCACTGGGCAGAGACTCCCTGATACTTCTTCTCCTGTAACCAAAGAGTTAGAGACAGTTTCTTAGTGATGGAAACCGAGGCCAGTCCAAGGAATTCACTGGTCCGTTGCTTTTTCTATTATTATCCTACTTTGTCTTGGAAACCTTCAGTAGATGTCCAAGTTATGAAGTATAAATATGGAGGTACCTTCAGCCATCTATAATGTTCATGTCAAGGAAAATCTGCCAAGAAGTAATATGATATTTAAAAAGTAGATAATATGGCCAAATTTTCATTTGTCATCCTTTATAGGGACAAAGTTGGCTTCTTCTAGAAACAATTTAGCCATGGATGGCTGGAGCTAAATATGACTGACATGCTAACGGCAGCTAGATGGAAAGCATTCACTCATCTTCAAAGTGGAGACCAGGGTGCTCTGAACATCGCAATTGATGCCAACCCTCATAATCCACTCCCTAAAGGAGAGTTTCGTCATCCCAGTTCTCTTTCCAGTGTGTTTACCTCGAAATATCTAATATCTAGCAAGAGTGCCATATGATTTTTCTTCTTTTGTGCCAAGGAATAAATAATCTAATTATAGTGGAAAGGCCTGTGGCTGAAATTGCAGACTATGTTGACAAAATTTGAAAGCCAGGCACAGGTCCTTCCTAACACATTTGGTAATAATCCGAACAACTTCCAAATAAATAATAACTGTGCTTAAAACCAAGGTACAAAACATACCAAATATCAAAGATTACCGATTTTGCTCTTGACACTGGGTCTTTAGTGTCCCTCTGTAAATAACATTGACAATCCTTTGATATCATATCCTACTACAATTTTTGTAACTTTTAAAACAAGGCAGGATTGTGCTTAACACCAAGCCGATGGTCAGAAAAATGGGATCATTTCTAAGTTACTTTTCATATCTCAAAAGATAACAATGGTTTCTTGAAAAAAAAAAACACTTTCGGATTGTTTATTTATCATTATGACAAATTTCTTAGATATAATGGTTCTCTTCTTCTCCCCGCCATCCATTCACAGTCTCCTCATAAACAGGGGACACAAAGAATAAAGGCATCATTTATTATTTGAAATAACAACATAAAATGGGGGATGACAGCTATAGGAGACAGACAGTTTTGTCTGGGTAACTTTACAGTTGGGAATCTTCCTGTTGTGATGAGTCTGACGCTCGAGAATAAGTGCCGAGGACGTGAGGATTCACCCAGCACCTCCTGGGTGCAGCCTGTGTATTTTGCATACATCACACATTTGTTCGAGGACCCTTAGGAGAAGAAGCTCATGGGGGGCTGAATGCTGTATTTCAGTTCACAGATAAGAAGTCAGAGGGTCCGAGTGGAAAACTGGCTCATGGCTACCCCTGGAACAATTGGGACTCACGGCTAAACCTCTAATTCCTTAGCTTCCATTATCCCATTATCTATGCTATGTCTAATCCCCTGGAGGTGGATATCCCTTTCTGAGGAAGTAAATAAAACAAGCTGACAGGAAGCCTGCCTCAAGGAGAAGACAGTGTGTGGTGAATATCTGCATTCATATTTGTAAATGAGGCCAGGCTCATTGCCCTTGAGGTACAAATAAAATTTTTCAAGCATATTATGAGAAGTAATAGAGATTCCAGCAGATAATCAAGCTGAAAGCTCAGTTCCAATCATTCTTCTCTCGGTCTCAATCTATTTTCAGGTTGAGTCCACACAGTGTACCCACCCCCTACACACACACACACACACACACACACACACACACACACACACACACACAAAGTCATCTAGGGGCAGCTCATTCCCACATGTGGAAGCCAGCAGGCCGGGGGATGGGGGAACCCAACCTACATCTAATCAAAATTTAATTCCCACTCTTGTGAATAGATTAGCATAATCATGACACAAAGCTTTCTAAGGTAATGGTTTGCAAAGAACATTTCCAGGAATAAGAGATACAGAAATCCTCTGAAATGTGGAAGAGGTGGACGGTGCATTGAGCAGTACTGGGTTAAACACAGGGAGTGCTGTTAGAACTGACTACCTTAACAGGATATTGACAGTGTGAGCGAACATCAGAAATTTCCCAGGAAACAAATGGGGTATAGTACTCTACCACAATAGTACATCAATGACCACACAGCCTCCTTTTAGGAAATGTCTCTCTAAAATAAATGGCATATTTTTTTCCTGTGCATTATATTTAAGAATTATGAAATTGGCTATTATTCAAAGGGTGGAAACTAAGAGCAGTGACAGCAATGGAATAAAAATGCAGACTCAGTGTAATGAACCTCCACAGAGCTCATGTTCATGCTCCAGGTGAGCTACGGACATGCAAAATTAAACTGAGTCCGAAAGTAAGTAGCAATTAAATGATGCAGACAGAAAACACTGTCGGGATTCATGACAGAGAACCTGTTGGAGTTAGGCAGTGTCATGATACGCTTTTAACAAGAAGCAGAGATAGGCAAAGATCACAGACAATGAGGGGAGGGGATGCCTCAGGAGAGGGGAGCACCCCAAAATGCACAGAGTCAGGAAAATAAAGTTGTGTGGAAGGCAGACAATGCCGGTCATCCCCAAGATGAAAACCCATACATTGAGACAGTTACTTGCCATTATGTTCTAATGGATAATGAAAATGGGTGCACACATTTTCACTTACCCACCTTCTTTAAACTCCCAGTTGCTCCACCTTCTCATGATCCAGACTTGACCTCCTCTCTAGCCATCATACATTCATGACCCTCATCCTTCACTTCAGGTTCTCATACACTTTCTAAAACAAAGCTGTCTCATGAACTGATACACCTATTACTGGTGCAGGGCAATGACAATATACCCAGCAACATTCTAATAGATTGTCCTTGCAGGACATAATACAGATCTGTGAACAAACAGATCAGAGTGGCTTTAAGGAAACCAAACCAGTGGTCAGAAGGAGTCCCCGCAATTCTCATGTCTTTTCATGTAAGCAACATCACTAAAGAAAGGTCACACAGGGCATTCTAGCAGCAATGTGTCCCAGTCAAGTGAGTATTGGAAAGAGAATTGTAACTACCAGCAATAAATGACCTCTCAAGACCACTCAACTTCCTTATTTTCCATTATCTCATTCTAATAATGAAATAAAAACATCAATTTTCTAGGAGACCCCAAGGATGATGGATTACTTAGACAACACACCTAAAAAGTGGTATAACACATAGTAGCCTCTCAAAAAGAAGGGCCCTTACAAGATGTTATTTGCAAAATGGTTAACACACATGCACACCCACTCATACATGCACCCTCACATACATGCACACCAATAGACAAAGGGTCTTTTCATTCGATAAATCTCAGTTTTTATCTTGTAACCATGGAATACACTAGCTTTACCTTTCTATTGGGTACAAACAGTGTTTCTATAGGCTCACATGAATGACAGAGATATTTATAATAATCTAACCCATTTTGTTGATACAATGAACTAGTAAACCCTTCAAAATCCCATGAAAGCATCTGAGCCTGAAAACCTCACCCCCACCTAGGTTCATGTGCTCATGTTCCCATTGTGCATATTAAGCCATAGAGGGAGAAGCATTCAGGATCTCTTATTTATTGTCTCTTAAATGGATGAGTGAAATCAACTGACTCCAGGTATGTGTGGAAGACGCAGCAACTTATGGAAGAGAAGCCAACCCGTGAGTGCTGAGTATTCATAAGCTCTGAAAATTTAATATCATAATAACAGAGGTATGTTAGAGCAAGACTGAATTCATTTTTCAAAGAGATACAAAAATGACTCCCAGCCTTCACCAAGTTCCCTGGAATCAATGTTGATCAAGACTATACTGTCACTTCTGAGGAGACTTCCCAATCTATTTAGTGTCTGGGAATCTTCTGATCTCATCACTTATTAATAGAAATTCAATATGATGAAATTCTATAAAATTAACTATTTTAAGCAGACAACCTGGTGTTTTTCAGAACATTCACAGTGGTGTACATTAAAAATATTTTCATCACTTCAAACTTAAGGCAAGTTTCTAGTAACCTCTTGATTGTCTTTTCCCTTGGTCCCTGGAAATTAAATAAAAGCATTTAGATCAAACATTGGCCTCCAAATATGCCAATATATGCATAGATTGTGTTCTTGTCTGTTTCTCAGTACAGTGCTATTGAATAACATTACTGATTTATTTTATTTTTTAATTATTGTTTGGGTACAGATTGTCGCTAAGTTGCCTAGACTGGATTCTAACCTGGGATCTTTCTGCCTCAATTTCCTGAGTAGCTTGGGTTACAGATACCCACAACCACACCTGGATTCAGCATTAGCTATTAGTTAAGAATTTGTATTTTCCAGTTCCAGTACATATACTACCTAATTATAAATTGCAAATAGTTTACTGAAAGTTCTCTGTGGCCACCAAGTAAGAAACTATTCTAAACAGAACACTATAATAGTTACCAAAAAAATAGTTGGTTTTTTGATTAGATGAATATAGTTAACATATATATGTTTTATTCAAATTCCTGTGTTACAGTTCTATGCCCCCTTTTATGATAATAAACAAGTAAATAACATAGCATAAAATTCTTGGTTTTGCAACCTAGATTACAAGTGTTCAAACCAATAAAAGAAAAGGAAAAACAACAGGAAATATCCCCATAAAATATGCAATATGATTTGAAATAGAGGCAGGCATTTGGTTATCATGTCAACTGTGAGCTACTTTCCTCTCCCAGAAATGATGCTCGGTAGCTATTTTATTGATGTTTCTACTTGTATACTACTGTACAATCTGTAGAAAATATTGAAGCCATTATCAAAAATACTCTACATGTCATAAAATTTTTATGACCTATTTAAATCTCCGAAAAGAATGCCAATAAATGCTGATTAAATGCTTGCCAACAGTAGAGCACACTATCAGCAGACTTTCCAGAACAAATTAAGTAGAAGACATCTGTGTTTAATTCCATATCTTAAATCTAAATGCTACCTCCTGAAAACCAAGTTGCCTCTGGCCACTTCTAGACAAGGATCCTAATCAGATAAGGAAATGCTTATATGTCAATGCAATAAAATATGGAGCCAAAGCTTGGGGTGGGGGGGGGGAAGCAGATCTTATTTGTGACTTTCTAAAATCATCAGCAATATGACTGGGCCTTGTGCTTGCCTGTTTCAGAAGTTAACATGTCCATGTATACCCATTTTACATACACAGAGAGAGGAACAAAGAAACTTCATGGTATTATGCTACTAATAATAGTAATGATGAGCACGTCAACAGCAATGTAGAAGTAGTAATAGAACTAACATTTAGGGACACTTACAGTGAGCTCAGGCAGCCATTCCTATTACCAATAGTGCTTTATTGACTAGCCACACTAACATCATTGTTTAGTTAGCACTGTTGCTATACCTAAAGCATAAGGAAGTTTAAAAACTTGGATTTTTAAAAGTTTACACCTAGTGTCTACACTAAGCCTGTAATCAGATCTGTAAAACATCGTGGGCTAGATATAGTCTTATCCATTCTAATGTGTTGTCTACTGGTTCACATCCAGGAAGTGTCTTTTTCTTTACATTTTTTCAGCTGGCAGCAAGCCATAGGGAAGGGAGTTTGGAGAATTTATTGTAAGGCCACTCATTAAGTGAGTAAAGCAGAGACTTGGCCCAATGAAGAAGATGCCTTGATTACATGGCCCAAGTAACATGGGATAGATAGGACAATGATTTCAAAAAATAGAAAAGGTAAGTCAGGAAAAAGAAAACAAAATTGAGAGTGGGTAAAGATGAACCCACTGGGAAAATGCAGACCGTCAACCAAACAGTACAATGTATGATGCAGAAGATAATATGAAAACCATGGGAAAATATATAAGGATATATAAGCAGGTTTGCAAAATAAAAACAATGAAACTCTAATCACTGATCATAAAAGGAGAAAGAGAGAGCTAAGTCTAAAATGAATCCAGAAGATACTCCAAAAGAAATGCTAAAATGATAACATTTTAGGTAAGAAATGATAATAAATGAACAAAAGATATTTTCAAAGTGAATGTGCTTATGAAGGCCAGAAGTGGCTAAAACTTAACACAGTGAAGCAGGCAAGATGCCCTTGAGAAGCCCTTCTACCTAAGCTGTTCCCAGTCCTGATGCTTACAACACTATCAAGACAGCAGCTTTGAGCTTGTAGAAAACCCCCAGCACTGTGGTGATATTGTGTTCCCCAAAACATTGTGCACCCTAATAAACTTATCTGGGGTCAGAGACAGAACAGCCACTAGATACAAAGACTAGAAAATGGTGGCATTCATACCTTTAATCCTAGCACTCCAGAGGTAGAAATCTCTCTGGATCTCTGTGAATTCAAGGCCACATTGGAAACAGCCAGGCATGGTGACACATGCCTTTAATCCCAGAAAGTGAGCCTTTAATCCCAAGGAGTGGTGGTAGAAAGCAGAAAGGTATATAAGGCATGAGGACCAGAAACAAGAAGCATTTTGGCTGGTTAAGCTTTCAGGCTTCTAGCAGCACAGTTCAGCTGAGAGCCATTCCGATATGAGGACCCAGAAGCTTCCAGTCTGAAGAAACAAGACCAGCTGAGTAATTGGCCAGGTGAGGTTAGCTGTGGCTTGTTCTGGTTTTCTGATCTTCCAGTTCACCCCAATACCTGGCTCAGGTTTGATTTTATTAATAAGAACTTTTAAGATTCCTGCTACACAGCACTATAGTGCAATCAGCTGCCCCACCCCCAGGCCTTAATAAAAGAAAAGACAAGCATAGTAGATATCAGTGAACTGCATGACACACGTATTTAAACAGGAGGAGAGCCGTTAAGGGGCTGCACTGCTCTTGCAGAGAAACGGGACTGTGTTTAGTTCCCAGCATCCAAACTAGGTGACTCACAACCACCTGTAACTCCAGCTCCCGTGGAGTGACTTCTGACACTGCACTCATGTTCACACACCTGCACACACCCACCTATCACCCACCCATGCCATGCCTGTAAATGAATAACAATAGACTGTCAGAGTTCACAACAATTCCACAGGGCGGTCCCTTTGGCAGATGATAACCTCTACTTTTGCGCAAGTTAAAATAACTGTGCAAGGGTACATGGAAGTTCAACAGGAGAGCTGGGGTCTAAGGAACTAAGCTCTGGAGGTCATGCCTGAGTCAGGACACTCCACCATCTTCCACGCTCTCAGATTTGGTATCTAGACCTTCTCTTTCCTCTCAGGACACTGTCTGCACTGTCTTCTAGCTTCACAGGCTATGTCTGGTGGGAGCCAGTCCACTGGAAGCGTTGCCACATAGATGCTTTATCAAGTTTTCCTCGAGGTGAGAAGAGCTGCCAAAGTCTGGGGATGGAACCTAGGATCAAAGAGGAAACTACAAATGTTCCAAAAGAGGCACACAAAACACACCATGATGCCCAAGTGCCGAAACTTCTGTTTGCTTGGGTCTGTTCACATATTTTTATGAGGAAATACGCACTGTTTTCGTATGCGTGGGGAAGGTTGAAAATGTCACACTACGGCTTCATTCTGAAGGAAATAAAAACTTTTATGAAGTTGAAAATGGTATCGTTGAGCTCACAGCTCCCCATGTGGTGAGGTGAGCCCAGAGTAAAGGGTTTCCATTCAATGTCACTTAGCACCACGTGGCAAGGCACATCTTTTGGGAGTTAATGCACATTACCAAAAAAATCGCTATTCCTTTTGATCTTTCTTCTTCTGATCTCAAAGAAATGTGTATGTGCCAACGTTGGACTTCCTGGAGAAGTTCACAGGGCCCCTGAATGAGCCGTTTCCGTTTCACCTGTCTTCTTTGTTTGGGTTGGAAGCACCACGGCAGCAGACAGGACTGCTGTCTTGGGTTCCTGTCAGTCTCAGATCTCTGTCCGGTCCACACATTTCATACACAGCTACATCCAACCCTAAACAAGTGCCTGTTTCCTGACCAGTCAGCATGCAGGGGTTTGGAGCTCACTTCACCACGGGCAGGGAGCAGCCACCAACTCAAGCCTGTTTTGTGCCTAAACACTGTGCCCTTGCTTTTGCACTAGCCAATCCTAAACCTTCATGCTCACATTTCCTTTCCATGCATTCCACATACGGAATGGCAGGAAGCATTTTCTGTGTTCTCTGTGTCTTCCCAAGGCTACTATCTCATGATCGAGGAAACCAGAGCATGTAGCTCTTGGCCTATGCTAACATTCCAAGAACTACAGCCCTCTCTCTTTATATCTCCACAAGTCTAGTTCCTATATATATATTAAAGCTGTTTTCTGTATTTTTATATCTGAGATAATGGTCAGGATTCCATGTTTATTCACTGACTAGAAACCTGTTTGTAGATAAAGGATAAAAACTCTTAACTTGACCCAGGCATTGTGGCATACCCTGTAACTCTAGAACACAAGCAGATCAAGCAAATGGATCTTGATTTCAAGGACAGTGTGGGCTACAAAAGGAACTCTAGGCAACTGTGAGTTATACAGTGATGTCCTATCTCAATAAAACAAAAAATATCCTACCTTTTCTAGACACAATGGATGGCTTAACATGGGAATTATATTGTCTAAAAGGCACAGAAAAGGACATAGAATGTCTCAAAATAGGGTCTCTTGATACCCTCTTGATGTGGAAGTCATGTTTCTCAAGAGTCATATTATATCTTTAAGCTGAACAATTTAAGACACATGAGTATGAACAATAAGAGAACAAATAACCATCCTCTATAACACAGTGTCTGCCTTCAAAAGGGAAACATTGAAACAAACAGTGCAATGTTGGAGGTCAAGGGGGTGGTGTAATTATATTTTAATTAAAAATAAACAGTGCAATATAAAGTAAAAAGTACACAGTGTTTGCGTGTGTGTGTGTGTGTGTGTGTGTGTGTGTGTGTGTGTGTGTGTTCAGTTTTTGAGATAGGGGCTTATGGAACTCAAGCTGGCCTAAAACTCATTAGGTGGCTGAGGATAACTTTGAACTCCTGATTCTCCTGTCTCTACCTCTCAGGTTCTGGGATTGCAAACACATGCCATTTAATGAGGGGGAGTGACATCTGGTCAGATTGTCTTTGACACCCACCAAAACATGACCTTGAAAACTTAAATTTCTTCAGGCCCTAACTGTGTGCAATAAATGCAGAGAGAGACTGACTGTCATCCCCGGTTATGTTATTGGGGTTGGTGATAGATCAAAGAGCTAATGCGAAATAATACTTGGAAAATTGCAAAGTACGATTTATATATAATGTGACTTTTTATTATGGGTGAAAATGAGAAAAATGGCCATTCCAAAGAGAAAAATGATCTGGGCCAAAGATATGCATCCCAATTTTGTCCTAGATGGGAAACTTCCAGGAGAATTGCAATTATTTTGAAAACATGAGTAATAGCTAGTTAGCAAGCTGTGTGGAAAGGATTATACTAGCTTCAGTAAGAGGTTTACCTTTAGAAAGAACTCCAGTTGCTTGGAATTTTTTTTTCTAATACTGAAAAATCAATACTTTTAAGTTAGACCAGACAAGTCAATAGAATAAACTGATAGCATGTCAGTGACGAATAACCATCCATCTGTAATTAACCTTCAGGAACATAATTAAGTGCCCATACATGGGGAATGTATCACAATTTAATTGCACAATTAAGAGGTTTTCAATTTCTCTAGCTAACACCAATGGCTAAGAGCATTCCTGACCACACCATTGATTGCTTTTCTGTCAATAATCTAAAAATGGGAAAATAAAGTCAAGGGGTATGAATTTCATGAAGATTATCGTAGAAAGTAATTGTAAATTTGCTTTTACCCTTTTATTTATTATCACCCATAACTTTTTAAATTGCCACACATAAATTCACTTTTTGTATTGTTTAGATTTTATATGTTTTAGAAAGTGTAACTTCTGGCATAGACCATGATATAAGCAATTCTGTCAACACATACACACACACACACACACACACACACACACACACACACACACACACACTCCTATCTCGCCTGTCTGTCTCCCTCTCTCTCCCACCTCCCCCTTCTCTGTCTCTGTCTCTGTTTCTGTCTCTATCTCTCTGTCTGTCTGTCTGTCTCCCTCTCCCTCCTCCACCACTCTCTGTCTGTCTGGTCTGTCTCCCACATTCCCCCCCATCTCTCTCTCTCTCTCTCTCTCTCTCTCTCTCTCTCTCTCTCTCTCTCACACACACACACACACACACACACACACACACACACACACACACACACACGCTCTACTCCTTTCCCATTCCTAACCCTTGGCAATAATTGATCTGTTCTCTGTCCCTTTAGCTTTCTTTGTGCCCCAAGAATGTCATGCAAATAAAATTATGCAGCCTGCATCCCTGAGGTCCTACTTCTTGTGCTTAGCCAAGTGCACATGGGTTCATCCGCTCTGCACCCCTATCAATAATTCATCCCTTTGGCTGCTGAGTGGCGCTGGCTGTTTTATGTGGATGTGGCGTATTTTGTTTACCCACTTCCCTGCTGAAAGACATTTGGGTTATATTCAGGTTTCTAAGAGTATGAATAAAGCTGCTGACCAGGTTTTTGCGTGAATAAAAATTTTCATTTCCCTTGGGTAAATAATTAAGGGGGGGGGATGCTGAGTGTTGATTTATAAAGGATTAGCCAACTGTTTCAAAGCCTTCTGCCATTTTGCCTTGCCATGAGGACATGGTGGGAAGCCTACAGCAGGATTTACTCTATAACCCGATGCTGTGTTGTTGGTATACAGTGACAGCATACCATATTGTTAATTGTAACCTGCACAATTCTAATGGCTTATGATCTTAGCTTTTCATGTATTCCTCTTCCACCAGAACATCTTGTTTGTTGCAGGACCTTTGCAATCTGACTTATCATTTTAATTAGCCTGCTTGTTTTTACTGTGGTGTTATGAAGGGTCTCCATATATTCTCCCTAGATGCCCTATGTTCAATAGGATTTTCAAACATATTCTCAGCCTATGGTTTTTCCTTTCGTTTTCTTGACACTATCTTCCATAAAACAAAGGTTTTACCTTGGAAAAGTCTATTTTATCAATCTTTCCTTCAACTTTGGATTACCTCCAGGATGTGTGAGGCTATTGTAGAAAAACACATTTTCAAAACAGTAAGGGAATATATATACATATATATGTGTGTACATATATATATTATAATATATATGTATGTGTAGAGGGAGATATTGTATATATATTGTATATATGATATGTGCACATACATGTTCATGTGTACAAATATATGAGCATATATGTTTCTATGTAACCGTGAAGGCCAGATATTGACACTGGGTGTCTGCCTTGATTACTCTAAACATTTTTTGAGTCAGGGTCTTTCACTGAACTTGGAAGTTTCTGATTTAGAATGTGTAAGTGGCCAAAAAAACAACAACAACCCTCTATGGATCCTTCTGTTACCATATCCCCAGTGCTAAGATCATAGGTATGTGCCACCATGCTCAGCAATGTATGTAGGCTCTAGGAATCTGAACTCAGATCCTCATATATGCATGGCAAGAATTTAGTGACTAAGTCACCTTTCCAGAACAATGTAAGATTTGTCTTTGTTGCAAAAAAATATTGAAATGTACATATTAGGAGCTAGAATTTAATAATCTTTTCTGGAAGATGTTCTCCAGATTGTCCAGGTATGCAACTAACACCAGCCTTTACATGTGTTGCTAAAACCCACTTTTTTTCTATGACCAAAAACTGCTCCTATAACAACTAAGAGCCCAGCATCAAAAAGATACTGGCAGCAAGAGCATGAAATGAAAACTGCTCTGTTTGTCATGACATCGTGTAGATTTCTTTTAATATAGTCTATCACGCCTGTAGAAAGGATTTGTCTTCTGACATCAGACTTACAATGTCAGTTACATAGGTCTCAAAGAACCAGAGAAAGCAGTAAACAGGAAGTAAAAGGAAACATATTTGTCTATTTCTAGTACTTTTAAAGCATCATGTTCATCCCAGCTCCCTTCAGTTCAAGTTTCTAACTCCCAAATTACCTAACAGGTAGTATATTGCAGTGACTCTGGAGTCAGGTTTTCTGACTTAAAGCCCCTCGCTGCATCAATGCTCCAGATATAAGCCAGCAGGGAAGACTCCTGCAGGCAGGCATCCCCACCAACACCCCCCATCAGACCCTGCAATCTACAAGACCCATTTCCTGCCCCAAACCCACCCATCCCCTTGTTATTGCAGCAGTTCCCTGAGACACAGACTCCACCAGCTCTAATTGGACCAAGAAGACCAAGAGCTTTGATAGGACCAAGAGCAGCTCCCTGACACACAGACACAGCTAGCACAGGGTGGACCAAGAGCAGCTCCCTCAGATACAGACACCTCCTGCACCTATTGGAGGAAGAAATGAGTAGATGCCAGTGCAAAAATACATACAACAACATAAAGAACAATATGTCACCACTAGAAACTAGGAGTCCTACAACAGCAAGACCTGAACATCACAATGTAGAAGAGGCAGAAGAAAGCATCCTTAAAAATAACTTCATGAAAATAATAGAGGCCTTTAAAGAGGAAATGAATTCCCTTAAAGAAATTGAGAAAAAGACAAACAAAAAATTGGAAGAAATCGATAAATCCCTTAAAGAAAGTCAAGAAAATGAAGAAAAAGCAATTAAACAGGTGAAGAAAACAGTTCAAGACCTAAAAATCGAATAGAGACAATAAAGAAGACACAACTGAGTGAACGCTGGAAATAGAAAATCTGAGTAAATGAACAGGAACTACAGATGCAAGCATAGCCAATAGAATATACTATAAAAGGCCAAACCTAAGAATAATAGTGAAAGAAGAAGAAGAAGAAGAAGAAGAAGAAGAAGAAGAAGAAGAAGAAGAAGAAGAAGAAGAAGAATTAGAATTAGAATTAGAATTAGAATTAGAATTAGAATTAGAATTAGAATTAGAATTAGAATTAGAATTAGAATTAGAAGAAGAAGAGAAAGGAGGAGGAGGAGGAGGAGGAGGAGGAGGAGGAGGAGGAGGAGGAGGAGACAACCTAAAGGCACAGAAAATATATTCAACAAAATAATAGAAGAAAACTTCCACAACTCAAAGAAGGAAATACCTATGAAGATACAAAAAGCTTATAGAACACATAAATAGATTAGATTTCCCCCAAAAGTCTCCTTGACACATGATAATCAAACCATTAAACATATAGAATAAAGAAAGAATATTAAGAACAGCAAAGGAAAAAGGCCAAGTGGCTTATAAAGGCAGACCCATCAGAATAACACCCAACTCTATGGTGATACTTTATTTGTACTAAAATGTTATTTGTATGTTAATAAATAAAGTTGCCTGGGGGTCAGAGCTATTAGCAAGCCATAGGAAAACTGGGCGGTGGTGGTGCACGCCTTTAATCCTAGCACTTGGTAGGCAGAGCTAGGTAGATCTCTGTGTGTTCAAGGATACAGACAGCATGGAGACACACGCCTTTAATCTCAATACCATAGAAGACCTGGAGGTCTGTACAGACAGGCAGTGACAAGATGGTCATGTGGTTGGGTTTACAACCAATGAGAAGGCAGAACAGAAAGTCTTTATAAAGACAGAAACACAGGAAGTAGGTCTCTTTCGGAGAGGTAGGACCACCGTGAGAGGAAGGGTAAGGTTTTTAGCTCTTAGCTCTGACCTCTTGGCTTTCTTCTTTGCATTTGTTCTGTGTTTCTTATTTAATAAGATGGTTGGTTACATCTACACAACTCTGAAATAACATGGAGACTCTGAAAGCCAGAAGGTTCTGGGCAGACATAATGCAGACACTAAGAGACCGTGGATGCCAGCCCAGACTACTACTATACCTAGTAAAATTTTCAATCACCATAGAGTGCACAAGACATTCCAAGACAAAACCAGATTAAAACAATACCTATCCACAAATCCAGCTCTATGGAAAGCACTAGAAGGAAAACGCCAACCTAAGGAAGTTAGATGTACCCACAAAAACACAGGTAATAGATAATCCCACAGCAGTAAATCCCAAAGAATGGGAATACACACACACTACCACCAAAAGATAACAGGAACTAACAATAACTGGTCATTAATATTGCTTAATATCAATGGACTCAATTTGCCTGTAAAAAGACACAGGCTAACAGAATGGATATGAAAACAGGATCCATCCTTCTGCTCCATACAGGAAACACACCTCAACTTCAAAGACAGACACTACCTCAGAGTAAAAGGGTAGGAAAAGACTTTCCAATCAAATGCACTTAAGAAGCAAGCTGGTGTAGCTATCCTAATATCTAACAAAATAGACTTCAAACTAAAAGCAATCAGAGGAGATCAGGAAGGACATTACATATTCATCATAGGAAAACTCTATTAAGATGAAATCTCAATTCTGAACATTTATTCCCCAAATACAAGGGCACCCACATAAAAGAAACATTAATAAAGCTTAAATCACACATCAAACCCCACACACTAGTAGTGGGAAACTTCAACACCCCACTCTCACCAATGGACAGGTCTGCCAGACAAAAACTTAACAGAGAAATATGAGATCTAAGAGATGTTATTACTTAAATGGACTGAATAGATATCTATAGAACATTACACCCTAACACAAAAGAATACACCTTCTCAGCATCCCATGGAATCTTCTCTAAAATAGACCATATACTCGGTAACAAAGCAAGTTTCATCAGACCCTCCAAAATGAATAACCTCCTGTATTTTATCAGGCCACCATGGCTTAAAGTTTTCAACAACAATAAAAATTACAAAAACCCTACAATCTCATGGAAAATGAATAATGCTCAAATGAATCACCAATGGGTCAAGGAAGAAATAAAGAAAGAAATTAAAGATTTCCTAGAATTCAAGGAAAATGAATGTACAACATACCCAAACTTATGGGACACTATGAAAGTAAGGCTAAGAGGAAAATTCATAGCACTAAATGCCCACATAAAGAAGTTGGAGAAATTTCACACTATCAATTTAACAACACACCATAAAGGTCAAGAACAAAAAGAAGCAAACTCACTCAGGAGGAATAGGTGCCAGGAAATAATCAAATTGAGGGCTGAAATCAATAAAATAGAAAGAGAAATATACTGTGGTTGATAAATTGTGCATCCCAATAAACTTATCTGGGGGTCAGAGACCAGAACAACCACTATATTAAACATAGAGGCTAGGCAATGGTAGCACATGCCTTTAATCCTAGTATTCCAGAGGCAGAGATCCATACAGAGCTCTGTGAGTTCAAGGCCACACCACAAACAGAGCCAAGTATGATGATACACACCTTTAATCCCAAGACTTGAGATCTCATGTCTTGCTTGGGAAAGACACACACCTTTAATTCCAGGAAGTGATAGCAGGAAGCAGAAAGGTATATAAAGCATGAGGACCAGGAATTAGAAGCTTTTTAAGCTTTTAGGCTTTTAGCAACAGTTCAGCTGAGATCTATTTAGATGAGGACATAGAGGCTTCCAGTTTGAGGAAACAGGATTCGCTGAGAAGTTGGCGAGGTGAGGTTAGCTGCGGCTTGTTTCGTTTCTCTGATCTTTCAGAGTCTACCCCAATACCTGGCTCTGGGTTTGTTTTTATTAATAAGATCTTTTAAGATTCATGCTACACAATACAAAGAATCAATGAAATGAAGAGTTGGTTCTTTGAGAAAATAAACAAGATAGACAAGTCCTTAACCAAACTAACCAAAAGGCAAAGAGAGAACATCCAAATTAACAAAATCGGAAATGAAAAGGGAAACATAACAGACCACAAGGAAATCCAGAGAATCATCAGGTTATACTTCAAAAACCTGTACTCCACAAAATTAGGAATCTAAAAGAAACAGGCAATTTTCTGGATAGGTATCATATACCAAAATTAAATCAAGACCAGATAAACAATTTAAATAGACCTCTAAACCTAAGGAAATAGAAAATGTCATTAAAAATCTCCCAACCAAAAAAAGCCCAGGACCAGATGGTTTCAGCACAGAATTCTACCAGAATTTCAAAGAAGAGCCAATAACAATTCTCTTCATACTGTTCCACACTATCGAAACAGAAGGAACACTGCTGAACTCTTTTTATGAGGCTACAGTTACCCTGATACCCAAACCACACAAGGATGCAACAAAGAGAGAATTACAGATCAATCTCCCTAAAGAAAATGTGTACATATACACAATGGAGTACTACTCACAGTAAAAAACAATGACATCATGAGGTTTGCAGGCAAATGGATGGAACTAGAAAATATCATCCTGAGTGAGGTAACTCAGATTCAGAAAGACAAACATGGTATGTACTCACTCATAAGTGGATACTAGAAGTAAAGCAAAGGATAACCAGACTGCAACCCACAGCTCCAGAGAAGCTGGGTAACAAGGAGGACCCTATGAGGGATGCATGGAATTCCCTGGGAAGGGGAAATATATGAGATCTCCTGAGTAAACTGGGAGTGTTGGAGGGGGGCAATGGATGGTAGGGGATTGTGGAATGGGAGCATGGGGAGGTATGATGGTCAAGCTGGAACAGGGGTGGAGTGGTGGGAGCAATGAAGGAGATATCTTGATAGAAGGAGACATCACAGGAATAGGGAGAAACCTGGTACAAAGGACATTCCCAGGAATCCACAGGAATGACCTCAGCTTAGACTACTAGCAGTGGTGCAGGGGATGCCTGAGCTGGCCTACCCTGGTGATCATTAGATAGATTGGTGAATGCCCTAACTGTCATCACAGAGCCTTCATCTAGTAACTGATGGAAACAGGTGCAGAGAGCCATGGCCAAGCATCAGGCTGAGCTCTGGAAGACCAGTTGAAGAGAGGGAAGAGGGATCCTATGAACAAGGGCCATCAAGACCATGATGGGGAAACTTACAGATACAGCCAAACCAAGCTAGTGGGAACTCATGAACTTTGGACCAACAACTGTGGAGCCTGCATGGGACTGGACTGGGCCTGCTGCATGGTTGAGACAGTTGTGTAGCTTGGTCTGTTTGAGGGGCCTCTGACAGTGGGAATAGGATCTATCCCTAGTGCATAAACTGGCTTTTTGGAGCCCATTACCTATGGTGGGACACCTTGTACAGCCTTCATGCAGGGGGAGGGCCTTAAACCTGCCTCAGCTGAATGTCCAGGGCTTTGCTGACTCCCTATGAGAGGCCATACCTTTTAGGAGGAGGGTATAGGGGGTGGGCTAGGTGGGAGGACAGATGAAGGTGGGATCTGTGGTATGTGGAATGAATAAAAGGTTTCTTAATAAAAAGAAAAGAAAAGAAAGTCACTCCCTGTCACTTACTTGATGATTCTATTTAACTTCTCTTTGTCTCAGCATTTTTATTGGTCCATGAAGTTAGGTTTTACAGAAAGACTTTGAGACAAGAGAACTCTTTGGTTTCTATAAAAATTCAATAATTTGAAGTGAACAAAAAAAAACTTAAGATGGAAGATTAATTCAACATAATAATATAATAATTTGAAATAGAATTTTGGTAGTAACATGCTCAAAGGAACAGGATATTTTGATTTTAATGCATTCACATTCCTAGTCCTCCAAGAAGCTTGCTTCTCTTTGAATAAAGTACAAGAAAAACAAGATTAGGTTGTTTTTTTCTTGAATTGTTAGTCAGATTATCATCACCATCATCATCATCATCATCATTACTATTTTGCAGAAAAACTTTGAGGCAAGAGAACTTACCTCATAATCTTACACACTTTGGCTACTATAAGAACCCAACAATTTGAAGTAGAAAAGAAACAAACCTATGCAATAGGATGAATCACATACCTATTGCATGCCCACCATCCCAGAAACCATGTTTTTAACAGACATTGTATTTATACACTACACATTACAGAATGTATGATGAATGTGCACACTTCATTAACATCTAAGAGTCCTTCCTGTTAAGAATATCACAATAACAGAGTATACAAAAGCAGGCCAATTTCATTGACTATATAATTCTTGGGTGACAATGATGTTCCTCTTTCAAAAGCACTCTTGGTATAATTTTCCATATTTAGTCCTCTGACCATTAAATGGTTCCTATTTAATTGTAGAGCATGGTGAGGTCTAATGATGGGGAACTCACTCACAGCTAAGGAAGAACAGCAGAAACCATGGAGAAATGTTGCCTTGTGCCTTCCTTGCAGTCTCACACTTACCTAGCTTACTTACACAGCACAGAACAACCTGCCCAAAGAATGGTGCCACCCACAGTGAGCTGGGCTCATTGGAATCAATCAACAATCAAGACAATCTCCCACAGACAAGGTCATGGGGCAATCTATTTTTACTCAGCTGAGGATTCTCTTTCTGAGTTACTGTAAGTTTGGCAGCAGAATAATAAGTCTCTCATGAAAATTCTGGGAACTAGTGAAGACCCTGTAATAATGAGAGCATCCTGCTTTTTCCAGTTTGCTTTGTAAAATTACTTCACATGTAGATCATAACATCGTAGGCTGGAGGGCACATACATACACTAGCACTCATCCTGTCCCACTATTTTTAAGATCTCAGGTTTAAACAGTGTACAAAACTTCATGTTTTTAAAAGTTTTGGTTAAGTTGTTAATGAAATAAGACAGATGCTAAAAATTACAACATCAAATAGAAACTAAGCAGATGATAATTGGAAAGTGGAATAGCAAAAGAATATACATTGGATACACAATTCTAATGCCACATATCACAACCAGTAACAATTGGATGTCTGCACCAGTAGACATGTTCCCACCCTGAAAGCAATTCCACATGGCAGAAGGCTGAGGACTTCTCCTGTAAAGTTTTAAGTAGGATAGGGTTTTAGTATCATATTAAAACTGATCATGATACCATTTCCTACTGTAAGAATCCTAAATTGCAATAGCTTATTCATCTGTCTTCCAAAGTTAATCATTACAATCACTGTTTGATGTGATTAACATCCTAGCCAATATTATGCAATTCAGAAAAAAAGATACTAAGTTTAATATATAAATAAAATATGTGGTGAGATATTTCAAAATAAAAGAGTAAATGTTTCAAAACTACAAACACCTCATTCCATCATTGCTGACTCTATTCTTCATTTCATAATAGTGACATTTAATTGAGATGGCATGCTTGCAGGAAGGGTAGATGAAGATCACAGACATATGAAGCCTGTATACTCCTTTTTCCTTCTGCACTGAGACCAAAGAGAAACCTGTTTTTATTTCAGGAGGTAAATATTATTCTATTGGATGTCTGTATTACTTAAGAGGTCAGGTTCTTAATTACATCATTAATACTTATGCTGACAGTTATTGCTTGCAAGACCCTGTTTCATTGGAGACAATTTAAGAACATTAGACATCTATGATCATTTATCTCATTCTAAATTACCCACTGGCTTAAGTAAATAATTTTCTAACTCTTTTAGATCAGCAATCATCAACATGTGAGTTGCAACCCCTTTGGGGAGTCACATATCAGATATGTGCATTATGATTCACAACAGTAGCAAAATTACAGTTATGAAGTAGCAACTAAATAATTTTATGGTTGGAGATCACCACAACCTGAGGAACTATTTTAAAGGATTGCAGCATTAGGAAAGTTCAGAACCACTACTCTACACTTATAGACTAGTATTTATCTCATTATTTGTGCACAGGTACATTTACTTTCTGAAATGGAACAAACATCTGACCCAAACATAAAAGTCATATCACATATAAAATTTCTATAGCACCCACTTTGACAGAAGAGAAAGTGCATCATATAAATTTCTGAGCACCTGGCCTGTAATAAGTATTTAATAAAAGCAAACTAAATCAGAGTCAGTCTGATCAAGGTAAAAAGATGATTTAGCATCTGAGACATCTCTTGGAACACACAGAGCACTAGTCCAAACAGAAAAAGGTTAAGTGTTTAAATTTGCCAACATCAGTATATCTAACCAGCATTGGCAAAACTATAGTTTTCAGGCAGGTGGGCCTAGGTTTGAAGTCTAGATTGCCCTTACTAATTGTGCATCTCTGGACAAGTTATGTCCTTTTTCTAAGTGCTGGCTTCCGCATTTAAATAGGCCAATGGTTATTATACCACTGGAGTTATGTGAGAATTAAATGAAGAAAGATTAAAATATTAATTGGCAAGTATTCCATATGCATTTGTGGCGATGGTGGTATTATGTCCGCCAACCTTCCTGACAGCCCATAGATTTTGCATGAATTTATTGTAAAAGCAACTGGGACTGTAAAAATTCTTCTTACACAGATGAGAAGGAACGAGGCTAAAAAAAATGAGGCTCATAACAATAGGCACTTGTGCAAAGCCTGCTGAAGCACCATTCTGTTTGACTGTGTGCTGGCTTTGGTTGCTCGTGTTGCTGGTTCAGGATTCTAATTTTATCTATACATACATTTCCTCGGGGCTAATGCTGAAAGAAAACACTGGATGGCAGGAGGACCATGTCGAAAGGACATTTTCAGCAAGGGCTCTTATTTAAATAATCAAAAATGATTAAAAATGCCAAGACAGAAAACAGTAAAATTTTTATAAGTGTTCAATTCCCACTCTGTATACCTCTGGGAAGCTACTAGCAGGGGACTACCCATGGGCCACCAATGGAGCAAAGAGAGATTGCAGCAGCTGAAACCCGTGAAAACTGGAACCCCGATGTTGGCAGTCTGACCTGGTGTGCCTTTCCTGTGCTAGTCTGTAAATCTCAGCCAAGCTTAGAAAACCACATTTTCCCCCTGTGAAACTTCACAAACTATTAAAGCTTAATCAGTAGCCATTTCTGAGCATGCAGCCAATGCTAAGCTAACTTGCTGACATGCCAAGCCCATCCCTGGACATCTGGGCATCATGGGGCACTGTGTCCAACTCAGAAGTAATTGTGTAGAGTTTACTGCCAGGCTTTGGATGAGGTTTCCATAATTTTTTATCTATGAAATTTTAGCAAAGTGTAAAGGGAAATCTGCTTCGTTTCTCTCATTATTGCTATTCCTAAAATCTCAAGTCTGTCAAAAATAATTTTGGTTCATTCTTCCAAACTGATATGTATAAATGGAAATGGAAAAAGAGTCTCAAAATCAAAAAATAAGCCCCAAAGTTAGAAAAAGCAATATTGTTTCTCTAACTTCAGAAATACTCTCCAATTCTCCACACTATTCAGCTATTATAATGGAAGAAAATTTCTTGCAAACTGCTTTCGGCAGAATTTTTTATAACTATATGTGTGAAGAAATAAGTATGTAAACAGAGAAAATATTAAAACTTTCAATGTTAATCTATATTTTAAAACCCCAGCCTATCTTGACAAACTTTCAAATACAGAATGCATGAAGTTCATAAAATATATATGAGTGTGATTATATTACTGTTTCTAATTTACTTCCCCCCTTCACAAAATTCTGCCTTTGAATTCTTATTTATTATGGCTTTTATTCAATTGAGTACTCAGGCAGAAAATACAATAAAGCTTTGCTAATTTCATAAAATATTGAAACATTGACAGTGCAAATAGAATTTCACTGTCTTTATGCACTTCTAGGTCTATCTCACAGTGTAATCTAAAAACCTATTTAAACAGGGCATCATTTCCTAGACCTGTATGCAGATAAATTGCCTTTTCTATCTTATAAAAGAAATATTTAAAATCTGAAAATAGCAGTTCTGGATTCTCAAAAGTTAGTTTGCAAAGAATAAGAAATTAAAGGCGAGAATAAATGTGGCTAACGTCTTGACATCAGCTTCCCTCCTGTATAGCATCCAGAAAATCTTCTCAGCAAACAAAGGTTACTTCCAGAGAACTATTGTTATAGATAAATGTTTAAAAAGCATCATTTGAAATGCTTACATCTGAATGAATAGGTCCCATTTCACTGGTGAAGTCATTGAGAATCTGTGAGTATGCTCCTCCCTGCCAAACTTATGTATTGTATAAGTACACTGTAAATTCAAGCAAGTTTGTAAAAAGACTGTTGTAGGAGATGAGTGAGAGTTAGAGAAAATGATGTACATTTCAAAAGCACCCGTGCAAGGCTTTGTAAGGAACATTGTGATCTGTCAATTTGAAGACTTTGGTAATGGTACTTGACTGTCCAACATTATCATCTTGCTTAGGGTAAAAATCTACAGGGCAAATCTTTCTCATGAGCTACCCCTTCCTCTAGGGGCTTGATTAGCTAACTTTCAGAATTAATTTGGCTTGTTTTAGCTTGGGTTTTATTAACTGCATAAGAAAGTTTATGTAAAAATGTCCACATCTCTCTACTCTCTATCCAAGGTATGATTTTTGATTATGTATTTATTGAATACTATCCTAGAGACACTTAGGTGAGTTGATACTCTTTTTTTTTTTTTTTTTTTTTTTTTTTTTTTGGTTTTTCGAGACAGGGTTTCTCTGTGTAGCTTTGCGCCTTTCCTGGAGCTCACTTGGTAGCCCAGGCTGGCCTCGAACTCACAGAGATCCACCTGGCTCTGCCTCCCAAGTGCTGGGATTAAAGGCGTGCGCCTCCAACACCTGGCTTGATACTCTTTTATAATTACTTTATTATTGAAAATTTCATAATGCATATAATGTGTTTTGATCAAATCCAGAAACTACTCCCTCCCCTCTAATTCTTTATATCCTCACCACTTTTCTCTCAAAACTTCATGTTTTTTTAAAGTCCATTGATTCCACTTAGTGTTGACTATACATGCATTGACATGGGACCACCTCAGTGGCCACATCCCTGAAGAAAATGGTTTTCCCTCCTCCAATAGTTATCAACTGACTCTAGCTCCTGAAGTTAGGATAGAACTTTGTGAACCCCTCCCCAGACCATGCTGGGACTTTGGCTGGCTTGATCTTGTACAAGTCTTCTACATTCGGTCACAGCTTCTATATATTCATGTATGCAACAGTGGTGTCATGTCTGGCAAATAAATACTGTTTCCCTAAAGACATCCATTCTCTCTTGCTTTTATAATCATTTTGCTTTCTCTTTCAAGATAATCCCCGAGACTTGTGGGAAGAAGGGATGAGATGTCTCATTTAAACCTGAAGACTCCACAGTCTTTCATTCTCTACACATTGACCAGATTGAGTTCTTTGTCTTAATCACTATCTAGTTCAAAAGGAACTTCTTTGATAAGGAGTAAGAGACACACTATCTATAGATATAAAGGTACAAATGCACAGGGTAGTTTGTTATTGTATCTGTTTAGCAGAGTATTAGTAGTATATTCCCTCAGGTCCTATGACCTGGCCAGCATCATGTTTTTGGCCTAGTTAATCATATCAGGCATGATTTCTGCCTTGTAGAACAGCCTTTAAATACAATAAAAAAAATGGTTGGTTACTTCTGTAACAGGCATGCCACTACTATATTAGTGTATTCATCTTGTCAAGTCAGCCATAATTGTAGCTTGCAGGGTTCACAGCCAGGTAAGACAGTTGATTATTTTCTTCTATAATAGTATGCATATCATCTTCCTGCTCTATGAAAGATATCTAGCAGGGATAAAATCTTCATGTAGGTATCAGCTTGCTTTGTCCATGACTGATGACTCAAGTACATAGTATCTTATAGCATCTTCAGCAATAGTATCTTTTCAGAAAGTTCTGGAGGGTAATGGATAGCAATAGCAATAGCCTGTAATGTTGTGGGAAGAGGTCTATAGGACTTGACTGACCAATAATTTGAAAAGATGTAACCCACACTTGCCACTAAGATTTTTATTTGATAGCCTACAATGTTTGGAACGGGGCATTATCCCCTTGTTATAGGTGACTCCATGTGTGTATGTGTGTGTGTGTGTGTGTGTGTGTGTGTGTGTGTGTGTGTGTGCGTGTGTGTGCTATCCCACCAAATACCTCCAGTTAAATTTGGTTCATGAACCTGGCATCAGCAAACTGAAACTCAATATTTGAACCAGAGATTACATAGAAGGGAAATCCTGGTGAAGGTGTACAAATAGTGACAATGTTAGTTTTTTATACTTTACTACATAGTGATATTAGCTGGCTTCAGAATCCTCAATTTATATCAACATCTAGCATATCCATTCATATGTTATCAGAATAGTTATCAGAATAACTAGAAAAAATAAAAAGAACTTAGTACTCTTTGGTTTGGGATAGCATTTGTCAAGTAACTTATTATTTAACTAAGGTGCTATGTGATTTGGGGCAAATTAATACAGGCAATAACTCTCATTTAATTTTGTTCTAAATTTAATTCTGTGCTTTTGAATTTTTCCTTTCCATTTGAAAAGGAGATTGTATATGTGTGTGTGCAGTTTTAAGGTTTAAGATTATAATCATATTTAATTTTTTCCACACAGCTATGTTTAGTTTTATGAGACTATTAAATAATGGCAATGCCAAAACTAATACTATAAGCAGAATTTGAATTCATTGTTTTAGAATATTAGAAGTTTCAATAAATTGCAATAGAAGTATATTCTAAAAGTCTTAAGTGCACAGAATATGGAATGACACTCTTTGGAGACTAATGGAATGGTTGGGGTGTGGCTGAAGAGTTTGCCAGATGGGTCATTCAGGACTTGGCTCTGGGACCATTTTTCACTGGGTCATCACTGGTACTCATGATCTACTTTAATGTCAATGAATATTGGCTGATATTTTAAAGGCCAAGATGAAATTTTCAAATGTGTTCCTTGATATGCTTCAGTATGAGCTGACTCTGAAAATGCTGAGAACAGAGAAACTCTTTGCTTCACTACTCAAATATTCTTTAATACTAGTAAATGTATGTTGCATAAAATTATACATTATGGCTTACATATATATATATATATTTGTGTATAATATTTCATTTCACTAAATATACCACATTTTATTTTATATTATTTAATTGTTGACTTATAATTTGTTACTGTTATGTAACTTATATGTTTTAAGCTTAATATAAAAATAGAAACAAAAATGAACTGTGGTATATATGTAACAATATATGCTAATTTATAGTGCAGTATACAGTAGACACTATCATACATAGAATTAGTATATATAACCATGTACATTAAATATCCACAGAATGTAATACACTGACTAATATATACATCATCTACAATTATTTACTAGTAGTATAACATTCAAGTTGGGGGAAGAGGTTGTGTTATATAACACAGGAATACTGAAGATGTGTTAGGTATCTTATAACCGTATCAATCTACCTATCTTCTATCTATCTACCTTCCTATCTATCAATCACCTATCACTAGAATATGAACTCAAAATACAGGAACATAAAAAATATGGAGGCCCAAGAATGCACACTTGAATAATCCAAATATACTAATATACCTTGGTACATTTTAAATGACTTCCTAGTCTCCTTCAAATTCAGGCTTTCAAAAAAAAAAAAAAACCAAAAAAAAAAAAACACATCTAGCATATTTCTCTATCATGTTGTTCAGCACAGACATTAGATTATAAAGTGTAAAACAAATTCTGTTTAGCAGATGCTGTGAGTCCAGAACTAAGTCTATCTGAACCTCATTCCTATCCTTGAACTTTAATTGAGGTTTGTGTATCCAGGGAAAGATTTGGCTTTGTATTTTAGACCACTGGACCATAACTTCATATCCACTGTTCTTCTCCAACTTGACTCTGTCCTGCCTGGGTTTTGTCCCTGAAGCTATCCCCAAGACTCTGAGAACCTTCCTACATATTAAACTTGCTCACTACTCAGCTCAAAATACTTCATATTCATGAGTGATAAGAGCTGCCCTAAGCAACGAAGTTTATGAACAGGATCAAAATGATATTCTTTGTATACTAAAGAAAATGCCAGGTTAGAGATGAGACCTGCCTTCCAGTACAATTGCCTTATCAGTCTTCAGTGCTCTCTATTTGGAAAGCCACTTGCTCTCAATCGAGACCATATTTTAGTTTGCTTTAAAATTATTCTACATATCATTTTTCTTGAGTACATTTTCAATTACCAAGTCAGATGGAAATCTTCAGAAGTCAAATTAGGTTTTGAATAATTTTTAAGCGTCTTCAAATCTTGCCAGTATTGGTAAAGTATTTCTTATGGAGTCTTCTCATGAATTGGACCAGAGAGCTTATCCTATACTATTGAAGTTGGCTCTTAAGGAAATTGATTAAAAGTCTATTTACTTACTCATCACAAAATAAATTCATTATCATCGTCCAACAACAAAAATAATTATGGTATCTGTCCATAACAAACAGAAGGTGAAAACTGACAAGAATCATAGGGTAGCACATACCAAAACAACCTAATTTTAGATAAAACATAACATTTTTATTACATTTATTAACATAGTTAATAAAATGAATACCAACTTATTTGTGACTGCTTGCTTACTAGTTTAATTTTCAGGATTAGGGATTGAACCTAGGACCCTCATGCATGCTAAGCAAACCCTCTCCATTTCAGCTATATCTGCTGCCCTAAAATAACTTCATTTTTAGCTGCTTGAATGGCAATAAGACTATTTTTTCCTCTTATTGAAAATTTATTTTTCTCACATAATATATCCTGATTACAGTTACCCATTCTCTACTCCTCCCACATCCTCTCCTCCTCCCCTCCAATCCAGATCTACTTCCTTTCTTTCTCTTAGCTGGTTAATATAATATAATATAATATAATATAATATAATATAATATAATATAATATAATATAATATAATATAATATAATATAATATAATATAATATAATGGTATAGTATAAAATATAACAAACTAGTACGTCTGAACTGGACAAAACAAACAGAAGGAAAGGAACCCAAGAGAAGGCACAAGAAACAGAGATCCACTCATTCACACACCCAGAATGCCATAAAAACACTAAAGTGGAAGCCATAATATATACACTAAGGGCCTATAGGGTAAAAAGAGAGAATATAAATTAAATTGAATTAAACACTAGATAAAATTTAAAAAAGAAAAGAGTCCTGACATAACATTATGAGATAAGGAACTGCCAAAGACACCGGTGAGTTGCTTTTCTGTTGGCCATCAGCTGCTGGGCATGCAGCCGACATTTTAGAGTACTTTGTTTCCCTTTCTTAGAGGGAACTAAATTTTCATTTGCAAGTAGTTATAAATTTGAGATTGCTTCTGAGTAGGGATGAGGTCATGTGTCCACTTCTCCTTTCAGATCTAGGACCCCATCAAGTACAGACCTGTGCAGGCCCTGTGCATGCTTCCTGAGTCTTTGTGCATTCATATGAGGGACTTGTTTTCTTGGTGTCCTCCATGTCCATCCCCTCTGGCTCTTATACTCTTTCTGCCTCCTTTTCTGTGGGGATGGAGTGAGGGGGTAGGGTGGTGGAGGTTAGGGGGTGGAGGGTCCCTAAGCCCAGAGGGGAAGGATATGATGGAGACTTCCTGTTTATGGCTGAGTGCTCCAAGGCCTCTCACTATCTGCATGATGTTTGGCTGTGGGTCTCTAGATTTGTTCCCATATGCTGCAAGAAGAAACTTCTCTGCTGATGGCTGAACAAGACACAGATCTATGAATATAGCAGAATGTCATTAGGAGTCATTTTATTTCTACTTTTTTTTTTAGAACAATAGTATTTTGTTTTCTCCTAGGTCACTGGGCTATCCAGACTCAGGTTCTTAAGTCACCCATGCCATACCAGGTATGGTTTCCATTATCAAGTAGGCTTTCGTTCAATTCATATATTGGTTGATTATTCCCACAAACTTTGTGCTCCCATTGCATCAGCATATTTGCAGTCAGGATGCCATTGTAGATCAAAGGGTTTGTGTTTTCATTTCTTTTTCAATAGCATGCAATGTACCTTCCTGTAACAAAGACACTAGGATGTAGGCCCATTGTAGGCACCAGCTCAACTTCTCCATGTTCAATGAATTGTGTAAGTGTTGTCTTCAACAACGTGGTCTTGCTGTCGGTTTGTGGAGCGTAATCTATAGTCTTGGCAACAGCCTGGGTTATTTGGGAATTCCCATGGTACCCTACTGGCAAACAACTCAATTAGATATCACCCAGTCCCAGAACTGGAAGCTTCATTTGGTGACAAGAGGTGGCCAGTTGGGGCTCTGTCTCCTTTAATTATTTGGCTATTTCATTTAGATTGCCTTCACATATGTATATATTTTAGGAAGATTCTACTATTTTAGGTTTCCATACTAACACTCAAATGGCCCTTAATTTTAGCTGTCTCTTCCCTGTTCCTCCTTCATCCTCCTAAACTCTTCCTTTCTCTACTTGATCCTCCTGTTCCATTCTCTCCCTCCCATCTATCCATGTTTTCCTTGACTAGAGAGTTTATCTTCACACTGAGTCCTCCACTCTATATTTAACCTCTGTGGTTCTGATTGTTGCTTGGTGATCAGTGATTTAGCATCTAATATCCATATATAAGTGAATATATACTGTATTTTGTTTTTCTGTGTCTAGGTTACCTTACTCAGGATGATTTTTTTATAGTTCCATCCATTTACTCAAGAATTTCATGGTATCATATTTTAATGTCTAAGCAATACTACATTGTATAAATATACCACATTTTCTTTTCTTCTTCTTCTTCTTCTTCTTCTTCTTCTTCTTCTTCTTCTTCTTCTTCTTCTTCTTCTTCTTCTTCTTTTCTTCTTCTTCTTCTTCTTCTTTTGTTTTTTTTGAGACAGGGTTTCTCTGTGTAGCTTTGTACCTTTTCTGGAACTCACTCTGTAGTCCAGGCTGGCCTTGAACTCACAGAGATCTGCCTGGCTTTGCCTCCCAAGTACTGGGATTAAAGGCATGCGCCACCACCACCCGGGTACCACATTTTCTTTATCCATTCTTCTGTTGAGGAATATCTCGGTTGTTTCCAATTTCTGGCTCTTATGAATAGTGCAGCAATGAACGTGGTTGAACAAGTGTTTCTGTGGTAGTATCAAGAGACTTTTGGGTATATGCCCAAGAGTGGTATAACTAGATCTTGAGATAGATTGATTCCCATCTTCTTGAGGAACCACCACACTGACTTCCATAGTGGTTGTACAAACCAGCAATGGATGAGTGTTTTCCTTGCTCTATATCCTCACCACAATTAGCTCTTACTTGTTTTACTGATCTTAATCATTCTGATGTGTGTAAGAAGAAATAATCAAGTAGTTTTTATTTGTAGTTCCCTGATGACTGAAGATGTTGAACATTTAAGTGTTTCTTAGCCATTTGAGTTTCCTCTTTTGAGAATTATCTGTTTAGATCTGTACCCCATTTTTAATTGGGTTGTTTTCTTTTTATCTAGTTTATCGAGTTCTTTATATATTTTGGATATTAGCCCTCTGTCAGTTGTATAGTTGGTAAAAATTCTTTACCCCCTATAGCCTCTGTCCAAATGAAAATGTTCTTTGCCATGCATAGCTTTTCAGTTTTATGAGGTCCCATTTAATAATTGTTGATCTCAGCACCTATGCAAACAGTATTTTTTTCAGAAAGTTTTTTCCTATAACAATAAGTTCAAGGCTTTTCCCCATCTTATTTTCTATCACATTCAGTGTATCTGATTTTATATTGAGATCTTTGATGAATGTGGAGTTGAGTTTTATGCAGGGTAAAAGTATGGATCTATTTGGAGTTTTCTACTTGCAGCCATCCAGTTTGGCCAGCACCATTTGTTGAAGATGCTGTCCTTTTTCCAGTGTGTGTTTCTGACTTCTTTATCAAAAATATATATCTTTATCAAAAATCTGTATCTATAAGTGTTTAGATTTATATATGGCTCTTCAATTCCATTCACTGATGTTTTTGTGGCTATACCATTCTGGTTTTATTACCATAGCTCTAGAGTACAACTTGATATTGTACTTGAAATACCTTCAGCAGTTTTTTTTTTAAATTCATGATTGTTTTAGCTATCCTGGGTTTTGTGTTTCCATGTGTCTCAATCAGTATTCTATTGCTCTGAAGAGACACCATGACCATGGCAACTCTTATAAAAGAAAGCATTTAATGGGGGTTTCTTACAGTTTCAGAGGTTTAGTCAATTATCATGACAGGGGGCATGGTGACATGCAGGCAGCCATAATACTGGAGCAGAAGCTGAGAGTTCTATATCAAGATCAGCCAACAGCAGGAAGTGAAAGACACTGCCTGGTATGGGCTTTGGAACCTCACAGACTACCCCCAGGGACACACTTCCTCAAACAAGGCCACACCTCCTAATCCTTTCAAATAGTTCCACCCCCTTGTGACTAAACATTCAGATCTATGAGCCTGTGGGGGCCATTTTCATTTATCGTATAAAGCTGAAAATTGTCCTTTCAAGATCTGTGAAGAATTGTGTTGGAATTTTGATGGGGATTTTATTGAATCTGTAGATTTCTTTTGGTAGATTGGCCATTTGGGGGACAGGGAAGGGGGGCGTAGGCCCTGCTGGTCACATGTTGCAGTCTATCATAGCCTGGCAGCTTTCTCTAAGCTTGTCAACATGGAGAACTCCCTCCTCAGCAAGACTTCCTGCTCTCTGTCTGCCCTTATCTGAAAAACGACTCTGGGCCCTGAAGGATTGACCTTATCTGAAAGCTGTCCCCAAGCCTGGATGTCTGATTTATCTCTAAAGTGACCCTTGATATAATTTCCTGTTAGAAGCCTTCCCCATGATGCACATATGGTAACTAAGACTTGTACTAGGAGATTTGCTATAGGACCCTAATGCCACATATGAAGCCTTATTATAGAAGTGTGCCATTTAATGCAAATTAGGGTCTGTCCCCAGGCTCCCCAATCCTATATATTTCCTATACTCAGGGAATAAAGATGAGTTGATTCACCAAAGTCATCTCCCAGAGGGCAGTCTCCATCCTATTGATGACTGTCTGAACCCTGTTCCCTGCTTCTGCTCCCTCTACCCTCATGGACCAATGCACTAAGGATCACAAGGAAGAAGCAGAACCAGAACTTTTAATATATTAATCCTTCCAATCCATGAACAGGGGAGATCTTTCATCTTCTGATATATTTTTAACTCTCTCCATTTAAGTTCATGTTAGCTATAGGCTTGCTGTAAACTGCCTTTATTGTGTTTAGGTATGTCCCTTGTATCCCTAATCTCTCCAGGACTTTTGTCATGAAATGGTATTCAATTTTGTTAAAGGCCTTTTTTGCAACTAATGAGATGATAATGTATTTTTTTTTTCTTTCAGTGTGCTCATATAGTGAATTGCATGTATTGATTTTCATATACTGAACCATCCCTGCATCTCTGGGATGAAGCTTACTTGATAATGGTGGATGATCTTTTTGATGTGTTCTTTCTAAGTATTTTATTGAGTATTTTTGCATCAATGTTCATAAGGGAAATGGATCTGTAATTCTATTTTTTGTCAGATATTTCTGTGGTTTGAGTATCAGGGTAACTTTGGCTTCATAAAGCAAATGGGACAATGTTTTCATGGTCTCTACAAGAGTATATTTCTTCTAATATGGTGTATTATTACAAATTTCAATGATTTGTGGCTATGATTAACTTATTTAGTTCCAAGCTGGTGGATAGTAGTCCTCTTTCTCTCACATAGCACAGAATCTGCAGCCAATGATTACAAGGCTGGTTTTCATTATTACATTTTTTATCTTATCTAATAATAGTCAGGTGCTCAAGTAAGTACCATGAAATACATTTTGAAATAAATAATAATTACAATAAAAAATAACAAAGAATAAATATGTGAAACACTTACTTGCTTTGCATACAATTTAACAGAACATTGGCCCAATGGCATCAGCTATCCTCTCCACAGATATGGACCTCACTCTCTATCAACAACTATCCTTGCAACAGGTATGCACCTCATATAGAATGGACACAACCATGGTCACCACAGTAGAAACATTGGTAGTTTTATTTTGACATGAAACTGACACGAGATGACACATTCTTGAGTGTGTGTTTGTGTGTGTGTACGTATGTATGTATGTATGTATGTATGTATGTATTATGTATATGTGTCTGTATGTATTTGTGTGTATGTGCATATGAGTACATGTAAGGTAAAGCTACAGCAAAACTGGGCTCGTAGCTTTAAGTGGTTTATTCCACAATGTCAAATTTTGTGACGAACAACCGGACTGCAGAATATATCTCATAGCCAGCAAATAACCTTGTTTCTCAGGGAAACATCACGTCCTTAAATAAAGCAGTGGTTACTTGTGGTCACTCTGATACCTCTGAAATGTTGACTGCCAGACAAGTCTTTTGCAATGATAGAGCATCAATGAGTGTGCACTTTAAGAAGCTTTCCAGGTTCCCAGGGCAGGGGAACTGTGTATGTACTTACATGTATTATTTATATTTATTCACTTATTCACTTTGTAGTACTAGAGGTTGAACTTAAGATCTCACGAATGCTAGGCAAGCTCTCTCTAAATGAGCCCTAAAATAATTAACATGATGAAGTAGTTAATAAAGTTATGTTCTCTACAAGAGTATGTTACCTACTCACAAAGGAATAGTTAATATTTCTGCAATCAACAGGATTAAATTTTGGAAGAAACACTAGATTACAATTAAGTGCTCCTTTTTGTCCAAATGAATTTGTATTCTTTGCTTTCTATTGCTGTGATAAACACCATGATCAAAATTTTGCAATTTGTGATGGAAAGGACTTCTTCCATCTAATAGTTTACAGACCACCATGATAGGAAGTTAGGACAGAAACTCAAGCAAGAATTCAAGGTCAAGAACCAGAGCAGGACCATAGAGAAATGCTGGTTACTGGCTTGCTCAGTCTTGCTTTCTTATACATCCCTGGATCACCTGCCCAGGGGTAGTACTGCTCATAGTTCGCTGGGCCCTTCCACGTTAGTTATCTATCAAGAAAAATAACCCACAGACTCGCATACAGGGCAATCTGATGGGAGTATTTTCTGTACTGAGGTTCTCTCTTCTCAAATGACTCTACAAACAAAACAAACAAACAAAAATCTAACCAACACAGAATTCTTCTAGTAACTCTTCAGAATTTATAAAAGACAGATAAAAAAAAATTTAAAAGGTTCATGACATCCTGAAGCCTAATACATCCAGAGTGCTAAACACCATCTTCTGAATAACTCAACAAAACCTCTAACTAGAGCATCATCTCATTAAAGGACATAATGCAAAAGCGAATGTAGACATTGCACAAGAGGAATGTTAAACACTTTCCAAGGAAATTAATGTTTATAGCTGGCGCCTTTCTAACTCCTCTCATCTCTACTTAAATGCAGTTTAAATGTATTACTGTACATCAAACCAAGCCAGCCTAGTAATTTCTTATAAAATGCTCCCACTCGAAGTTTATAAAGATTTGACAATAACTTATAGGTGTTTTATAAAGAGACTTATCCTTGAATGCTTTGAGTACTTCAATTTGAAAAGAAAAAATAAAGACTCCAATATGACCAAGTAAACTCTTCACATCAGACCCAATAGGTATTTTTTAATGAATATATGTATATATAATATGCATTATATACACATATAAAACATGCATCATATGTGCATATATAATATGTATTACTTGCATATAAAATACATATTATATACATATATATAGTGCATTATATATATTTCCATATCTGTCACTATTTAATTATACATTTTCAACTTTATGTATCAAAATTAATTTTTATGTGTGTGTGTATGATGTATGTGGGGGGGTGCAAGGCTACAGGATGCGTATGGCAGTTAGAAGAAAACTTTGTAGATTTGATTCTCTCCTTCTATCTATATGTAGGCTCTGGGGATGAAATGAAGATTTTCAGGCTAACATACTCACTAGCCCAAGTGGCAAAATCTTTAATATTGTGTGCCTATATAGTATATTTATATTTATTGATCATATGATGTCAATAGCCTTTTAAATATCAAAACTCAAAATATTGAAAGATTATAAAGGATCCTGAAGATACAGCATCACTGAGAATTGATAAAGTGCATATTGGGCTGTGCTAGTCTACTCGGTCTACCTTAACTGAATGCTGAGGACTGTATGGATAGAACACAAACTTAGGTTGTGACAGTTCTGGGCACTGGAAGTTCAAGGTCAAAGGGTCAGTGGTAGCAGGACTGGATTCCCCTGAGGACTCCTTTCTTGTCTTAGAGATAGTCACTTCCTCACTGTTCCCTCATTGGGCTTCACTGGGTTTCGGTATGCAAGTATCCATTGTGCCTCTGTGACCATCTTCATCTTTATAAGGATACCAGTCTCATTTCATGAGGGTTCACATTAATAGCCTAATTTGAAATCAGAGCATTATTTAGGACCCTATTTCTAAACATGTTTATGAGCTGTAAGATGTTTACAGGCTAGGGCTTCAACACATATGCCAAGTTACTATAACTATTATTAATACTTTTAATTTGTATAGTACTTGATGGCTTGCTAGCTTTTGACCTTCTAGACAATTGGAATGGTAGATCCATTAAAGAGCTCTTTTTATCATATATGGAATCTGGATCATTTGCAGAAGCCAGCAATGCCTAGTTCAGGTTTTTTAAATTTGAATTAAGCAAGTGAGTTTGCAAATATGGCCTGATTCTTCAATGCAACCTGCATATGCAACAGAAATCACATTCATTCAGTCCTTCATTTAATGTTAGTACGCTTAATTTAATGAAGAAAGGTGTCATATGCAGCAGCTCTTACAGATTAAGAAGAGCTAAAGCAGGTTTCTGCCTTAAAGGGGACCAGAACACAGGGGAGTCTGCTGTGTAAGCCAAGTGTGTTATGTCAGGTTCTTAACCCAGGGATTTTAGAGACACTCTGACAGCACAGTAGGAAAGTGGCCTGGCCTGGGTATCAGGGCCAGAAGATGCTTTTCGGAGGAAGGAAAGGAACAGAGTGGAGGATGTGGGAACTCGCTGAAAAAAATGAAGAGAAGCCCCCTCCAGCTTTGTGTCCTTGCATTCTTGGTCCATCACCTGCTTTTTAAGTGAACCCCTCCCCCCCCACACACACAAAATTTTCTACAAATAATTCAACTCACCATATTTCTTAACAACTTTACTGAGGCTATGGCGATGCCAGTGCTGAAGAACCAGTTCATTTCTCATTCCAACCTTGTTCATGTTGCTGGAGTTATTGATACCCTTTTATTCTTCAAAACTATTTCCCTTACGCTCTGGTGGGCAAATGATTAACAGCAAAGCAGGGAACGGTCATTTGTCGCCACCTGTTTGCCTCAGATGCATTCATTCAGTGGTCTTGATTCACTGACACCCCTTTATCAAGTGTGTCCCTCCTAGGGCAGTGTGGCTTGGTGGAGAAAGGACTCTATAAAATGAGCAGACTTTGGATCAGAAGGACATAGACTTGAGCAGCAATGTCACCCACTTCTAATCTTCTGGCTTTGAGCAAATAATGTAAATCTACTGAGCCCATTCATAACAGGAGTCTTACAATAAACTCCACCTGGCTTAGTGGCTAAAACCATCCGAAATGGACACGTGCCACTGAGCTGTAGCAGATTCACTCTCTCTTCCTTCCTTTTCATGCCTTGTAGCTCCTTTTTATTCCTTCAGACACTGTTCTAAATTAGCTATTTAAATATTTTCCCTTTTTAATATCAGCAGCCTCTCCCCTCTGAACTTCCCAGGAACATCCTGCTAACCCCTGCCGACTGTCTCCTGATCAATTCGCATGTCTGATTGGGAAACGCAGAAGGAGCATGCATTCTTGCTTTAATGAGACAAAATCCTTCCCTGCCTAATTGCTTTCATTTCTTTGGATATATTAATTTGTATTCACTACCTCAACCATGCAAATGCATCTGTTATGCTGTTTGCATTCGTTTAACTTCAAGGACTCGGTCTGAGCAAACAATGTTTCTATGAACAGCAACTATCTAATAAAGTAAAACAAAATAGACCCTTGCCCAAGAAAACGGATCTCTTCTCATCTGTAACTCAAAATTTTCTTACTTTGTTCACCCATGACCCCGATGATTCTCACATTCCACATGTAAGTTCTTAGAATATTAGAAACAACTAGGATCTTAATAATTATTCTGGTGCTGGGACTCAGTCCAAGTGCAACTAAATCACTGCATTTTGAAATGGATTTGATGAATCATATCTATTACATTTTCTAAATTATTTTTATTTTCAAGTTTAATGTAATTATAATATTTTCCTTTTCCCTTTCCTTCCTTTAAGCACTCCATATAACCCTCCCCACTTTCCTTCAGATTCACAGCCTCATATTTTTTTTATAATTATTTTACTTATTTAATGGGTGTGAGTGTTTTGCCTGTATGTATCCATGTGTACCACAGGCCCACAGTTCATTTTAATTTGCAACAAAGAGTGAGGTTACCTGTTAAACACAGGTGCCTGTTTTGAACTTAATGTGAACATGTCTGGTTATTGTTTATTATTATTACCTTGTTGAAAGTCAAGACCATTTCCCTATTTAGTTTGTACTAGGTGCTAAGCATATGCCCTTAGGCAAGTCATTTAATGTCTTATCACCACAGTGTACTGACCCTCAGCACTGAATGAGTTCAGGCTGCTGCCAAGAACTATATGTCGCATTTAGAGGGTGAATCAGTAGCTACTTAAAAATCACCTACTAAAAATAAAGTGCCTGTCTTCATCACCCTCCACAAACTTCACAGAGAAAGGGATGTGAAAGAAATAGAGATTTAAAAGAGGAAAACATCAAATTAGAATCTTAGCTAGAAATATAAACTACTTTCACATCATGGAAAAGACAAAATGGTATTGTCTATTGACTCTAGTAATGTTAAGCAATGTTAGAAGAAGGTATTAATATGTAGAAATGTGCTGACAACAGTCATCGACTGGCATTGTTCTTATTCTGCACACACAGATAAATAATGCATTAGGAGAGCAGGGAGGGCCTGTGTTAATGCAAAGTGCTGTAAAAGGAATGTACGGTGAGTGTAGAATCACTTCCCTGGGATTGAAGATGCACATGATATTGAAAGTGAAAATATTTAAATTAAAAAGCAGAGCTCTCTGGGACCCTTTAATAAGGGACTATTCCTAATTGCCTACAGCCTCTTAGAATGGGAAAATCCTGCAGGAAAATAGCATGTAAAATGCAGTGACTTTCAAAGTCATCTCCATTAAAGTACAAATACAAAGTATAAATACAAAGACCTCTGCTCTACCAAAACTAAAGAAAAATGATATGATCATATCAAAAAGATGCAAGCATCCATTTCACTAGTTTCCTGGCTACAACCATAGTAAGTAGTCTTTCTTCAGCTGTTACAATGGGTGGCAAACTTAAATCGTAATTAACTCCATTGAAAGGCTTTCTTTTGAATTCTGTCCATTTCTGGCAGTAGAACCTTGGGATTTTCAAAGTCCCTTGGGTACTTACTGGAGAATCTCACACAGGTTCTATCTGCATGATGGACTTTTAAACGCCTAATGCTGAGCTTTCCTGCCTACAGCAGCCTTCTCAAATGAGCCCACCATTATCTCACCTCCATTGACACTAAACCAGCAAGAAATCAGACATTAGAAAGTGGTGTCCAAGGATATGGCTGCAGATCTTCCATTTGGGATTTGGGGAGTGGGGGAGAATCTGGCCTGAACTTATCTAAACATGAATACATATGGCAGATCAAGGCCACTGTTGGGTCCTCAATCTAGCCTCTCACACAGTCCTTGTGTATCCCATTTAGAGTCCCCCAATGAGGAAGGCTTTTCTCATGCTCTCTACACACAGTTACTCCCTCCATTTTCTTGGTAAATTATTTCATTGTTATAAAAATGCCAAAATACTTTAGTGGTGTTTTTTTTACACTGAATAAATACACTATGCATTACTATGTAATTAACTATGTCATTATGTCAATTAACTATGTCATCTGGTGGCTTAAATGAGCACTGTCCTCCATAGGTTCATGTATTTGAACAACTGGCTCCAGCTGATGGCGCTTTTAAAACAAGCTATGGGAAAGTGCAGCCTTGTTGACGGAAGTGTGTCATGGGGGGTTGGTTTTGGGAGTCTGTGTCCTTATCCCACTTACACTTGAAAATTGCTTTTTGCTTTGTGTTTATGGTAAAAGATATGAACTTTCTACTTCCTGTTCCTGCTTCCTGCTGCTATGACTTCTCTGTCATTATGAACTCTCCCTCTGGAACTGTAATTTTGCTCATTAAATTAATTAAATAAATTCTTTCTTCCATTGAGCATGACATTTTATCATAGTGAATGGAAAATTTTCTAAACTAATCATGATCTGTGAAAATGATTCCTATCAAACCCCACAAAAGTATGGTTTCTGAGGATACTTACTGGACTCCTAATCTCCTGATGTTCTTCTTGCAGGCCGTGCACAAGTATAAAGCATTGCCTAAACTAGGTTGGTTCATGTTTATGTAACTGCATCAGTGTATGCATTTCCAAATAAAAATGTCTCATTTCTTAAACAATTTCATTAAAAATCAACTATAGAATGCTAACCAGAATTCCTCAAAATGTTTTTTATCTCTAATCAGATGTCAGTCACACTTAGATAACTGAACAGCATATAAATTAGCACTCAAAATATTCCTAACAAAAATTAATGGCTTACAATGGAGCTCAGAAAAATATGGAAATGTGAAGACTAAAAGAAAAGGAAAGGAAAATCCCACCCTTCTCCTCTTGACCCTGTGTTCACAAGTGATGTCAAGTAAGGAAGAAGAACTTCTTCTAATTTTGCTACTTTTGATATTTTTAAGGGACCTCACTAAGCCACTTCTGGGCATATACCCAAAGAACTCTCAATACAACCAAGACACCTGCACATCCATGATACTGCAACACTATTCAGGACTGTGAACTCAGGAAATCAGACTAAGTGTCCATCATAAGATGAATGGATAAAGAAGACATGCCCTATGTATACAGTAGAGTTTTATTCAGCCACAACAAAGAATGAAATGATGTCTTTGCTGATCAGTGGATGTAAACAGATCTCATCATGTTAAGGGAAATAAATCAGATGAGGAGAAGTATTGCATATTTCTCTCACTGTGAGAGAAATATATATATGTATAGACATACATATATATATGTGTGTGTGTATGTGTTTTATGTATATATGTATGTAAACACACAAAGTCTTATGAGCACAGCTGACACAAAAGCAGAAGTAAGAATTAGGGAAAGCAGTAGAATAATAAGCAGTGGAAGTAAAGGTTAAAAACAGGAGGGCAAATATGGTCAAATTCTATGACATATGTGACCAGAACTGTAGTGCAAAACTATGTGCAATGAACGTCCACCAAGTCAAAATAGAAAATAAGAATGTGACATGCTCATATCTTCTTAGACCTAGACCGTTTATTTCTTTAGTTTATTTTTGTATTCAATATGTGTCACTGTCAACTAACAGACTGGAGATTTCTTTTCATGTCGCCCACCTTATGTACAATGCAACAGCCTGTCACATAGCCAGAAGCCCCAGAGATGAACGGTATATCTCATCTGATTATCCTCACGTCAGCAATCTGAGGAACACTTGATGTTAATTCCCTTGTAGCTCCAAACTTTTCTTTTTCCCTTGGGATTGCCACTGTTTGCCTTGCTTTCATGTGCTCATCATTCTTGCCCAGTTGTCTGTACTCTTGCCCGACCAGGGAGAAGGTGGCCTCTAGGGAGCCTGTTATATAAAGGCAGGATGTTTGCAGGTTCCCTGGGCAGCCGAGTTTGAGCAAAGGTGAGTATGTGATGAGACACTTTTCTAAACTCCTGCTCAGAATTCTTAGCTTAATCAACAGCTTTTCAAAGTGAGAAATTCAATGTACAATATCTTGTTTGCTAAATTTAACAAACCACACTTCTAACACACACACATGCACACGCGCGCGCGCGCGCACACACACACACACACACAGAAAGAGAGAGAATACCATTCTCCTCAATGTTTGTTCTCAAGTGTATTAAGCAATCCTTGTAGCTACTAATAACTTACATTTTAAACTATTAACAAATAATGAATACTTAAGTTTCCTTATTTTAATTATTAACAGCATTGTGCATTTTTAAACAGTTCTTCCTGTGGCTATTAGGTATGGGCTGATGACCTGAGTTTGAGCCCTGTGTCTCACAAAGTGGCAGGAGAGAACCAATCTTCCCAGCTCCCAGGAGTTATCCTGTGACTTACACACACACACACACACACACACACACACACACACACACACACTTAAAAATAAATTGGTTGTCCCTATCTTTTCCACACTATAAAATAAAGATATGACATTAAGCCGTAAACATAAATAAAGTCTAATCTCATGTGCAAAAAATAAACAATCAAATAAATAAATAAATGGGTAAAATTAAGGTCTTTGTTTGCATTTTTGTCTTGAGATGGGGCTTTCCATATATTACCCTGGCTGGTCTTGAACTCCTGAGCCTGGCAATCCTCTTGGAGGAGTGGAGTGAACTTTCCTAATAGCTGGGGTGGAAACCCTTCACCATGGCCAGTTTAGATTTATTTACTATGCATTCCACTGTTAAGTATTATAGGAATTCAATTAATTAAAAGATGAATTATCCATCTTATTCTCACATCCCAATATTAGTGACATAAAATCAAACATAGTGATTTTTCACCTCTTCAGGAAAGAATGTATCAAAATGAAGTTTTATTGAAATAAAAGAAGGAAGATGGTGTTCTGGTATTCACTGCTTCGTGCCCTAGACCAGACAATATTTTACCTAATTGTTGGGAAAAGTTATTAATTTTCTATCAAGAGAAAAGAGTGAACTTATGGTAAAACATGGAGGATTTTTTAACAGTTTTCATCAGACTTTTGAATATGATGGAATATCTTAAGAACTACTCAAATGCCACCAAAAACAACCAACAAAATAAGAAAATACTGTCTGTCTGCCCATCCATATATGATCTGTCTATATTTCTCTGTGTCATCAGTATATCCATGCACTTACTTGCCTGCCTCTCCTTCTGTCCATACTGCTATAAGCTGTTTATCATCTATCGTTATCAAACCATCTATCTGAAGGTAGAAGAGAAATGCATGGCCAAATAGGAAGTTAGAAGCCCAGGTCTTAAAGAGCTGGAATCATAGAATAGTTTTCTTTTTCTTTTTTAATTGGGGAAAGGTTTTTATTGTAGATAAGAGAGAGAATAACTGGAGGGATCTGGGGAGTCTGCCATGGCTACCTCTCAGGGACAGGGAGGAGAGAGTAAAAAGGCAGAAAAGAAGAATGAGGTGACTGCCAGGGGCACCTGTAGAGGGCAGAGAGGGCAGCCCTGGGGTCTTGGCTCTAATGGGCAGCCTCTCTGTCCTCACAGCTGATTCTTGATGTGAGTGTGAGCCAACTCACGGTACCAGATTCCTAGGCAGTTGTATCAAGGCAGCAAGTGCCCCCTGGGTCTGTTCTAACAAGCCTGGCATTTAAGACAATGGGCATTTCTTCTCCCATGGCTCAGAAGAAGGGAGTGCGTGGTGAAGGTGTTGACTGTAAAGCCATCCCTACCCAAGCTTCGGGAGACACTGCTCCCCTCTGTGTGGCTTCTGCTCATAGTAGTGCTCCCTCTTGGTGATCACATCCTTCCCTGTTTCTTTTATGTTGCTCTTCTCACTCGGTTCTCCCTTCCCTTCTCGTGTGTGTGTGTGTGTGTGTGTGTGTGTGTGTGTGTGTGTGTGTGTGTGTGTGTGTCTGTGCGCATGCGCACGTGTGCCTTCTCTCCTTGCCTCTTATTCTTTGTGATGACATGTAGAGCTAGTTTAAGAAAACCAATGATTACCCTCTAATCTCTTCATCTTAATTCCTTAACTGTGGCTGAATAAACATTTTTCAATAATATAACACTCAAGTTGGGGACTTAGGAGTATAGCCTTTGGAGAATCATGTTTTTCACCCAACCATAAAACCCCTAATAAAATAATAAAAATAATATTACCCATGAACTCATCTAAGAGTAGAATCTTTGAAGGAAAATGACAATATCAATATCGTCCTTACATGGACTTGAAGACCCTTTGTTCTTCACAGGACCGTGCTGTGAGGTCAAAAGGCCTCAGTGCACGGATTGGGGAGGAAGGTTTTGAGACAAAGGACCTGCATACAGAAGACAGTGAGTGGCAAGAACTCCCAGAAACTAACAGAAAAGGGAAAGAGAAGCCATCAGAAAAAAAGGGGTGGTCATGGTAAGGCTTGAGCAGGAACCTCACTCACATGGGAAATGCACAAGTGCTGGGTAAGATTAGCCATCAGGGGGCTGAAAGTTCCACTGCAAATGACAACTATCTACCCACTCACCCAAGCATCAAATGATAGCGTGAGCACTAAGACCGACAGATGATGCTGTCTCGGGCACACACGGTTGGGACTGGCGCAGCCGCTTTGGCACAAAGCGATACATGCTCACCATCAGCTGTGTGCATTAACATTTCTGCACTGAGATGTGGTTTGATCTATTTTGGTCCAGTCTTTGCATTTTTAATATTTTTAATTGATGAGCACTATCTGCCTGTATACATATAGGGGGAAGTTCGATGTTTTCATGCTCACGTGTATTATTAGTAGGTATAGAATGAATACACCTCTGGTGGGATGTTGGAAGTTCCTCAAAAATGTATGGAAGTTCCTCAAAAAAAATCTAAACAAAATTACCATATGATTAGCCATCTCACTTCTAAGCATGTGTCCAAAGGAACCAAAATCACTGTTTCTAAGAGAAGTCCCACTCCTTGTTCACTGGAGTCAGCAGGAAAGCCACATGATCAGGCCACACAAAACTGCGGTGCCCAATCACGCCTCTCCCTCCCTCCCAGACCTTCCTTTCTCTCTCTCACACACACATATTCATAGGGAGAGGAGGACGGAGGAAGAGAGAGACAGAGAGACAGACAGATGGTAGAGACAGACACATGGAGAGAAACTCTACAAGTAATTACCTTAAAAAGAAAATAATATATGTGTGTGTATGTATGTATGTATATCTATCTATATCACTAATAATCAATATAAATGAATCACAGACATATAATATATAAAATACTCAATATCTACATAAATATCAAAACTAGGCAGAAAATCACATAATGGGGTTAGAAGTCAAAATGTTGGTTCCCTTGAATGATAGGTGTAAGTGAGATGGAGCATGAGGAAGGTTATGGGGAGTTCTTAAAGATGAACATGCCAACGTCATTTTTAAAATTGAGTTTCTGACAAATCAAGAAATAACTTCTTAAATGTGAAGGCTGGTATAAAACTGCTAAACTATTCAGGTTAGTCTTGGAAGTATAGGTTAAACAGTCTTGAATTCATGCAATACAATGATGAGTGAGTCAAACAGCATTGAATGGTATATAATGCAATGATGAATGGGTTCAATACTTTTGGATGTATATAATGTAGTGAAGAATGGGTTAAACAGTCTTAGATTTATACAGTACAGTGATGAGTGGGTTAAACAGTCTTGCAGATATCTATATATATTGCAATGGTGAATGGGTTAAACATCCTTGGATGTATATAATGCAATGATGAGTGGGTTAAACAGTCTTGGATACACACACACACACACACACACACACACACACACACACACACTACAATAATGAATAAGTTAAACAGTCTTGAATGTATATAATATAATGATGAGTGAGTCAAACAGTATTGAATGTATATAATGAATGATAAATGGGTTAAACAGACTTGGATTTATACAGTAAAATGATGAATGGGTTAAGTAGTCTTGGATGTATATAATGAAATGATGAATGGGATAAAGGAAATGGATTAGAACTTTCCAAGCATCTGTATCATAGACAAATTCTGTACAAAGGCGAGATATCCAAGAATATAGAGGGAAAAAAGGAATATCTGTGTTCTTGAATGATTTTTAGACTTCTAGGCAAAAACTATATACATACACTGCATTCAGAAAGACACACAGGCACACACACATATCCACACCACACATGCACACAAACATTATATATGTGTATATACATACACACACACATGTCACACGTACACACACAATGGCCTGTTTGGTGACTTTATGCAGGGGGCTATTTTTAATGCATTATGCTTCTATGATTCAACTAGACTTCTGCATCTACACATACATATGTGTGTACATACATATGCTATATATCTTATATACGACTGAATATTTAAGAGACAGTATACTGGGATAGATTCAAGGACATAAACAATAGAAAAAAATTGAAATTGAAAAAAGAAAAAATAAACTTCAAGGATCCTTGAAGAGTTAAAGGAAGTTGGATACAGGAAGATTCCCAGCATCAGACTCTAGGCTCTTTCAGAGTCACAGCTGCTTCTCTAGAAGTATCTAGAGTACTGATTTTACATCAGTCGTTCTAGCCACTTGGAACAGGGGGGACTACTGTACATCATCTTCATATTTTTTCAAAACAGATGGTCTATTTTATACCTTCTTTAATTAATACATTAATATATCAAAAACCTATTTCTAAGCAAAGTTCAAATGCATAATGCCAGATTCTCAATTTTGCCTACTTTCCTTAGTAAAATACAACACAGAATGACTTTTTAAGATGTGAGATAGGAAAATAAAACATCTTTGCTTATGTCAAATCAATGTGCACCTGACTCATCAGCAGTCATTTGAGAGATATTCATCACTGGCTGAGATGTCTCCACTACTTCCGGAAATGAGTGTTGGTTTAGCTTCCAGTCATTTAAGAGCATGTCACCACAGCCAAGTACAACAGTTTTTTGGCGATAAACTAAAGCAGTTGACAGATATGTCTGCATTTCAATACAGTATATGGCAAGTGTCAGCATATATTGACGTGTGCACATGAAAAGGTTCAAAACACCGAAATAATGCCCTCAGTATTGTTAATTCTTTTAACTGGTGAGAATAGGCGAACCCAGAGGAGGATTTGAGAAGGATCTCATTTTAAATGTACATAGATATTTTAAACATTCACAACATATATACACATTTATAGTGCATACTGAAGCTGTAAAAGAGTCTAGAACATATTCTCTTTCAATGCAATTTGTGTGGAAGGAAAAAATGAAAATAAAAGCCAGAGCAAAAGTTGCTCTTAAAACACATCACTCAGATATGCTCACCATTGTCTATGAGGAGCAATGTGGGAAAAGTTACTTGGTGTCACACACTTGCAGAGACAGGAAAGCAAGCACTTTCAGCCCCTTAGCCTTAGGTTACATGGCCTGTGCCAAGGCTTAATGGCATATAATGGCAATACTATTGAGAAGTTACTTGTGTTAGCTTCCCACACAAAACTCTCTAATGTTTATGGTCATTCATTCTAAATATACTTTTCAGCCACACACTCCATACTGACTATAGATTTTCTTTACATTTATTTGATAATTGTAGCATTTACGTGTTTGTAAAATCTAGATGTATAATAAGATGTCTTTACAAACCCCACCCCAATTCCATGTATCTTTCCCCTCAATTCCTATCTGAATACTGAAAATATCCAATTTTACTAATCTATGCTTCCCTTTCTTTGTTCATTTTTTCCTTGCCTAAACTGGGCATACTGTATTAGCATGCTGAACCTTCTGTCTTTTACTGAAAAACAGTCTCTATCAGCTCCATGGTGTTTTCTTCTTTCTCTTTACCCATTAAAGGCATTTCACTATGTCCTTGTATCGGGTTATTGAACCCATCTCATATCATGTATTTTTATACATACAAGCATTTGGCTTCTATATTTTGTAGTCACATACAACAACACAGTGACTTAGTGCATAGCACTTTCTGTGCCATTGAAGGTATGTTTTCTGAGTAAATAGCTCTAAGTGGGAATGCCGCATCAAAATGCACAAGTCTGGGGATACTGCCAGACTCCACTGGCACCATGTACAATGCTTCTTTTGCACCTGGCTCATTGCTGAATATGCAGCTATGTTTCTTAGGGATTCTATCTGTGTAGTTTACATTTGCTTCAATGTAAGTAAAGATGAAACCTTAAACCTTTAAAGGTGAACTATATGTACTTCCTGTGAGTTATGAGCTCTTGCTTTTTCCAAATTTTATGGTGACTTTTAACTTCATCACTGACTTTAACATTTTACAATTTTTTTAAAAAATTTATTCTCTGTATGTCTGTGGCTTTGTGTGGGGGGGGCTGTGCAGGCTTGCAATGGTGTGCATATAGAGGCTAGAGGAGAGCTTTTGGGAGGTAGTTCTCTCCTTCCATGATCAGGAGATGGAGCTCAGGTTGCCAGGCATTGACAGCAAGTGGCTTTGCCCCTGAGCCTTCTGTCTCACAGGCCCCAAACTTTCAAAGTCCTTTCTGTTAGCTTTCTTTTTTCTTGTGGTGCTGGGGCCTTAATCAGGAGCCTTTCCCATTTCAGGCAAACACTATACCACTGAGATACCCCCAGCTATCAACTCGGAATGTCAAGCACTGCTTCTATGTTGGGAACATAAACTCTGTCTATAGCATGCAAATAAGCAAAACTCAGGCAGAGTAGTTCTCTAACAAGAGAATTCTAACACAACTACAAGGGATTATTTGATAAATTTCTACATAAACAAATTTAAAAGTGCAGTTCAAGTAGATACTTCCCTAGGAAAACACTGTTCACCAATTCTGCACTGGAAGTAGAAAATTAAGCATACCAAATTTCCTAGAAGATACTGAAAGGCTGATTGTATACCATACCACACACACACCAAGCTCACAGAGTTCCACAGATACAATTTCTCAAATCTTCAAAGATCAGACATCACTGTATTCCACAAAACTTTACAGAACAAGATGTCAATAAGAACATCTAATAAACTGGGAGTTGAAGAGATGGCTCAGCACTTAAGAGCATTTCCTCTTCATGTAGAGGATCTGAGTTTGCTTTCCTGTACCCAAATCAGGTGGCTCACAGCTGTCTGTAACTACAGCTTCAGGGGATCTGTTGCCCTCTTCTGGCCTCCCCAGGCACTGCAGTCATGTGTACATACCCACACACAGATGTACAAAAGTACACATGATTAAAAGTAAACTCTTTCTTAAAAAATGGAAATCTGATAAAGACTATTTAAAATGGTATGAGAATACATTTACATGGAAGTAGAAATATCTAAATATAGCAGCTTCCTCTTATCTTTATGAAATATGTCCCAAAACTTCCATGGTGCCTGAAATTATAGATAGTTCTGAATTCTATGTATAACTTGTTTTCCCTTATGTGTGTACCTGTGATAAAATTTAATTGAGAAACTATGTTCAGAATTATATCAACAACAACAACTTAAGACAAAACTTAGCAAATACAATATACAATTTTTTTATCCCTATTAAGCTGAAATCTTTCCACTTCTCCTTAAGGCAATTTACTGCCTTTCTCTGGGAAATTGTAGCTGGCAGCACAGCATTTTGAGATGCCCAGGAAATAAAATAAAAGTTACTAGAACACAAGTTCCACAATGCCACCACGGTTTCTCTCAAAACCCAAACGGCTGAGTGGCAACAGAGCAGGACACACACATGGAGTGGACACACTGACCAAAGAGGATGCATGTTTTCAGTTGTGGCTGTAGGTCAGGAGAGGTTTCTTCACACTACTTAGCACATGATGCAACTGAAAATGTACAAATCTATTAGTTCTGGATTTTCCATTTAATATTCGCACACAGCACTTGACTATGTGTAACTGAAACTATGAGAAGCAAAACCGTGGGTAAGCAAGGACTGATCTAAAACATTCAAGAGAAGAATCCAGTAAAATGTTAAACATATAATATGCCATGGCCATATGAGATATATCCAAGGTGGGTTTAGGATTAGGACATCTATTCATGTGATGCCCCATATTAAGAATCCTAGGGAAATGTGTGTATTCTTTCAACAAAGCCTGTTGAAAAGACAATGATAGTAGTTGACATGGATTCCAAATATATCTGAGAAAATGGGAACTGAAACACAAAACTACTAAAGTTCACTGACATCACTTCCAAAGCAAGCATTGTATTTTTTTTTTTAGATTTGTCTATTTATTACACATACAGTGTTCTGTCTACATGCCAGAAGAGGGCACCCGATCTCATTATAGATGGTTGTGAGCCACCATGTCATTGCTGGGGATTGAACTGGGGACCTCTGGAAGAACGGGCAGTGCTCTTAACCTCTGAGCCACCTCTAGAGCCCAAGCACTGTTCTTAATTGGGTACACTGGAGGAATCTTCCCCGAGATGCAGGAAAGGGGAGATTTCCCACTATTTCTACCACCATCAGTCACATATTCCTGATTCACTTAGACAAGAGAAGCTCCTTGATCGAATAAAAATGAGAACCTTTTATGCAGATGATATCATTGTACAATGGAATCAGTGGCAGAATGACCTTATTGTAACAGAACTCAACCGAGTGGCAAGCTGTAATATTAACATAAGAAACTAATACAGCTTATTTACATATGTACAAATTAATTATGGACACAGAGAGAAAAAAAACCATTTGCAACACCAACAAAAGAATAAAATATTTAAAATTATGCTTAATAAATGTACAAAAGCTCATATCAGGAAACTATTGAAATAATCTTGAGAGATGCCAAGGTTGCCTTGAGCTCTCGTGAAGATATCTTGTTTTCCAAGAGGAAAAATCAACATCATGAAAGTAAAATATCTCTGCACATTAATTTATAAAGCAAATAAAATATTTATAATAAATGTATTATAATGCAAATAAAAACATTATCATGATTGCTTTGTCCCGTGCAGTATTTATTGTCTTCCACCTACACCGATGATCTGATAGGAAGGCATCAATCTCCTGGAAGGCAAGATTTTGAAAATAGAGCATTTGAAAATGGAGATGATGCTTGTAACATTTTCAACATTCACACACACAGTGATGCTTTGCTTCCGTGTGGTGGCTTTTGTCCAGTGTCCGGTATGCTGCGAAGCCTCTGTTCTCTTTCCCACACCACAACGGTTTTCCATACCCCAGCCACCTCAGCACAGGGGGTGCCAGAGAGAGCTCCTTGGGTTTGCTCTGCATTTTTCTACTTAATATAATTAGCAGCTGGGCCTTTGCTCTTATCCAGTTAATGCTGATAGGCTACGGATTTTCTGGAGAATTGTTGTTTAGTCTCCTACATTGCCGTTGCTTCTGTTTTGGTTGAAATGCTAAGCTTTGGTGGACTGTGCTGCTTTGGCCCTTACATCATTTACTCCTCACAAGTACCCTGGGAGGTGTAACTATTAACCCAATGTCCAGATAAGAAAATTTAAGATTGACTTAAGATTCTCATCCAATGACAAATAGCTGCAGGGTTCAGAGTGAAAACTGCTGGGGTGTGGGGGTCATTGTTGCATCCATTTCAGCAACTCCTGTGTAGATCTAAGAACAGACCAGCGCTCTAAGACGTGTGGATCGTTAGGATCAAATGCATCTTTTATCCTAGTGGCTTGTGGCTTTTAAAATACATTTTGTAACTATCAGTCTTCGAAACGACACAGCCTCCATTTCCTAGAAATGTATCCTGTTTATAGGAAGCCGGGTGAAATGCTTGTCACCCAATGTCAGCAAGGTGTGACAGCACTTTTAATGGCACTGGTAGCTATTCTTGATCCTCAACATCTGATGCTGCCTCTTAGCAGTCTGTCTGTTTATTTGCCTTTGTTGTTGGTTTCCTACTTCTGTTTCCACTATCACAGCTCTCTAAAAATGAATTTAAGGGCTGGGGCGATGAGTCAGTCCACAAAATACTTGCCACACAAACATGAAGCCCCAATTTTGGTCCCAGAACCTATTTATAAAGCTAGGTATAGAGGAGGCACACTCACACATCCTGTTATTGTAGTGCTGGGGAGCCCGAGGCAACTGTATTCCTGGGCTCCTTGGGCAGGCAGCCTAGATGAAGAGGTGAGCCCCTGGTCCCAATGAGGGACTTTGTCTCAAAAAGTAAGGCAGATGGCTTCTGAGGAATGATACCAGTATTGACTTCTGGCATCCACGTGGCCATGTTCATATATGCATACATACAAAAATAAGGACAATAATGATAAGTTTAACATGAGTTAACATAAACTCACATAAGCTTGTAATCTTATATAAAGCGTTCTGAATTCTTAATCTCTCTTCCCCCCACTTTCTTCTCTCTCTCTCATTCTTCTTTCCCTTATACACAAATACATAGCATGTGATTTCAAAATACTAACTAAACCACAGTATTTACCAACCCATACTGAAATATTTCAATATCTCAAGATATGCTTGGAAAATAGCCATGTATATGTATGTGTGTATGTGTACACGTGCATACGCATACACACACACACACACTCCACACACAACACACACATACTTCTTCTAGGCTGTTGAAAAATACATCAAGATCAGACATAGAAATTCCATGTGAAATCATATATCTTAATTAATAAATACTCAGTTCCTATTTTCTGCCATTTAGTCTTTTTCTAGACTTCCCAACAATGAAGATAACCAGGTAAGTCCTGTTGTTCCCTTTAAGGTTAAAAAAGGTTTCTTTTTATGTATTTATTGAATTTGAGATTTATTAACTTTTAAACATATACTCAGAGCATGTTGCTAAAACAAGAATATAAACGTAGTGTGTAAATAAGATTTGTAACTCATGAAAATTTGAAAAACTGACTTCTGTGGTAAGGATTCTGGAAGATGCTGGCTGCTTTCCAGCTCCCAAGCTTTGCTTTCACAATTCTTTATGATTAGAATTTTCCACAATATTGTATCTCTCCTCCAATAAACAAAATAAACCTGCATTTTGAGTTGCAGTTCATCCAGAGAGTGTCCTGATCCCAACCACTCTGCTAAAAGTATTCACAATTGATCAGCCTCAGCATTATTTTACAATTGACCTGTGAGCTCCTCATTGTTCACAGCACTTCTCTGTGCAGAGTACTCACTCCTGTATGTAAAACTCTTAGAGTCTGGTTAACACACATTGCTGTGGCCACAACATATGTGCTATTTTGTTCAATAAGTGATACACATATGTTATATATATATGTATATATATATATATATATATATATATATATATATGAAATTTCAAATCCATCCTATACCTATGATGACATCATTCTTTAGTGCTTTCTCTATTGGCACCATTTGTTTCGAGATATGACCTAATGCACAAACTCGGTGTCATTGTGTGGTTTATAAGTCCAAAGAGCACACAAAGGAACATCAGCAATCTCTCCCTTCATCTTCTTCTAAGTCTTGAAAATTCAATCACTAGAGTATCCATCTTAGCATTATTTGCAATAGACAAAATAACTGAAGCAATCTCCCATATCTAGGAAGAGGTGATTTCTTGAATAGACCATGGATGCAGTTGTTCTATGATGTATAATAAAGTTATTAGATAACAATATAGGAAAAACAAATGATAAGCAAATGATTCAGAACAAAGGTATTCACAATTGCACAATACACTGTTCATCAGCAGATTTGGGGCACTGCCTGGCTATGTACAGGCTGCATCAGGGAAGCACCTTGGGGTGCCCACTAAATGGGAAAGTGGGAGAAACTTCCTGAAAGAGAAAATTCCTAGGATGAGCTGAGTGAGAGAGCCAAGGCAGGGGTCAGCAATGGTGTTCTAGGAAAGTGTGCAGAGTCCCCGGCTGCAGCCAACACTCTCTATATGGCCACCTAACTGGATGTAGGTGTCACGCAAAACTTGGCAAAGGTGAAAGGTTAGTGAACACTCAACAGCCAAAAAATAATTCAAAATTAATTTGTGTGATCAGGGGGAAATGCTTGCCCAGGTTGTGTGATGTGGCTTCACTGCAGCCATGGTTCTGAACACACAACACATACACATCACACTGTGCGTGCTGACATGGCACACAGGGCCAAAAAAAAGCTGCCTGAATACCTGCCTCAGGCTTGAGACTACTATACGTTATAAATTGCAGGGTTTTGTTTATATGTACACACACACACACACACACACACACACACACACACACACACATTTTCTCCTTTTGTAGAAATGTAATGGTCTAAATAAGGAAAAGACTGACTTCACAGTTTTCTAGTATCATCCCCTAGCATGTAAGTATAAAGTTAATATATTTTTGGATTACAATGGGTTAGAGGTTCTTTTTTATTTATTTTAAAAATTGGTGTGATTTGTTGACTTGAATTTCATAAAAATAGTAAATGAATTTTGACCTGGGATGAGGAAAGAATTTCCAATGTTTCCATAATAGTTGAAATGGCCCTAAACATAATTTTATCATGTGTTCTATATACTTATGAAGCATGGCAGTCTCAGCATTAATAATTATAGAATTAAAATACCAATGCAGTTTCAAAAATCCTGAAGATGCCCTACAGCCTACAGTCTAAAGACGTCAGCCAAGATTTAATTATATATGCAATGATTTCCATCCATCTTATTAGTGTGTAAATTTGTTTTATCTTTAAAATGGCAAAGCTATGTGTATACCACAGAATTATTTAGAAATGCATTTCTTATGGTTTACTATCACTAAATATAATTTGCATACTTATTCTGTATACCTATATAACTGGAGTCGTGTAGAATGTCTTAGGTTAAGAGGGATAGCTGAGCAGGAACAGTTTAACTGTCCTGGTATGCAGCACACACCAAGCAGCTGGGTCAGCACTGAATAAAGGCCAGAGATCAAGAGGAGTTTAGATTCTAGGCATCTTGAGGAGCTCACTTCACATCACATCCAGACACCTAGGAATATCAGTAGCGGCAGGCTGGGCAAGCTCCAGGTCCTCTATTCTGCTGTCAGGCTGTCTCAAGGAGTTTGTCCCTCTGTGTGACCCATTTAACTCATGTGCAAGAGTAACGGGTACATAAGTGAACAATTATGTAATTGGTATAAACTTCTGAAAATAAATGTATACATTTATATTATAAAAGAAACACAGTAGAACCTTGTGGTATCAAATGAATGCAAAAAGGATAAAAAAAAAAAGAGAGAAAAGATTCCTAAGTCCTGCCAATAGGACATTGTAGCGGGGGAACACTGAGAATCCTCTGTGGGTTAAGTACTTGATGACCAAAGGAAGCAATGTTTGTGACTTTACACAGTTTGCCATCCTAGGAGGACAATGCCACCCGCAGGGGTTACCATTAGCACCTCTGCAGACCTAAAGGACATTGCAGGAGGCCTTCATGACAAAAACTCCCCTCTGGGCCCCAGGATCTTTGAGAAGAGTCAAGGCATGCTGCAGAGGGTGGTTCAGCTTGGGGGACACTCGTCAGCAGCGGGTGGCTGTGAAATTGGAGCAACGTGTAGCAGGGTAGCTGTGAAATTGCACGGCCTTAGTTCCCTGATAAATGGTCTGCCCTGAGGAGACTCACAACAGTCTGCTGCCAGTGAACGGCCGCCAGGCTGTCAGTGAGCAACCCTCTCTCTGAGCAGAGGCGACAGCTGACAAGGGCGTGCCCCGTCAGCTCTCCACATGAGGGAAAAGGCACTTTCCCCTAAAAGCTCGAAGACCATGGCGTTGTCAGAAATGTGTTTAGCTGCTTCTGTGAATGGCAAATTATTTCCTCTCTGAAGTAAAGTGGTGGTTATGCACGTGTTTTAACCAGCTCTGGAGGATTATTGCACAGCATTCAGACTGATGCTGTCAGTCTAACACATTAAATGCCCAGAAGGGCTGTGCAACCAGAAAACTCAGGCCACAGACACCCGAGAATACATTTGCCTGGTGTTATCAAAGTCAATGGGTTTGGAAAGAGCAAGCTCTCTGGCTGGAGAAAGGTCTGGCAGACTTTTTGTCACTATGGAAATCTCACACTCTCAGCCCTCCTCAGAGACAGCTGGGAGCAGATGTTACCTTGCTGATTGTATATCTGGTGCTGTCCAAAGTCAAGCAACTTGCTTCAGTTCTACAAGCCATTGGAACACAAAAGAATTTAAAACCAGCCATAAGACAGTTGATATTATCAACCATAACAAACTAAGTGCCAGGTATGGCCCAGACTCTGAATGGCACCTGACATACAAGCTATGTCTTCATCTCCCTCAGGGCTTTTACAGCATAGCAAACAGGTTGTTTGTATTTGTCCAAGCCTGTACAGTAGATAGCAATAATCCCAAAAATGTGATCTGGAGGAACACTCGTCTACAAAGTATTAGCATGTACATCACAAATATACAGTGTGCAAAGCGCTATTTGAGGACACTCCTAAAGACAGTTAAAACAGGCTTCTTCTAGAATTTTATCTGCTAATGTATATTATATATAATATATAATGTGTATATATATAATGTATATAATGGGCTTCTATAAGAGAGAAGGTATTCAGCTTTTCCCATTCATTATACCAGAGAATCTACCTTCTAGAATATTCATTACCAAGGAGTAGAACTAGTGTCCTATTGCACATGATCTGGAAAACACTCAGTTAGGTGCATAGGGCAGCAGATTTTTTGGTGGAAAATCTACACAAAATGCTCCAGTTCATCAGAGCGAGAACATGGACAGTGCCATTGCTTGGTGAAGGGCAGTATTGATTTGCTGATAAGCTGGTAGGAAGGGCACTTGACACCATACGAGCTGACTCAATTCAGCTTTGATGCTGTTTCTCTCTGGGAGAGCAGAACTCTCGAATCTCAGTATGATGGGGTCCATCTCAACGCTGAGTCATTCAGCTCAGAAACAGGACGATTTCTTTCCTGCCCTTAGGTATAGCCAGTATTCCTTTCATTATTTGATCTAGTTTGCTTTCTCTCTTTGTGACAAATACCATAGCCAGGAGCAACTTAAGGGAGGAAAGGATCTATTTCAGTTTACACTCCCAGGTTCGAATCCATCACTGAGGAAACACAGTGCAGGAACTCAAGCAGAAACCATGAAAGAGCCCCACATGGTGGGCAGTTCTCTGGATTGTTCTCCTAGCTTTAGTACACTGCCCAGACCTACCTGTCTAGCGATTGTGCTGCCCACAGAGGGCTGGGATCTCCTACATTAGTCAAGCATCAAGAATGAGTCTCTCACAGACATGGTCACAAGACAATTTGTTGAAGGCTATTCTTCATCTGAAGTTCCCTCTCCCCAGGTAACTCAAAGTTTGTCAAATTGACAATAAAATCTAAGCAAGACACTCCTAAAACAAATACTGAATATCTACCAGGTGTCAGGTGCCCTGAACTAAATGTTACTAACACAGAATGAACAAGATCTATCCTTATAGTATATTTACCTGGCATTCTTTTTCTGAGGAATGTTTTATAACAAGCAAGTTGTATTTTTAATTTAGTATTAAAATCTCCAATCAGGAATGAATGGAGGAGGGTACATGGACAGTAGAAACATTTAAAAGAAGATTAAATGTAATTAAAATTTTGTAATCGAACTTGAAAACATTGAACTATATACAGAACTACACAACCAGGAAAATATTGACCAATGCAAAGAATTATAAACAATGATATCATACTTTCACCAAAGCTATGATTCCCCTGCTCAGGGTTCTCATGCTTTGTTGGGGTGGAGACAGGCCTGGAAATTACTTGACTTCTCTTCAAGCCCAAATTATGTCCAGAAATCTTTGATGTCTATCTCCTCATAAACAAAATGCTCAAGGATGCATCTATCTAAAGTATACAACACATCATGTAGAAATCTACTATATTTTCTCAAGATTCGTAACACCAGTTCATGATGCAAATTCAGCCAAAGGAAAGTAATTTGGAACTTAAACCACCCCGAGCCTCAAAACCCTAAGAAGGATTGCTCTTGATATTTGTATAGACCACAATCTATGTGGTCTATATGTCTATGTGTCTGAGACTGTGTGGGTTATTGTACAGAGCACAGAAAGCTCCTTGCGAATGGGCAATATTTTCCTTGCTAACTCTCAGCCACTCTCTAGGTTCTACACATGCATACTGATCATCTTAGACCTTGAAAAGCCAAGCTTCCTTCCCCAAGGCTGCAACTGCCCTCACAGAAAGCTTTCGAAGTCCATAGCTACCTAATGTTAAAGGTCTGGAAATGGTCTGCACTGTCACAGACAATAGAATGTCTTCAAATGTCACTGAAGAATGAAAGAACAAAAAGATGACGTGTGTCCATAACCTTTAATTCAATCATGTGAGCCACTTGGTTGTTTGAACAGAGAAACTTGAAAAAGCATGGAGAAAAACCTTTACAGTCAGTCCTGAGGCTAGAAAGTTCCTATTGATTTTCAACACACACACACACACACACACACACACACACACACACACACACACACAAACACGCACATGGACATACACATGCACTTACTTCAATATTACTGCACAAGATCTGTGCACTTCTGATAGGCATCTGCCTTGCCATTTCCAGTGCCCATGTAGGAAAGATAGCCAAAGCACCTGATCAAACGTCACTTTTGCTCTTCATTATATACTATGTGGCCCTGATTCCACAATTTGCAATATTTGAGTCAATGAGAATGAGAAGCAAACCCAAAAGCTGCTCCTTGGGACTTAATGTATAACAACAGAGAATAAAACAAAACGAAACAACAAAAACAACAACAAAAACGTGTTCCTGGAGTCATATTTGGGGACAATGGAATAAACATCTTTCCTCCAAAGCCTGTCAGAACGCCAAGAAAATCTCAAATCATGCCTGCCTCATCTCTACCTTTCAAACACATAACACATTTCCATGCCTGTAAATCTCCTTCTCTTCCCCAAATCATCAGCTTAAAGAATAAGCACTTCCCAAAGTAACTAAATACAGAGAGCCACAGGCAGGTCACGTGACAACACTGGCCTGTGGTCTCCGTGGCTGCAAACTGGGTGTAAGTCAGTAGTGTGCTTAGACCCTGCCCTACCAAAGTTTACCTGTGTAAACATAGAGGAGTTTGTGCCTCAAGGAAGGGTTAGCTCAAGAGGGTTTCTCCTCGCCCCTGAAAGAGATGTTCCCGTGAATGAGTCCACACAGCACCCAGCTCTTGCTACCCTCCTCTGCTCTTCTTCGGGGTGAGAACACAGATCCCCCACCACCAGGAGATGCAATAACACAGCATCACCTTGGAAAAGGATGCTAGTTCTTTACCAAACCCTTTGACCTCAGACTTGCCACCTCCACACTGACAGAACCATCCTTTCTGACAACCAGCAAGGCTGTGGTGAGGAAATGAAATCAGGTAAGTGAAGATTAATGTTTGCAATGTGTGTGTTAGTTTGTGTATGGAAGGTTCCATTACTTTCCATCCAAAATCTTAGAGAATATTGTCATTTCTACCCTTCTTGCAAAGCATAAACATATTTGAACTCTGAGAATGAAATCAGCCCAAAGTAAAATGTCAGAAAGACCACAAGTCATTTTTTGCAAGGAAGACATTGATTTTCCACAGATGGTCTTTTATGCTGCATGTGAAGGCCTGTATCCATCAACACCCACATCCCCTGCTCAGACATGGGCATGATTATGGCACATATCTGCTGTTCCGCATCATTATCAGAGGCTTGGGCCACTGAGTTCCCTCCCTATACCCACAGGAATCTGACAGGATTTATTGAAAGTAGTGTGGTTACCCTAAGGTTTTCTTTAATTAATTAAAAAGCATAAACACCATTTCTAGGCACATTATCTAAACCCAAGTGTGGGCTGTTGTTTACACCTTCCAGTTCAAAGCTCTGTCCCTTTCACAGTCACCAGGTGAGTGATGCTTTTGAATGCTGAAATGGAAGGCCACCAGATACTGTACTTAGGCTAATAAGAGAAGTTTCCAGAATGATTATAACACTTTAGATCTTCTTTAAAACCTCCATATCCTTTCTGTTTACCCCTCTAAAGAAGTTGCCCTATACCAATCTTAATTTCTGGCTGATGTTGATTAAACTATGGTCATGTGAGATGTTCACATCAAGGAAGTAAAATAAGAAAACATTGCTCTTTTAAAACTTCAAATCTGCAAGTTCAAAATTTATATTTAAAAAAGTGAAGAAGTGAAAAAAGAAATAAAAGTCAGAATTTTTATTACCATGAGTCTAGAAATGAGGACCTTGAGAAATTAACAATTTTTCTGAAGCTTCTGATTCTTGCCAAGTTCATTCTATACTATTTCTAAGGAAGTTAATAAATGATTTTTCTGTACAATCAAGTACATAACAACACTCACAGAATATGTAACAGAAATGGGATTATCAAAATCATAATGGGGTCCCTATCTCATTCCAGTTCTCACTAGAAAGCTGAGGTTCCAAGGAGATCGCTAACTGGCTGAGGTGTCCACACTCACTGAATGGTGAGACTAGAGGATGTTACAGAGTATACAACCTGATACTGAATGGCAGGATGACAGGCACTAAGGGGGAACATAGGATGAATCAAGCAGAAGTACAATAAGAAAGCCTGGTCAGTAGGACAATATTTCAGAGTGCATTCCATCCACGTTGGCCAGATGGTCACGAGATAGACAAGTATGGTTGATTTAGGATTAACCAGTGTTTCCCCTAAGGATATCACATAGAAATTTGGCAAGTGTAATTTCAAGTGGTACCCCTCTTACATTTTGAAGAAATGACACTGAATTTAATAGGGAAAAGTCCCATCACCTCACACAGTGTAGGTAACTCATATGAACAGTGCTGTGTCCCATTTTCTCTGAATTAAAGCATAGCCTTCTGGGAGAAGACTTATTAAAGAGTCAGGAAGTAAATAAGAGCCATAACTCTCAGCAAGCTCTTGACACAAGATTCACAAGGCTCCTCCTGAAGGTTAACAACTGCTGGAGGGAGAAGCCTGGCTGAGCTGCCTGAGGGCCAAGAAGGAGGCTGCGAAGATGCGGCTTCTGTACGTGCTGGGCTGGGCTTTTTAGTGATGTGGCTGACTTTGAGACATCAGTGTGCCTCTCAGTTTGCTCCCTCGTTCACTATGCCTGATTTGGATAGACTCATTCTGTTGGTCTTTTTGTTAGTTCCTATCAGTGGTGAATAGACATTTGCTCACATGTCCCCAGGAAAAGCCACCATGAGTAACAAGCAATTTGGTTAAGGAACAGGAAAAGATGGCTCAGTGGTTAAGAGCACTTGTTGCTCTTGCAGAGGACCCATGTTTGATTCCCAAGAACCCATGTGTTGGCTCACAAGCATCCATAAACTCAGTCCCAGGGAGCCAACCCTGGGACCACATGTGTGGTTCACATATATAACACGGGTAAAACATTCACACACATCAAGTAAAAATAAATAAATCTTTTGGAAAAAGAAAACAATTCTGTTAAGTTAAGCAGGTCTTTTTTTTATTTTATAATTTAATTTTACATATCAGTCACGGATTGCCCTGTCCTCTCCCTCCCCCCCCACATCCCCCCTAGCCCACCCCCCATTTACTGTGAGTACATCACATCCTCTAGTCTGACTTAATCCAAAGAAAGTTAAAAAAAAAAAAAACTGGACGATCATTGTTTTTCTTCTTTAGGCTTAGGATAAATATTCATTTGATTCTAGGACTGGACTCCTTGACAAGTTCCTACAGCAAAGGGTCTAACTTCTCTCTCTCTCTCTCTCTCTCTCTCTCTCTCTCTCTCTCTCTCTCTCTCTCTCTCTCTCTCTCACACACACACACACACACACACACACACACACACACACACACACACAGGCACACAGGCACACAGGCACACAGGAAAAAAGAAACAATGACCAAATGTCTTCCTAGTCATCAAAAGAGAAAGTTATTATTCCCCTCATAGACTTTTCCTTCATACGTCCTCAGATACCTTATGAAGAACAAATCTTATTTATTAGTCAAATGATGACTTCAAGGTAAGGGGATTTTCTTTAGATGATATATAAGATTCTAATTTACAGCATAGTTTCATTTTAGATTATAATTACAATGCTCTAGAAATATACTACAAATTTTCTGATCTTAATTTTATAAATTAATAAACACTACTATTAAGTATTAAATAACATTAACACTGAATTAAACATAAGCCTTTCTTTGTGATTTGTAAGTGTGGATAATACTACTCATATTGGAGATGACTGAAACATATATCCTCATTTTGCCTCGTAATAGAGGCGCTCTGGTAATGTACTGGCTCCCAGCTCTAGGAATAAATGAGTATCCTCAACTGCAGGGCAGTTGAGAAAATATAGAAGTGTACTGTCTAACACAACAACAGATACCCAGCAGAGCTGTCCTCCAAAACAGTACAGAGTCCCATTGCAGTAAGACTGAGGTTGGGGTCCAGTTTATGTGGAAATGATTCCAAGTTCACACTGAGCCTCCCACTTCCATTGGCACTGCCTAAACAGAACATGTCTTCTCAGGTTAAGTCAAGACTCCGTACAGTTCAATTTTTATCAGTTTCTTTTTGGAATGATTCAGAGAAATCACCTCTCCTTCTCAGTAAATCATTACTTCAATGTAATTTGGTAAGTTAATGCAACATGAAGGATTGCTTTTGTGCTCAGAACTTTGCTTTCTTTCCCTTCAGCAAACTCCCTCAGATTTCATAATAGGGTGGCGTTAACAATTTGATCATGACCGCCCTCTAAGAACACTTCCACTGTGGTGGACTGAAAAACTAACTTTATTTTTAACAGCTGCTTCCTATCTCCGCTTTGCGTTTTCTCGTATCTCCTTTTTCAGCAAATCTGCTGTTCTCACTACTCCCAACCCAGCATGCTGAAGAAATTCGAAATTGCTTAGCTGTCTGGATGTGATCAAGATTAGAATGACAGTTGCCAGGGAAAACCAGATAACTAAGTAGTGTATCTCTAGCCGGAATTCCCTCTGTGCTGGAAGGAAACGTGTGTGGGCTGCGTGTTTGCGCTGGGCCCACCGATCTCGCTTAGCCCACTCTGAGGAAAAGAGAGGTGTTAAGTTTACAGAGTAGTTAGAAATAAGTTGCGTGAGCTCACCATAGTGATTGGCACAAGCGCCCTTAGTACTGCATTGCGAGTGACTCTCAGGTCACATTGGACTTAAAACCAAACCCCAAACCACCTCCATTAGCGAGAGCCATTGCACAGGTCTGCAGGACATCAGTGCACTCTCTGTCACTAATAAAGTAAAACCAGTGTGCATTGAGACTCCCTGGACTGGAAACTCAAATTTCTGCTGTTGGGTAGGAGTAGTTGTGTGATTTTTGGGCATCGAAATTTCTGGGCTGCAAAACTGGAATGTGAATAATAATTGCACACTAGGCTGTCTTATGACTGAATTTAAATAACTGTTCTAAGCTCAGTAAACGTTTGTTGAGTTTCTTAATATACCAGACACTCTGGCACCACCCCAAGAATAAAGCAATGAAAGAGTCAAGGTTTCTCCCCTTGAGAAGCTAGGAGTCAAACAGGAGAAGTAGGTAAGTGAGGGGCAATTTCAATACACTGCAGTAACAGTGTCAATGACTAAATCATAAGGTGTTAGGAGAACACCGAAGACAGGCCTATCAAGGAAGACCTTGTCTGAACAGGCCATGCAAACCCTGATTGACACTGACTTTAACAAGGAGAAACGTATTGTCTTGTATAATAGCCGGTGCTCATATGGTTTTTTGGAGATGTCAACCATGTCTTCTAGGACCCGGAGTTGCTTTCAGTGTCCGCTCCCTGGCACACAGTAGTCACAGTTTCGTTATGAAGCCACATCTTCTCGGTTATAAGTGGGATTACAGCCACAGCTAAAATAACTGGCTTTCTTGGTCAAAGTCCTTTTCTCATGTCCTGTAAACTCCAGATTAATGCCCACAGATTGCTAAACTAGTTGTCTGCAGATGCAGCTAGATTACCATAACCGGCTGTGACACAGTCGCTTGAGTGATGAGTGTGGTATTTGTCTGAGATTCTGAGCCAGTGGGAAAGTGTCAAGGTGGAAATAAAGGCAGAGAAGTGTCTCAGGCAGGAAAAATGCATGATCATGGCCTGCAGGCAACCTGCTGCAGATGTAATACAGCAGAGGGGACAGTTGGGAGACCCGAGTTCCTAGATGCTCACTCTGAGCTAAAGAAATGGAGTAAGAAAATTGTTATTGTAAATAAAATCCCTAAATTCACTTTCAACCATGAGAGCTTTAATTTGTATTTTTACTTTGAAATAAGTATCTCTGACATCTTTGCACAGATGATTCTTTCCTCTGGGTCTGTAAGACACTCTAGTGAGTATGGACTAAATGGCAGAGCACAAATAAGGACTGTACACTATTGATTCTTCATTTTCATCCATCAACCAGTTAAAGTACATCTCTTCAGTTTCTTATCTATATTTTTCAGTTATTTTAGATCAACTCTGGTCTAAAAATATTGAATGGAAAATTCCAGAAGTAAACCGAAAGTTTTACATTGCATGTCAATGTGAGTAGTGTAATGGAATTTCCTTCCACCCTGCTCCATCATGCTTGGGTTCCGAGCCTTCTTTTTGTTTAACATATCCATGGTACATATGCTACCTTCTTATTAGTCATCTATAACCCTGTCAGTGATCAGTGAGCTGTCATAGCATGGAAGTGCTGTGTTCATGCAACTTTCATGTAGAATCCTGCTGCTCCCTCAGCATGCCTACAGATGTTATGAATCTCTTACTGGGCCTAACTTAGAAGCCAAACTTTAGCACAAGCATATGTTACATAAAGATATCACAGCACCTGTATATTAAGAGGCTGGTAGTATGCTCAGTTTCAGGTACCCATTTGGAGTCTCAGAATGTATCCTAATAAGGATGATTATTATATATTCTCTTTTAGCTTATTAACTAAAAGATCTTATATAGAACAATAATTAAAAACATTTTCTAATTGATTTTCAGTGGGGTACATGGACCTTCCCAAGAGATTCATTTCTTTATACTTACTATACTTAAATGGGCACATTTTTGGTAAGCCTATCACTGAAGTTGAATCCATCATATTAGATATGCATTTAAATTAATATTCTTTACTTTTTCTGTCTGCACACAAGAGAAACTGGGATTCTGTGCCAAGAGCTACAACCAGGACTGGTGTGAAATGCCACATTAAGTACAATTCTAAGTGAGAAAAAAAATGTAACTCTATGGCTAGCACAATAAGGAAGCACCGTTGTCGATATGCTAAT